>NC_026505.1:5090329-5390329 GCF_000182925.2 Neurospora crassa OR74A
TGTAGGCGAAGTGTTGTCGTCTTCATATCATCCGAATCCGGAGCCGAAGACTGTCAACGACGGGGACGGGAATCATGATGATGATGACGGAACGGAGCCACGCACGGCCAAGGCATGGTCGCATCCGGCTGGCATTTGCACCGCGGATCCAGCGCGGTTCGTCGGGGCCGGCAGGCAGCGGTTGCGGTCACTCAGGTCGTTCGTTCGTCGTCACCCGGGCGGGCCAAAGTTGGCGCAGTGTACGTACCGATATGGTGGGGCTTTCGGTTAAGACAGTCGCGGCGGGTGCTGTCCAATGATAAGGAACCGATAAGATTTTGCACGACGCTAATTTCAGGGGCTCAGCATCGGATGAGAGAGCCCGAGCATGGAGGGCGCGGATGCTGACTACCTACGTACGTACGCAGTACTGTAACGTAGGCCGCTGGGGGGGTTCTTGTCGTTGTCGTCGTTAGGTCGCTCTGGGCTCTTCGATTGAGCCCAGGGCAGTTCAGTTCCGGGGTTCCGGGCAGACACCTCACTGAATGTTGCTTTCATGCGACTGCACAATTGGCACAAAGCAGTGGCACTGAAAGATTGGTTGGGGTGCTCTGGGCCTTGCAGGCGGTGACAGAAAGTTCCCCGGTTCCGCCCGTCGGCGCCCTATTGTTGTCACGCAGGGAGCGCAGGGCAGTGGTTCGCGACTCCCCAGCCGTGCGGCGGCCAGTGGGTGAATAGTTGCGACTGAAACAAAACGGCGGATTTTAGGAATCCAATCCGTCTCTCGACGGCAACATCCGATTCGAGAACCCTTTTTGCAGTGAACAAACTATTTCGACGGGATTCCTCCTGACCTTGCCGCTTCCTTCATTCCCTTTTTTTTTCTCTGCGCGATATCATTCGTCTTCGTTTCTCTCGGGTTTCTTCGTTGACCTTGACCGGCTTTAATCATCAACTCTGGACTTTTTGTAACTCGTCTGTTACCGCCTTTCCCATCGCATCGCGTGTTGCCCGTCGCAAACTCAAATCGTATCGAATTACTCGGCATCGAACGATCGCAAACCCGCAACGGTTCCTTCTCTCAATTCGCGCCTTTCCCGAGTAAACATACACACACACACACACACACATACACCAAGACATCAGTTACCGGAAACAGACTCCCGCCCATCATGTCTTCCTACCTCGACGCCTTCAGCAAGTGGTTCAAGCTCAAGATTTACCAGCTTGAGGTTACCATGAGCGTGTACATCTTTACGCCTATTGAGAAGTTCATATTTTGTATGTTTACCTCTTTTGCCTTCCTTCCCTGGCCCTCTTTGGTCTGGTCCCCTTTGGTCTCGTCCTCTTTGGTCTCGTCCTCTTCACATCCACATCCACCATTATGCTCCCCATCCATCCCCATCTCTTCTACCATTCAAAGCCAATGACTAACAACCGTACTCCAAACAAAACAGACTCTGTCCTCTTCCTCCTCGTCTCTCTCACCTTCATCGCCACCTTCCTCTACCTTCCGCATCACGTGCAATTCATCGCCCGCCGCGCCTGGTTCTACATGCACGGCGACGCCCAGGACTCGCTTCTCGACGTCGTCCACAACGCCGTCACCGTTACCAAGAGCGCATTGCTAGGATCGGAGAAGACTGTCGAAGCATTGGGCAGAGCGGCGGATGCTACGATGGGCATTGTTAGGGAACTCTAAATATCCATTGGACGAGAAAAAATAAGTGGAACAGTCAGGCCTGCCGGTTGAGGGGCTGTTGCGCTCTGGGGCGGCGAGAGCTGTGTTGTGTCTGAGTGGGGCGTTGAGTGGCAGCGGTGTCGGTAATGGCAGGTGGGAGGGGAGTTGTCACGACGAGAACTTAGGGCAATCGAGTTGGCTACATCCTTTTTTCTCTGATAATGGGGAAGTAGAGGGACGCGGTACGCGAGCGAGTACCGCTCAACAAATTGGGTTGGCAGACTGGGGAACAACATCAACACCATGTCTTCGTACAACTCTCGACAACTCAACAGCCGATGGGTTTGGCAGGTTGTCCGTATCTCAGAACCGGACCCTCCGGTATTCGCGATACAGACACGACAAATGCTATTGGGGATGGGCTTCTCTCGGTCGACGCTCCATGTCCAAAGGCCTCGGTGGTGTATGCTGTTTTAATGTTGCTGGAATGAGTTCGGGACCTTGACGTCGGATGGAGCCAAGGGGTGTCAGTTGGGTTATTTGGCGTTTGGGGTTGGGAAAAGAAATATCATACGTAATGAAGCTAGCTGGTCAAGGTTGGGAGACCGTAAACGATAGATGAACACTACATAATATTCTTGCATACAAGTACACGACAGGACCGTCCCGGCTGAGGTAGTCTGATAATAGCAGTACATGATCAACAAGTATTTATGAACAGGTGATCTGTGATGGGTGTCATAGCGGCAGATTGGTTTGGTTACTAGCAACCTTGTCAACATCTCTTCAACATCCGGTGTCAGTCAGCAGCCAGTGTTGTGTGGGAGATTTTATGTAAGCAGGCACAGTTTGAGTATTTAATCATTCCTTACACTCACCCATCCTTTGCTTTTTCGAACCCATGAACCACTTTATGATACCAATGAAATTTTGGTCTACCCTTCCATTTCGCGCGCCCAAACCTTACAAAGAAAACTCGTATATCCTCAAAGACCCATCCTCGCCAGCAATAGCCAGCTCCCTCGCCTGCTTCCCACTCGTGTCGTCCTCACCCTCACCACCCTTCCTCACCTTCGGCCTCCATGCAAGTTGCATCACCGCCTTGGGCAACCACAACTGCTCTCCCACCTTATACGTCTCTGCCACGCTCACTTCTGAGCCATCCCCGCTGACCTTGATCGCCACCACCGATAGCTTGCCGCTCTCTGTTCCCACGGCCAGCAGGTACGTGTTGCTCACGCTTCCGTCTTCTTCCGATGAAGCAAGAGGCTCAGAAGCGAAATCCAGCGCCGTAACGGGTTGGTCTTCCGTCAGAGACAAGCCCAAAGTAAACGCCTCTTCCTCCTTCTTCTCCTTCACATTTTCTTCCCCTTCTCCAACTTGTTGTTGTTGTTGTTGTCGAGAAGGTTTCCTAACCCAGACCTTGACCGCTTTATCCCTACCGGCCGTCGCGAACACGTCGACAGAGGAGGATGGCGGCGAGCTCTTGGGCGCCCACGCCGCATCCAGAATCATACGGCTATGACCCTTGGGGTTCAACTGCAGGAGCGTGTATCCTGCGCTGGATTGGGGATCGCGCTGGAAGACGGCCCATTGTCGATCTTTGCCTACAGACAGCAGGTACGTGTTGTCGGAAGAAAAGCGCAGGCGGTGAATGGTGGAGGTGTGCGCCTTGAGCGGAGGACGGAGTTCGGTCCACTTGTCGGTTTCGAAGAGGCGGATGACGGCGTGGTTGAGGGAGGCGGCGCGGCAGGCTGAGGCGATGAGGTGGGTTTCTTTTTCTTTTTCTTGTTGGTCAGATGAAGATGAAGAAGGATGAGAGACGGCAAGACAGGAGATCTCGTAGCCGTGTCCATACAACTTCTCTACCTCAGGCCAGAGCGTGTGTCGACTGAGACTTTCTTCGAAAGGAGGGTGGTCGATTTCCAACGCGGATTTGCGCACCATACTCGCTGGGTCGAGCATGTTCTCCCGGTCTTGCATCGTGACGTCACCACCGCGTCCGCCGTCGGGATTACCGCCGGCAGCAGCTGAGGCGTCGGCGTCGTCGTCGATCACGTCGATGGCCTTGTTGGAGAGGCCGAGCACGGGGATGTTGGCGGCGTCGGCGGGGAGGGAGTCGAAATCGGAGGAGGAAAGAGCCGAAGAGGTGCCTGTCAGCCGGTCGAGCATGCGGGCGACGGCTTTGGGCTCGGTGAAGACGCGCATGAGCTTCTCGTCGGCGCCGGAGACAAAAGAGGTCGAGGACAGGGAGTCGATGCAGTTGAGGTCATAGCCGTGGATTTGGGGGCGGGCCATCTCGTGCCAGGTACGCTTGCTGGGGTAGGTGGTTAAGGAAGGGTTGGTGGCCCATTCGGCGTGCAGGCGGGTGGTTTGGTCGGAGCTAGTGGAAAGGAGGTAGACGCCGTTGCGGGACCACGAAATGCCCGTCACGGCTCGGGTGTGCCCGGATACGGCAAAGTTCTGCTTCCAGGCTTGGTCATTGCTGTCCCAGTCCCAGCGACGCCAGCTGCCGGTGCGCCCGAGGGTGATGACGGTGGTGCCGGAGGGCGACCACATGCCGGTCCAGAAGCCACCGATACTGCCGGTTGCCGTCGTGGCGCCCTTTTCACGACTGACCTCGCCGAGACGGGCGACGGTGATCCAGATGCCGGACTCCGGATCGGACTCCCAGATGGAGAGCGAGTTGTCTGCTGAAGCGGAGAGGAGCTGGAGGGTACCCTCGCCGCTGTCGGAGGTGGTGGAAGTAGGAGAGCGGCACCAGCGCGCGGTGTAGATCCAGTCTTCGTGACCAAGGAGCAGAGCCTCGAACATGATGCAGTACTTGTTGGTAGCGGGGTCAGCTCCCTCGACTTTGATCTTGTGGATCTTGTTTGCTGGGCCAGGAGTCAAAGCAGCGGCAGCAGCCGAAGCATCTGAGGCGGCCGAGGTCGGCATGGACAGGGCACTGCCTTGGTGAATACGCCATATCCTGATGTACTTGTCCTGGCTGGCTGAGGCGAGAAGAATGTCGCTCTCGGCTTCGGATTTCGGTTTTTCGCGGATAAAATCAAGAGATCGGATCCAGTTCTCGTGGCCTGGGAGGGTGGCTTGAGGGGTGAATTCGAGCTGGGTGTCGTCTACTGTCGAGGCAGTGAAGACCTGGATGATGTTTGTGGTTCCGGCAACAGCCAAAAGGAGAGAAGTTCCCTCGTCGTTTAGGGGGCTCAAGGCAAGGGCCAATGGGAAGTACTTCTTCGCAGTCTTGATGGTTTGAAGAAGGGTGGTTTGGCCGGATGAGACATCCACAGACCAGACCTTGACGGTAGAGTCTGCCGCGCCCGAAACAAAGATCCGACGCTTAGTGCTGCCAACGGGAATCTTGAGAGCTGCGAGGTAGTTGATAGGGGCCGTGTGCTCCTGTAGGGTCTGGACACATGTTGCGGCACCGGTCTCGCTGTCGAGGGCCCAGACCCGAAGGCTTTGGTCGTCGCCTCCGCTTACTAGGTATGTTGACTTTTCATCTTGCAACCTAGGAAGAAACTTGACGGCCCGTACATGAGCTGTATGGCCGCTCAGAATCTGGGAAATACCAACAGTGTCCTGGGAGAGAAATTAGCAAGGAATTTCAGTTGAGCGAAAAGTCATGTTGCGGTCATACCGAAGGGTTCCAGAGGCAGACGTTGATGTCCGCGCCAAATGCCACCAGGCCATTCTCTGCCCAGTCAGCGGCAGCGGCGTACCTGTTTGCGCCGGCCGAAAGATAGCGAGGGTCAATCGCTGTTTCCGTCATGATATTTTTCTCTTTGATTTTGACCCCTATTTTCAGATCACACTCACTAGTAAACAGTCAGTGAGTGATGGGAAGTCGTGAATTGTAGTTAAAGAAGAGAAGTCGCTGTCGGAGGGGTCGTTATGATTGGCTGCAGTGCCCCAGCTTGGAGTTTTTTAGGCCCTTGCTTGGGCCTGAATTAGGTGACTCCACTGCAGTCAACGACTGCACGACTCAACATAGCAGCTGCTTTCCCAGTTTATGCATTTAGTTTCCAAAAAAAGGGCAGTTGTAGCAATTGCCCAATCAAAGCCTATATAACTAGCTGTCAGCTCGGCCCAAATATCCCTTTCTTGGACACGAACTACACAATTTAACCTGAATTTCGTCAACTTCATCCGTACAATACCATAGACGTTTGTTTTGTATCACACTTCGATTTTGGACACATATCACTATGTCGGACCAAAAGGATCAAATGATCGACATTACGGTCGATTTCTCGTGAGTTTCTTCCTGACTTCGATGAGCTTGACCCGCCTCACTAACACGTTCATTATCTTTCGTCCAGTGGCGGCCTCGAAATTCTCTTCTCCAACCAGAAACATCATGCTCTCTCAGTACCAGCTCAGGACGCCCAAGGCAAGCCAGCAAACGTCGGCTTCCTCATCAACTATCTCTGCCAGACGCTCATGACCGACCCACGCGCTGATCTGTTTGTGCTCGGTGGTGAACTGTGAGTCATGTTTTGTCTCGGTGTTCTGGCAAAGCACTTACTAACAGACCTAAACCAAATAGCCGCCCAGGTATCTTGTGTCTGATCAATGACTGTGACTGGGAGCTGGAAGAGGAAGATGCCTACGTGCTTCAGCCAGGAGACAATATTCTCTTTATCTCTACGCTTCACGGTGGTTAGTGCACCAAGTGATGACGGTTGGGGGTTTTGATGGACAGCGGAGCGATGATATATGCAGTTGCCACCCGTCCCCTTTGTTTCATACATGATAATGACTGACCGTTATCAAAAGGTCAGTCTCTACACAGCGATGAGTAGGTAGTACTCTAATATTTGAGAAATATGGCTTAGTTGTGTTCCTGGACCTGACGTGACGTTAAACATGAACACGGCGAGTGCATGCTGTCCGCGACACAGCACAACCCTCCGGCCTGATCGGCTCACAGCGTCATCCCACCACACCCATATTTCATCCGAACTGCACCTTCCCAATCCTTATGTTCAGAGCACAGAATCTGCAGGGACGGTCGTCACTCGACATGCCCATATAAGTGACCTTTCCTGTACCGCTTACCGTCGGGGGCCGGGAGGGGTCCAGCAGTAACGTCCACCTCAGGAGGTAGTTGGTATAGCGGTCAGTCCATCGCCGGCTATCAGAGAGAGCGTGGTTTCGACCCCGGACGGTGTGCTACTGGATTGCTTCACCCAAACCGACACACATCTTTTTTGTTTTTTTGAATCTTTTTGCTGCTGCGATTTCCATCCAGCCTGTGTGGCGTTCGCTGGTTGTCATCGCCCAGATGCAACATGCATGATCTTTGGCAGCGACGGCTTTCGCGTTCGCAATCTGTGGAGTTTCTGGCATATGAAATCAAGTATCAGCGAAAATCTGCAACGCTCTGAATATGCACATTCGACATCAATCTATGCAAAAGTCATTGAATGCAAAACACTGCTACTCATGACCGGGAAAGTCACATCGTCGACCTTCGGAAGCAACAGCAGGTTGAATGCTTGAAACCATGATAACTTCTTCAGTATACCCAAAGAAGTTGATCTTGCTAGCTCAGGTGCTTCTAATTGGCAGTTAAGTCGAACAATCCCGATGCATTCTTACCAGACGACAACCATTCACATACTGTCCTTTTCGTCACTCCTCCGTTTGAGTTATTGCGGCGGTTACTGTTGACTTCTTCAAGGTTTCGTCCAGATCAACAGACACCACCTTTCGCGTCACTCACCGGTTACGTTAGCCTCATTTTACCGGCCGAATCGGCCCCCAATTTGACCCCCAACTCAGGTCATCAGCGTCGGACCAGGCTGAGTCGAGAAGGATTCGAATGAAATATTGATCAGCACCAAGACCCCACGATATCTTCATGCCCAACCCAAAAACGGACCGACAGCGCATCAATAGTGTAGTAGTCAGACCGACGTTGCGATGGTCTTTTCAAAATGCTGGAGGGAACTGGACTTAAGCTCATTAAACATCAACAAAGGTACCGTCCTTCAACACGGAGTACATACGTCTCCCTAACTCATTACGGAAGAGAAGATCAACGGTCTTCATTTCCCCTTCAAAAAAATCAGCCAGCCCATTCCGTTGTGACTCTTTCCAATTGTATCTGGGCTAACATTCCCTCGGAGCATTTCCTCCTCGGAGGTGTAGAAGCAATATTACGAAGGTTAACCAGAAACGTTTGAGCGAGAGCATCCATCGGCTATGATGACCGACACCCATGTTGTCAACAACAATAACGTCGTCGTCGGGCAATCTTTGGGTTTCATTCCGCTGCCGATCGTCATAGTCGATGGGGTTCCAGAACGGGACGGACCGCTTCAGCACACTTCGTTTCTTCCTCTTTCCAGACCATTTGTCTGATTTAGGATTTGCAATTATACTAACGTGACATTCCAGCCTCTGTCTTATTTTTCAGACTGGAATACGGGATTTTGAAGCATCTGCATGCTTAGTTCTGGGTGATGTGGGATGGACAGTCGTTGAGTGTCGACGCCCGTTAGTTTGTGTGTTGAAAGTCTATCACGTTCTCACGTTAGGCAACGGGTTCTTCAGGCATGGTCGAGTTGACGATTGATACTCTTCGCTCAATGCTAACTCCAATGACATTATCACATTTCCCGACAGTGGCAGACTAGCAGCCACCCCCTTCACGAGTACTCGAGCCATTGACACTACGCATTTCACACGGCCAACTCACCTCACACAACCTCACGGATACTTTCAACTCCATGTTCACAGAGAGGGCATCAAGTGATGACCCCATCCCCTTAGAATTCAGACTTTGAGCCTCCTGAATCTCACAAACAAAACCCCGTGATCTATCACCTGCCAGACTCGCTCAGCAACAAACATATGCCGACCTGACACAATACCGAAAAGTTGTTTGCATGTTTGCTACCCAAGTCCACGGATACTAACACCCACTCCTGACTTCAACTCCAAAACCTAAATCCCTCCCCCCTCTCACAGCCCCCTAACACCCCCATCAGACCCCTATCCAGGCCCCCCACACGCACATCACATATCACCTACCTAGTTGAGTTGCTCTCCTAAATAAGCCCCCCTGTTCACCACGTCCTATCAAAGAGAGAAGATCAGCTGGTTCAGGCCGTCTATCGAGATCTTATGCACCTAGATCACAGATCACCCGATATCCCGGGGGAAGCCGGGGATGTACCGGGGGAGACTTGCCGAGTCGGGTAGGGTAGACCGTGTTTATTGATGCCTACCGGTATGTCAGCCGCGGTCCGGGTTAGCCGACCGAACGGACCGGCTGAGGAGAGATGGTGTTTGCTCGACCCTGAGAGTCAAATCCTCGTTAGTGAGTTAGCGATTACTATGTAGGTAGCTAGACTAGTAGATGGGTTAAACTACACAGTGACTAGACTAGCTAGCTGAGCCCCAATTCAGCTCATGCACGGGATGTGTATCATGTATCCCCTCCATCCCCCCTCATCTCATAGATAAATGATAGATCGACTATCTATCTCGGCATCATGATCCGCGCATATCAGATGCATGCCTGACTTTACGATTTTCGCCCCGTATTGTGTTTCCAGGATCCTGCCAGGCACCACCCAAGCAGATGGTTATCACTTTTTTCCTTCGCTGATACACTAGATAGGTCAAGGTAGCTACTGCATTGCAATGCTTTTTATACGAGAACTACTACTGGATACACGACATATTACCTGCATATGTCAACACAGCCATATGTACATGTGTATGCGTGAAACTTGTGCGTGAAACTACAGCACAGCGCAGCACAGTACCAATGTACATCATCACCAAGCCAGCATAGTGCCTGAACTTGTGATATCTAGATATAAGTAAGAAAATAGGTAAAGATAATAGTTTAAAAAGACTTAAAAAGCTAGGGATGGACGGCACTTGATCCCCATCCAAACGAGGGAAAGCGGGGGCCGGCAAGTGACATCCGGAACAGCGGGCGGCGTCGTCGAGTCAAATCGGGTCATCGGACGGGGGAAAGTACCTCCATGTTTGTATACGAGCGGAGAACCGGATGGAATAGAAGTAACTGGCTGAATGAGACAGTTAGAAAATCCGTTTGGAGGCAAAAGGATTTGGGAAACACTGGCTTGTCTGGGCAGGAGGGGAGGAGGTGGAGGAGGAGGAGGGAACGAAGAGGGGAAAGGTCAAGTTTGGTATCAAAGATGTTTGCTTTTCGCTTCGTTTGTTCGCTCGCTCACTCGCTCGTTCGCTCGTTTGGTCGTTCGCCGTTGCATGTGTCTGACTGACATGAATGGCAGATAGTCAGCCTTGTTCCAAAACACTTTCCACAGTGCTGTTAAGCAGATATGGGAGAAGTGACTGAGTAATAGTAAGCACGGTGCTTGCAAATGCATTTGTATCAGAAAGAAAAAATATGTTAGGTGTGTGCGCGTGCTCGCATTTCCAATATTCCACTGCCACTTTTCAACTATCACTTACATATTGATTGATAATGAATCTCAAACCAGACCTAGTTGAATGCTGGAAATGGACGAATGAATGAGATGTTGTTTGTCGTTCGCACACCTTTGTGTGGGTTTCCCCGTTTTCAGCTCGCCCATATCTTCCCCGTCTTGGCAATGCTCCAACTTTAACCTACTTCGCAGCACATTTTAGCCAAACGTACGTAATTTTTACACAGTAAACTATTTTCATTGTGTTTAAACAGACAAAAGGAGGGGTGGAAATGACGTGAGACATCAAACTAGTGAAATAACCTTGCATCTATCTTGTGCGCATGTAACGCGGGCAGGTAGGTAGGTAGGATGTTTGTAAAAAGGCCTGTCCCTGCCTGCATATACATGTACATACCGCGTACATATGTCGATTTGACAAGCTGAGAAAAGCAAAGAGACTTTACCACCTACATGGAACTAGGTAAGAAAGACATTATCCACCTACATGGGAGTAAAGGTAAGGTACCCTACCTGCCCATCGCACCAACCATCAGGAACTGTAAAGCCAAGCAAAAATCCTAAAAACGGGAACCTGGAAAAAGAAACAAGTTCCCCTTTCTTATCATTCGAGTCCAAGGGTTTCCCTGGTTCCAAGATACCAAGCTCAATCAGTCAGTTCACTGTGGTTGAGTCTTTGGGCCAGGACCCTGAAAATCGATTTTGGCTAGATTTTGTGAAGGGACTCTACCCATGATTCAAAACTCCAGGTTTTCTCTGGACGATTGAATGGATAATCGAGGCGATGGCGATATGTAGGGAATCCCCCTTTTGCCTCAGTCGCACCACTTTCGATGTCTTGACACACTTCATCACTCCTGTTTTTCCTCATAAAGTGATTTGATGAGTTCATATTTTGACATGTCTCACCTGCTCACGTTACCACATGGAACTAGACGAGAAGTATCTACACTAATAGTAGCCCTGGTGCCGAGAACCTGGAATAGCGAAATCCAAAGCCCCCCAATCCCTACGCCCGCTTGTCGTCGCCTCATCTTGCTTGTTTCTCTTCGCTTTTTCTTACCCACATTGCCCCCAAACTTAGACACACACACACACACACACGTGGGGAATATGTTGTGCTTGGGCGGGAGTGGAGAGTCAGGAGAGTCCGAAGGACCGCAGATGGAATTCGGAGTTTATTTTTCCTGTATCTATCTAGGGGTATCGGAATATCTGAAGCTGAAACACTGCGCGCTGATTCCGCTGTATGTTACCGATGTAAGTCTTATGCAATCAGGGGTCCTTTCTTCTTAGTCTCTCTAGAGGTGGATATGTCTCTGGCGTCAGTGATGTCCGCTTCAATTGCTAATTCGAGCCGCACAGGAAACTCACCCACGTTCGTCCTGTTACATGTACCTGTTCTCAGTCAAGTTCTCCTCGTAGCCCGTGAATCCCATAGTCTCCCGAGGCGTTGCCACAGCAGCTGGACTGGGGAAACAGGCCAAAAGAAACTACTGATTCGTGCTGGATCCGACTTTCCTATGCCGGATGTCCTGTCATTCATCACCAATGTCACGCATCAGTATCACGCCTCCTGGGCCAAGCGGAAATTGACGCAAAAGGCAAATTGGCCCCAAGCAGTCAAAGTCCATCCAACTACAGCCCTCCTAGGACAGAGAAATTGGGTCGTGGGCGAGCCTACGAGACGCCAGTCTGCGTGTACACTAGTGGCTTCAGGGGTTCCCGATATTACTTAGCCAGTTGTCGTGATCCAAATACCTGGTTAAGTGTGTTCGCTGTCCCCGTCCTATTCTTACCTCTAATTGTCTTTTGTTGCTTCTTTTTGTCTTGTCTTCCACATCAAATGGTCACTAGGTACTTGGCTTTCGGTCACCTACTGGAAGAGAGTGATTCCGGAGGCATTCAGCGGGACTAGGGTTTGGGAAGGGTTGTCGCCAAGCCGAGCGGAGCGAGCGCAGAGTGGATGGTCGGATAAAATAAGATCAACAGCGGCACGGGACGGAGACGGACGGGTGTCGCCACTGGGCGATACGAGTTAGATTAAGCTTGTGTTGTAGTGGGAATGGGAATTTGTGTTTGGATTGGGTGTTGTCTGATGTGCTACGCTACGCAGTAGATCTGATGGAGATGGGAAATGAAACGGAGAGGGAAAAAGAAAAAAAAAAAAGAAGAAAAAAAAAACAGTGTGGACAAGCCCGCTAATGTTGAGCGGAAGTGGAGAAACAGAAGGATAGAAAATCGTGTTTCAACGATAGAGCCTCATTCGAAGGTTTTTTTTTTTCGACATCCCTGACAGGTACAGATCGGCCATTTTGCGCTTGTTGGGTTTGGTTTCTCTCGTGAAACTTTGGTGATGGGTTGGAGATGAAGAACTTGGATAGAGGATGATCGCGAAAGGAGCATGGAAGGGGCGGTGAGTCTGTCTCTCCCAAGCTCTTCTTCATGTCAGTCACTGATTACTTCTTCTTTTGATGATTCCTTAGGTACCTTTGCTTTCATCGTCCACCCCAAGAGCGCCCCAGCGATTAATAAACCTGCAACTATCCGTCGAGGAGACTGACTGCGCGCATCAACTGGAGTCTTGGCCTCCAAATGATCACACAGATCTTCTCCCCCTTCACATATTATCTCGATAGATCGATGCGACTTCCGGATGCCAGACCCCTTTTTGAGGTAAACATCAAGCAGTGGCTGGTCAGCCGCGCGCCAGTCGTTCAATTGAGGCGTCAGGTCGCAAGAAGGGGTCTGGTCCCGCAACCGACGAGTAACGAATCCATGTTAGGAAAAGGTCTCCTTGTGGCTCTCTATCCGAGCCAGTCGATTTGAAAGGCTGGAAACCGAAATTGAGGAGGCAAAATATGTAAACCCTCTCCAGTGTCTATATTGCTACTGGGTGATAAAACTTTCCGTCACTGCCGTAGAGGAAATGGCGAGTGACAAGATTAGTATTAACACGACGGGAGAATGGCCGACAAAGTCGGCACCGGCCCAGGCCAAGCTTTTCAGCTACGTAGGTAGGCTAGAGTTTTGTTATGGCGGCTACGGCGGCGAGATTGGACAAAAAATTACACACACAGGAACATAGGTAGGTTATCGATCCGGCCAACGAGCCCTCAAAGGTCGGGTGAGGCTGGTAGGAAGGCCATTGGCGTCGAGATGTAGGTACGGAGCGGCTCAGCCCCAACCGATGCATCGAAAGCGGCGACGTCCCATATACGATGCCGTGTCTTTTTTTTGAGATGGACGCCCGCGAGTTTTTTTTTTTTTTTTTTTTTTTTTTTTTTTTTTTTTGCGTTCGTCTTTCGACATCGTTTGGGAGCTCTCGAAGACCTTGTAACGAGCTGTCGTGTCCACCTTGCCGTCCGTGTACAACAGCGCACCGCACTACCGTGCAAGTAATGTGATATCTCATGTAAGCGAGCACCAAGCCGAATCCATCTCTATAGACGCTTCTCTTCCCAAAACAGGACAATAGAGACGGGTGCGTACAGATGGATAACTTGACGTGGGGACGATGGGGTGATGGAGGCTGAAAGGCGCAGTTGTATACAACAGTACCTACCCGTACCTCCTTTCTCACCCCCCACATAAGGTAGCTTGCCAGATTTGTGATCAAGCCTCATGAATGGGGGAAAATGTTTGGGTGACAGCCCTTTTGCGGGCGTGGGTGTAAACTGCTGTCGATGATGCCATAACCAAGTCGCTACCATTCACGATTTTCGTTGCTGCCATTTTTGCATGGCATCGATGGCTTGATAAACTGATTAAGTGAATCTTCCTTTTTGGTCAGATGTCTGATGATTTGTTGGATTCGCTCAGCTTGCTGGTATTCCTTCCACTAATAATCCTTGCGAGGATCCAAACACAGAGTTGCAGTTTGTACAGCTGTCGTGGATGCGGGATCCCCGTCACAATTGGATCTTGCAGATATCTGCTCAGCCAAGATCCGACGGCCTCGTCATGGCGACCTGCCGACGTATGATTCGGGATGATATGTTGATATATTTGGCAGTCAAGTTAGTCTCAAAGTCGCTTGTCGTAGAGCGATTGTGTTTCCTTCCGATGGTTGGTTGCGATACGAAAGGCTTTGAAGGTCGCACACTAGGCGCCGTGAAGGAGAGTGCCTCAACCCCTTCCTCGCTCTCGATTTTGGCACCACTCCAGGTCTCTTCCAGTTCGTCACCATTCCGCCCCGCATCGACGTCATTAGATTTCTCGGGCTAGTTGGTTCCTGCACCAAAGGAGCTGGAGGTTGATTGTGAGAACTGAGGGCAACATGCACTCCGTACGTAATGCCATGCCATGCCCAGCTTTTAATAACACCATTGGGTGCTGCCATTGATTCTATCCACACTTCCCACACCGTCTGCCAGTAAAATTGCCGAATATGGGCACGCATTTCCAGCTCCGCGATCATGGAGCGGCCCTCTCCCGTCGTCCCTTGTCCCATCCCGTGTGCCCTTGGAGGGAAATCCATGCACAAATGGAAGCTGCTTGTCAATACGTACATAGTAGTGTACAATGATCTGCTGCACTTTTACTTAGCGTTGAAGCTAGCATGGCTTAGCCCGCTGTTACCTTTATGCGAGTTGATGTAATGGAGCTAGGAGCGTACATGTTGAGTCCTACCCAAACGGCCATCTTTCTCGCGGGCGAGGCGTACGCACACGGACAAATCAGGGGAGTGGAAAGTTGATAGATATTTTAGGAAGCTGGAAAAATAATGATAGAAACAGACATTTTTTGGCGAATGTGAGGTTTTAGGGATACTGTAGCATTGGTTTTTGCATGCATCCGGAACGGAGAGTCTGATTACTCCCTTCTCATAATGTTAAGCCGACCGATCAGTCGACATTTCACACGAATTGTTGCAATGACCCTTCGCCAACATCCGGGTTGCCGGGAGAGGAGTGGAAATCTTAGCACGGAAATGACAACTGATGTAGTGTTTGCGGCAAGAGGTAGATCGGGTTCGATCTCCAGATCAGGAGGATGGCCCTCCCCATCGACGATTTCCGATCCGGGTGACTGATGTGATTCGCTACAGAAGCGATCCCATCCTAAGTTCATCTGTCAAATGTGAACATTATGTTGATTGAATATTGTGGCATGACTGACAACTATCATGAACTTGGGCAATCCATGGTGATGTTTGATGGTTTGGGGGCTCTTCTTGAAGCGCCATGGTGTGAATCACTGTTGTGAAAGGAAAGCTTGGCTAGCCGCACAAAATCAATCCATCATGTTGTTGACTGTAATGACCCGTTGAACTAATGGGAAACAGGCAATGATAGCGAGACTGCTTCGTACTCGGTCGGTCTAAAAGCATTCACCACAACCGACGTTGACACAGAGTCCGCTTGAAACCGACAAAACGTGTTTGAAGTGATGCGGTATTGAGCTTAGCGAGCTTTGCAGGTGAGCTGGTCGTCCTATAGCAAATGGTGCGTATCTGTAGTGTACCTGATTGAGGACTTGCACTGCACAAAACGACCTGAAACACACGTGTAGAATCCATGTCATGCCATTGACTCTCACGTCATCAACGTGTTCTAGACCCCAGATCGACAATTAGTTCCTTGTTGGAGCGTGTGCTACCGACCGTTGCTTCCAGAGTTGTCTAGTGTAGTCCACTGGCCTGTGTTGAGAATAAGGAATGGTGGATGATCTCTCCCGTCAAACAGCAAAGATGCACGTTGGGCCACCAGACGGCTGTTCGAATGTGTTTCGCAGCGGGGCTCCCAAGTTTGCAATATCTGCTTCATATTGTAGGTACACTTCCAGCACAACCTCTCCAAGTCTACATGAGGAGATGGAGTCATTGTGTAAGCTCATGCCCTTAGACGTCATGTTGTGACCAGCCTCGGGAGAGCTCCGATAGGGAACCCAGCTATCACTCTCTGTGACAGGAAGTTCGCGGCACCGCTCAAATATTGACAAAAAACCAGGCGACAATCAAATTATGGATGTCGGGTTCGTCCAGCCAACTCAATTGCATTTTGGCCTAGCGGTATCGTGTGGACGAAGAATCCGGTGCCTGGTGAATCGTGGTCCCTTTCATGCGGCCCCGTGCCGGATGCGCTGTGTAACCGGGCCGGAAGGACGCTTTGGGGGCCAGGAGAGAGTAACGATAGTGACCTGGTGCCTCTCTGTCGTCGTAATACAACAGAGGCTCAAAGTAGGCGTGATGTTCCGTGTCATCTGTACCGACTTTCTGGTTCTTTCGATGGCAGTTTTTGTTACTGTGTAGGACGCAACAAAACTGATGACGATTGCCTGGAAAGATAATGAGATAATCTTGTCATGGCCGGATGATTACAAGCTGGAACAGGGCACCAGAGTACAGCCCTGAGTAAGTGCACTGAAGCATCACGATTCGGACGTTCCTCCGTGTCTGTTCTTGTTGTTTCTTGGTTCAACTTGTGAAGTACAAGTTACCCCCAAGCTGGGAAAGGCGGGATCGCCCATTAACCAGATCACTGGAACGAGAACCGACAGGGCTTCAATGACGACAAGGGTCGGAAGCAAGAGCGAGAAGCAGCCGATGCTTGAAATGGGTGTAGTCCTGAAGGGTTAGTCTGGGGTATGTATTGACCACCATGTAACAGGGCTGGTGGTCTCGTGATTGACGAGGTATTATTTGTAGGAAAGGGGGTTTGAAGGGGGGCTCATGGGGGCCATCTGCTCGCTGCCAGGGGTCAACGTTACAATTTTTTTTTACAAGTTTGCCAAGGCTGGGGGTGATCAATTTGCTTCCCCGGTGGTGGTACGCCACAAACCGATACGCTAGGGAACAAGTTCGTCCGACTTAAATGAAGGCCTTGCTCCCCAAACACGGAACGAGCAGTTTCCGGCCGTTGGGGCAGCCGTTGACAACAACAGTTAATAACCGCAGCAACATTAACGTCCTCAATACGTAATCGATGGAAATAGCAGTGAACGTAGCCAGGAAACATGTCCATCATTATCCTCATCTGAACAACAGCCGTAGAGAAATCACATAAGGTCATGAGCGAGAGTTGACCGAACCTGGACCTTGAATTTCAAGACATTATATAGTCATACATGTCGTTGTGCCATGTGGCCGTCGGAATTCCACCGGTCCGCAAGTTGAATCATCAGGCGCCGGGCCGGCGTGTACCTTGGCCTAGGTCAGAGTGCTCCAGCCTGCCAGGTGCCGGCTGGGGGCCAGTTGGTCTAAGGTGCGTCACCGTCGTGTACCAACGGAAGCAAACAAGCGTGAAAGGGCAAGAGTTGCGATTCGCTGGGAACAAGCCGGCGCTGGCAGGGCACGGGTGAACCACTGCAGCGGATCGATGAAAAAAGGCGCCATGCACGACCTGCCGCTGCAAGCTTGCGATTCTCATAGGTTGACGACGACCACGTACCCGGATGACCAGATGGCGCTATGCTGTGTTGGGAGTAAATAGCCTGAGGGCCAGAGACAAACTGGGATCAGGCTGCATTTTTTTCTGTCTTTACGTCTGGGGGCACTGGGCACTCCAAATGGTGGGGGACTTGTACACAGTAGCCAGATCGTAGGCTGGGGATTGAACGCCCTGTTACCGCGGTACTGCATTGGGAACAGACTTGACAGTTCGCCGGGGTGGGCGTAGGGTTGGTAGGCGTCAAGTTTGGATGTACAGTCCAGCCCTAGGAGCGAGACGGCGGTATGAATTCCCGTCGGGTGCTTTTACCTTATCCAGAAAGAGGCGTTTGCAAAAGACCCCAACCGGGAGAGCATCTCGGCGAGGGTATGGGTATCACCCTTCAAGGGATGTTCTAGTCCATCCAGATCTGGTGTGCGAGACTGCAGGATCGGGTTTCTCCTCAGACAGCGGTACCGAACGGTAGTGCCGCGTTACCAGCACGGACGGGCAGGGTGCCGTGGTTGACACACCACACCGCGGGACGCTGGCACTGACAGTGACACTGACATGTTGACACCAACGGGATAAACGACACCGACACTCACTGCGCTGTGTATGAGAACTGACAAGTCATTTTCCTGGATAGCGCCAAAATTTCACCCTGAAACCGAAGGCTGAAGCGATCCCTACGGTGGATGCCCAACAAATCTCCCCAAGCTGCTGGGCGCTGCTGGGCCATTTAGCGTTGTACGGATCGACTGCGATGTAGGGATGCCTGGGAATTGGTTTCGTTATCTCCGCCATGGCATCGCCGTCGGCATCGTATCAGAACGTCCCCTTTGAGCTGGGCCTAGGCCTGGTGCATATGTGAGAGGGAGGCCAACGGGTGATGTGCGCTGCCCTGGACCCTTAACGTCGAGTGTTGAGAAGTGCGGTGGAAAGTCTGGGGATACCGCTTCTACATGTGTAAGAGATATCCTCTTTTATTAGGGGAAAGTGACAGCTAATGCGGCCAGTTTCGCCCGCTCTTGGCTGCCTACATATGCATATCTTATCGGGATTCGCTCATAATCCTAGCATCATCCACGAAGCATACGTATCTATTACCCTGAATGCGTAGTTGCGGTACTAATGATAACCATGCTCTTATTAGCAGATAGGGAGTTGAGCAACGGGTCCAAGATGCTGTGCCGTAGAGGTCTGTAAGTAGTTCAATTTGGAGAGCCTGGTAGAGGAAATAATCTAGATAGTGTATGACAGACTGCTGCAGTGCTGTTTGTGTGATGAACTTGGAGCACCGTGTTTGCTGCTGGGTTCGCGACTTGGTCTAGAATTCTGAAGCTTGGATCAAGGGTTTGTGTCTTAGATTCGAACGCCGAGCGAGGAATGGTTGTGTAACGAACACTACTAGAGGTAGGTATCTAAGCTTAACAATGGGATCTCTGAAAATCCCATCTTGAAAATTCCCCTGTTATGGATGTTTTGATCGTGGTTTCCACCAAAATCTACGGAAGGGTTGAGACTTCCTCCACAGTGGAGCAATTCAGTGGGTTGACTAAATTCGCGTAAAGTCTCCGGAGGGAAAGGTCCATCCAGTTTTGGAGTGCCAAAAGTGCCAGGAGTGCACCTTAGGTACCTATCCTTCCAACGTGCGAACTTGGTACCTAACGAATCGAAGCCGTTCCTTCTCCATCGTCCGCATTAATGGAGTGGTAAACTGTGGATCCCCGGGAGCCTTCCGGAACAGCATGCCATGTGCATGCGTGGAGCTGAAGCCGGAGGCTCACCCCGTTGCTAGGTACCGCAGTACTCCGTACCTGCTACAGACGTAATAGGTTGCGGCGGGGTCATTCTCGCTGATATTCCAGTTTGTACCTAGTGCACACCACCCCCCACGCGCACTGATTTCCAATTCAACTTGTGCCGGCGGTCAGGCGTGAGGTTCACGACAGCTTCCAATCCCAGGAGCCGGAGCTTTGCCAGCCAGTCGAGCGCAGCCAGCCAGCCAGCCAGGCTTGTTCCTCCGCAAAATGACGCTTCGGCGGGAGCCTGCCACAGTGCAGCATGCACGCACCGTGACTCGAAAATCCAGAATGAGCGGAGTGGGGCACCCATGGCGGAGGGTATCCGCTTTTTCAGGTACCTCTACGGGTAGAGAGATTTAGCGTACGCACGGACAACCGCCAGTTCAACGCCATATTGGATTGCCTGTCATGAAGATGAACGCAACTTACAATTCTTCTCGCCCACTCAGGCTAATGTGAATGACAAGAGAGGCAGGCACGCACAATCTTGGAGCTTTGTCTACATCTACTGCAGTTTAAAAGATACTATATCTACTTGCTCCAGTAGCTCACGGCGTCGTGTTTGGCCTGGGCCAGTATTAGCCGGCGGCAAGAGCGTCAAATTGATCCATCCGAGACAACCCTCGACTTCTGCTCTTGCCTTGGGCTTCCGGCTCTCTTGCCATCATGACCTACAGCACTCCTCGTACTAGAACGGAGCGAAAAATACCGTAAGTAGAGGTACTTACAATCTCGATACGAGAATTGACAAATTCAATTTCCTACTGCCCCTGAAACGCGCAGCTTTGCCGGGCTAAGCGACCAAGATAGCCGACCTTTATGGAGACTCAGGCGCCTGCACCGCCTGAGCCGCAACCAGATGCCACCTTATAATTTTAGTATCGTGATGGAGACATTTGGGAAGTATCCGGATCCCATCCGGCTGTGATGGCCTACAACAGAGGGCACCTCGGGCGCGGGCACCTCTTGGACCTTCACCTCAAGTGCGCCAGTTGTCGGTTCGCGTCAGTTGCCAGATACGGTCAGAGGTCCCTGGCATTTCAGTCTCAGAAAGCGCGCCATCATGGGAGGAAAGGAGGGCGGCAGCACAATCTCAGCCCCTGACGATTGTGTCTCCTCACTTGTTTTCACCCCCAGCAGCCTTGAGCTGGAAAGGATCAGGGACCCTGATTTTATCTTCTTGACTATCATGACAGCTGTTGAAACGTCCGCGTTTTGTCGCCTTGCCTGATCTGCAACGCAGTGGCCATACCATCTTTCGTGTCGGCGAGCTTTTCAGCCTGGCTACTAACGAACGTTGAGACCAGATTTCCGAGGCCATTCCAAGCCTGTTGAATCAAGGCTTTCCCAGTCGACAGCAGACCAAGGCAGGGATTCAATCGCAAATTGCAGCCTTATTGGCAGCAAGTAGGGATCGGCGCTTGGGTTTACTTGATACTAGGGCGACTGTTACCTCTTGTCCACGCAGTACGTGTATAGACACTGCACACTTCCATGTAAATCAGCCAATGGACCGGTTGCGTTTTGTCTACCTAGGCTAACCTTGCCCTATACTAAACGGTCATATACATTCGAGAAACATGCTCGAGTCACCATGCGCATAGGATACACAACGGTTTGTGCGTACAATACCTTTATATTTCCCTATTTACATGTCTAGTTACTATCAAAAAGCATTGGGACTAACGTGCGCAAACGGACCTACAAGCTGAGAAAGAGAAACTATACTATAAGATTGGGAATGCATGTCATATCAGCACCTTGGTTTATTCTCTCCGGTATCCGACCTTGGTCCTGACATCTAACACTCGGTTGTGATATATGCTCGTAGAGCTCTCTCAGTCACTTCTTGCTTGGTACATAACATTATCAAGTCTGCTCCCGACACTGACCATGGAGACAATGGACTGCGGTCCTTGGTGATCTACATTCAATACCACCGCATTTTGCAGTGAGATCGTGCTACCAGTACCAAGAGGTGATAATGACATCTGCTGTGCACCTTGGCGAGCAATTGGACGACAGCCAGAGCAAGACACGGTACAAAAAAGGAGGTGTGACAATAAGGGAACTGCCGCATGTGGAGCCCAGACAAGCACGCACTCCAAGATATCAAATCCGACATCAACGCAGCATTGCGGACGCACTTGTGAAAATCATCAACGACACGCCCAGCGGCCACTAGATTGATGATGATGTGTAGCGTCGTGTTTCATTTCTACTACCATACGCACATACGTGTAGCAGAACAGGGTGGTAATGGTCAGGAATACCCAACTTCCGTACTCGCCCCGAGTTGGAGCTGGAGTTCAGTTGGAGTCTTCGCTGGAAAGCCTCAAACTTTGGCGACTCGGTGGGGAGTCGCTCACTGAATGAATGTGCGTCCGCGGCACATGACGGCCTGCGACCTACTCTGCGTTGCCCTTCCACACCCACTTCGATCCATCGATTACCACCATCAAAAGTGAGGATGATTTCCTATTCGCAAGAACCTTGACACCCAAGTCTGGTCTCTGCCCCAAAAGGGCTAGTGCAAGCCCCTCCTTGGCACTAACGGACCCTTGTCAGCCTGCCGGTGTTGCTCCCACACCTCTTCTCACGCCTTTTTGGTTGGACAGATAGCCGAATCCTCCTCTTCTTGGAAGTACGTACTGTAGTACAAGCTCTCACCCAGAGTCCCTTCCCGCTTCTGCCCCTATCCACGGCGTACCTGCCCACTCAAACGTCAACAGGCGGCCGCGGCGGCAGGAGCGACTCGAGTTCGGACAGTACGTATTTAGCAGCAGTGGAAGGAACCTACCCCATGCAATGGCCGCAGAGATCTGACGACGGGAGGTCTACGGGGCAAGACGAGTGGCTTCCGGTGAGCTGCAACCTGGACGTCAATTCTACTACCGTCAAGGATACCTTCCTTCCTTAACCCACCTACCTACTTACCTCGTCGCCCGAGTTGACACCTCACTCACAGGGCAGTCGTTGAGTGCTTGTGGGAACCGAAGCCTAAAGTTCGTCCGTCCGTCCGTCGTGTTCGGTTTTTCCAAATATTGGCCCCGAAGGACCAGGACGGAAACCACCAATCTTGACGCCTGACGTGACAAGACTCGACGGCCAACGGTTGAAAAAGTCCAGACTCCCGTCTGCCATTTCGAGGTCAGTGCACAGTGTCCAGCGCAACTTGAAAGTTCAGCTCATACTTACCGACCAGCATCCCGTCATTCTAGGCAAGCACCTTACGTACCTTACCGTACCTTTTGGACGGACACGCGGCACCCACCCGGCCGTGAGCATCCATCAAGCACAACGCCCGTTTACCCGTCTAAGCCCGTCAAGCTTTTAGTGTACAGATGGATACACTACAGTACACCATCACCATTGGCCATGAGCCCTCCAGTTGCCGATTTGTTGGAATACAATGGGCCTCGACTCGACCCTTAGTACTGCGTACACTACTACCTCGGCGGGCGCGCCGGTGGCAAGTGGATGTGGTATTGGTGCGCGTGGAGGAGAGATTCTTGATGCCGGATCTCCATCCATCGCCTCGCCGAGTCCATCATTGCCTTCGACGGTTGAAATGTCCACTTCTCTCCCGTCCCGATGAGAATCCGAAGTCAGGAACCTTCGGGATCTAATCTTCTCAGTGGATCATTTACCACGAGTTGACGGACGTTTCCACTTCTAGCATTATGTTGTTTTTTTTCTTCACGTCGTCTCCTCTCTCTTTCCCTCAACCCCTAGTCGCCGCTCGAGTTCGTTCTCCTCCTGATGTTCTTCCCGGCCATCTGCTCCGCCTACCCTGGCCTACTGTGTACTGGCCCATCCCCCGCCTTCCGTCATCCCGTTCTGACATTCAATGCTATCGAAACTGCGACTATGCAATATTAACAGGCTCGATAGTGCTATAGCCATCCTTCGTTCCTTTGGCTCCCCCCCCCCCCCCCCCCGCGGATCCGTTTCTACCTGTCACATCCCCGATGCTACCTACCGTTGACAGGCTGCAGTCTATCTGTCTGGCACATCCCTCTGTGCGTACGGGGCTTTGTGATGACTGTGTCGATGCACTTGAGGGGGGCACTGACGGCTCCTGAAGCTTCTCACCAGTTGACTCTAGGTATAACAACACATGTCCAGCATATCATCCTGACAAGCCTCGCCCAGATAGGTGATTCAGCAACACGTTCTTTCCAGACCTCGTTCTAGAGGGGTCTCACCCATATCTCCTCCCGGTGAAGTCTGGAGAAAGCCGTGTCATGCCCGTCCGGTTAGATCAAGTGGACTTAACACCGGGGGCTTGCCTTACTCGGACGACAGTGCAGCATCATCACCCACTCCTGGACCTTACTCGCATGTGCTGGATACTAGTCATAGGTATTTACATATGCAGTTCCCCCCATGCATACATACACAGATATGTACAGTACGTCTTTGTATCCTCGCAAGCTTTGGCATCTCACCCATGACTACCCCCCCCCCCCCCCCCTGGCTATCCTCCCTCATCATCAATCCCCAGAGACCTGGTTACACAGTATCAAGTGCACCTACGGTATCTTGGCCGTATCCCGGGGGGGCTTGGAGGACCGGGGGGGTCCTAGTTCATCCGCTACGTCGAGCTTAGCGGGCTTGGTGGGGGTCTCGCGGGCTGCGATAGGACCAGTGCCGAACGGAAGCAGGAATCCCGAGTGGGACTGGACTTATTGTTTCTGGGCTGGGCCACCTCTTCCTGTCTGTAAGCGCAGGTTATGGCTCTGGGCTGCTGCTAGTACCTCACCAGCTTTTGCGCACCGTCTTCATACTCCCCGTAGTGTACAAAGTGTGAGTGCGTAATGACTTTGACAGGCATCGACGTGCAGGGCAAGGTTACTGTCAAGACTACCACCCATCTGGAGAGGTACGTATTTGGATCATGGTGTACATCCACTCTGTCTGCCCTAGCTTGCCCGGGATGTCAACCCAAGGAGAGAGAGTCCCATCCGTTATGGAATCCCCAAAGGGCCTCGACAATGAGAGCGAGATCTTTCGGCCTGAAGTGGCTTGCACATCGATTGGCTACGCCGGATGGAAAACCCCGGCTGCTGTCAGCCCACACTCATCTTGTATCTTTGATACTGAGGTATACATATAATACCACAGGTACGGGCCCAAGGTAATGATATGCCATCTTATCCCCCCAAGATTCTAGCATCCACTCATCTCTGCCAGAGACTCGGGCCTCACTGGGCATGAGGATATAATACTCAGACTAATCCTAACTGACAACATCACTTCAATCCACCTTGGCTTGTCTCACTTGGCCGTCTTCCATCTTCGCCCTTCCCCGTACTTCCACCCATCGACAGATATCCTATCAACAGAATGGCACTCACGGCTCAACCATCGGCTCCAGCGGGCTGGGAACGTTGGCCCCAGCACCATCCCAGCAACGACTATGTTATGATGGACGCCGATGTTATGCCTTACAACGCACGGCCTATGACCACAGCGCCGATGCAACAACGGCCTTCCTTGGTTCCCCACTACATGCCAACTACATCGATGAGCACGGCTTCCATCAACAGCATCAGCGCGCCAGCGCATTATCAGTCGCCTGTGCCCTATGGCGGAGGGTATCCGGCTTACCCATTGCCTACGCCTACTACCATGAACTCTTCGTACCACAAGCATCAACAATACCAGGAACGACCATCGTTACACATGATCACACCTGAGTTTGAGGATACTAGGGGACCGCATCATATCAGGAATGCGAGGCGATACAGTGAAGAGAGCAGGAGCCCATCGGAGCGGAGCGATTCTCAGGGTTCTACAACGGAAACGACCATCTCGAACCACTCAAGCTGCTCACGAACCATCACCCCTAACACCCCGGTCAACGGCGCGCCCCAAGTCGAGTTCAGCACTGCTGTGGACAAGCTCATGAAGGTCATCCAGTCCAAGATGAAGGACGCGGACCCCGAGCAGAGCGGTGATGACAAGGACATCAAGGCTGAACAGGTATGATGGACCCTTATTTTGAGACTGAGCGAGACTAACATATTTTAGCAATCATCACCCGTTTGTCAGGCAAGAGTGCAGCAACCGGCCGATAAGCACAAGCGTAAACGATACGAGTGCCAAATCGAGGGCTGTAATAAGAAGTTTTCCCAGAAGACGCACCGCGACACCCATGTTCGATCTCACACTGGAGATAGACCCTATGTTTGCCCTATTCCTGGCTGTGGTGGACGGTTCACCCAAGCTGGTAACCTCAAGGTAAGTCTCAGCCCTACCGTGGCTACAGTGCCCACAAAGTCTGACGAAATCTTAGACACACAAACGTCGTCACACAGGAGAGAGACCCTACCGCTGCGAGGTTTGCGACAAGGGCTTTGTGCAACGCGGAGACGTCAAGGCACACATGAAGACACATCTCGGTACAAAGGCCTTCCTCTGCAGACTCGACAACTGCCACAAGCAGTTTACTCAGCGGGGAAATCTCAAGGTGAGAGACTTCGCGCTGTTATGTTTTTATGCCAAGGTGTCAAACTGACTCGGTTTACTTGCAGTATCACCAAAACAAGTACCACAATGAGACCATCAAGGCTCTCGCCGCAAGATTTGATGCCATCGAGGACTGGTCGACTGTATTGAAGGAAGATATGGAGATCTTCAAGGACTTTGCCGAGGTCCACAAGAACAGCAACAAGGGCATCAAGGGTCGGGGAAAGCATCGCAAGGTGAAATCGGTGCCTCTGAGCTCACCCACCAGCCCGACCGGCCACTCGCCGCTTCCCAACATCATGGCTTCCCAGTACCCTCTTCCTTCGGCTCCTGGAGTCTCGCAACTTCTTCACACTCCTCATCCGCTCCATCCTCCGCTCCATCACCAGGGTCCTAGTCACTCGGCTATGTACGGCATGCCCCGATCGAGCCTCCATAGCCATTATGAAACCTACGATCACCATGAAGTCGACACTGTGGCCAGCAGCCGCGGCTCAGTAGCCGAACCAATTTACCATCACGAGGAACATCCCCGGGAGCTTGCCTTCGGCGACCGGATGTACTAAAATGCCAGCCATCAAGATGGTGATGCGACTATTGTCGAGTTTTAATGTGTACGAAAGGACGAGTGTACTTCGCTTTTCTGTTTACATCGTTCTCCTTATCTGTAAATGACCTCCTCTTCCCTTTTCTCGTTTTCGTTTCCATAGCGCCCGGCCATCTCCTTTGTTTGATATCACTGTCTTTGGAGTTCTTGTGTATTTTTCTTGGGTGGTCCGGATTTCATCAAAAAAATTACTGGGTCCAGGGGGGTTGGGGTGGCAAGCGGCATCTGGTTGGTATTTTGCATCCGTGATTTGTTGCATTAGGGATACTAGTCCCTCGAGGAGTTCCGGAGCGATGGGGGCAGCGCGGCGCTGTGGGAGCATGAAACGAACAAAAGGAACGATATGTTTACACAAGCATGGATGTATTATGCGCCGGGCTGAGCGGTCATCGGGTGGTAGGATGACTGATCGGCCGGTTTGACTGGTTGCAAAAAAAGGAAAGATACCAATGGGTGAATTTTGATTACGCAAAAGGGAGACAAAAAAGACCACTTCTGTGAGGATTGGAAACCACCTGTTGGTTACGTATATATACCAAGAGGATCGCAGGCACTTTGGGGGGTTTTAGCCCGTCTTCTTTCTGTTAGCTAATGGCTTGCTATGGACTTAGTCCGCAATGGATAAGAATTCTTGAAAACAATTCTTCTACCTGGTGCTTCTATCGAGACTGAATGTGTACTCTTTTTGTTGGTTATATAAAAACAGCATTAATGTTAATCATCTATTTCCAACGCTTTGCGCCAGGAAGACTACGACGAAAACGGTCAGTGGACCTCCTTATCTTCCACTTCTTTCTTGCAGGTCCCAAAACTCTCTTCAACCTATTGGAAGCATCCGCAAGATCCTTATTGATTCAATGACGTTCCAGTACACTTGGCTCATAAACTCTCTCTCTCTTCCAAACATCAACCTATCACGTTACAAGTCATACCTACCTCACTTTCGCCCCGATCAACCTTTACAACTCCGCTGATCATACATAATCCAACAAGGACATAATCTTTCATTCTTGCATTTTTCATAATCACATGCACAATAAACAAAATTTGGAGGAAGCCTTGAGTATCTATAAAAGAGTGTCCGACAAGTCCGTCTGGTGGTGCACAAAGATGACTGATCTGATAGCTTAGTGAGAAATAGGGTACATAAAGCAGGGAATTAAAGCTGTCTTCATCGTCAAAGATGGACCGGTAGCTCAGGGGTAGAGCGTTCGGCTGCAGTCCGAACGGTCACGCGTTCAAATCGCGTTCAGTCCTCTTCTCTTTTTTCCTTTTTGTTCCCATTTTGGCAATGGGTGCTGGATACTATAAGCTTCTTTTAGCATGACTTTTTGTTTTTCGATTTTGTTTTTCTGCTCATTTTTGAGTTCTTGTTGTATGTTGGCTTGGTCTGCTTCCATTCATCGGTTGCGGTATGCCAGTGCAGTATATGAAAGCTCATGGAATTGAAGTTTTCGTAGGGGCGTTGGGTTGGTGCATGCTTTGTTCTTTTCAATCTTGGTCTGGGAATTGATGTTTCCAAGGTATTCGTTGTAACCGACATAAAGTGGGATTCCTCAACGACACAGGCTGAAGAAGGAAGAAAAAAGGGTTGCCCAGGGAGGCCTCTCGACGGGAAGGCAGCTGAAGACTAGGATGGGACTGAGCAGTCGAGACGAAGGTAAACTCGGAATTGCATCACTGTCTAGCCTCACTTACTTCCAAGTCTACCCATGGTTGAAGCGAAAGTAACTATTGAGGCATCTGTTCAGATTAGGCCATCTCTCCGTGACCGCGTGCTCGTCTGGGTTTGTGGCGGCGTAGCAAACTCATGATGTCTAGAGCAAACTTATGGCTCGAAGGTAAAAGTGCGTGTAGCCCATATCTCATGAATTCTAACGGAGGTCCGGCCTCAACTCTGGCCTTACGGATTCCCAAGCTCGTTTTGTGTGGATTTCTTATACTCTATAGGTTGATCATACAGGTAGTTTAGGTTACATACGATAATACATGATGATGATACACTACAACCCACCAACGACACCGTAGAAGGCCAGCAAGAAAGACCACACCCAACTCCCATTGCCGCCCTCCCTCTCATGTACCACACGATCCAAAACAGTCCCCTTCCCATCTCAAACACCACTCACCATCTTAGGCAAGTAATACTTGACGTTTTCATAAACCAAAAACGTCACCCACGTCGCCGGCAGCACCCTCACCACGCCAGGCATCATCCCCCTATAAAACCCTCTAAACCCTTCCTCCCTCCACAGTTTCGCCACCACCCCTCCTATGCCCCTACCAAACAGCTCGTCAGCCTGATGATGCTGCAGTCTCGCCCTCATGACCTGCAACGGATACGTCGCCGTGCCCGCGACCAGTTTCGCGGCAGTGGACAAGACAATCGTCGCCTCGTTCGAGATCCTTTGACTTTCTCGCTCATCCTCCGAAGCAATCTCCTGGCCCGCCAGTCGTCGCTTCGCATCCCTGGATGCGATATACATCCTCCTCGCGGGGTCATACACAGCGAACTGCACCGCCCCATGGCTGATGGCGAGCATGCCGACGCCCAAACCGCGGTAGAAGCCGAGGATCCCTTCGCTCCGGAAGAGGCGCACGGCGCCGGTGAACATGGATGGGTAGGCGTCGGCGGCAAGCCGGTCGGTCGACAACATGCGTGTTTTGAGGACCCAGATGGGGTTGGTGATGATTTGCGTGGCGGCGCCGGCGAGGAGGGAGGCGGCGAAGAAGTCGGTGGGGGAGAGGTGGGATTTAATTTGGGCTTGGGTTTCGCGGTCCGGGGTGACATTTTGGGGGAGAGTAGTAGGTTCACCACCTAAATGTGAAGGTGCTGGTGGTGAAGAAGGGGCCTTGAGGTGAGCGATGAGTCGCTCGAAGCGGGACTTGAAGAAGAAAAAAGAGGCCCAGCTGGTCGCGTTGCCGATGAGGTTCGGCGTGAGGCCGCGGTAGAGGGCGGCGAGGGGCCGGTCGGTTTGCGCTAGACTCCGGAAGACGGAGACGGTGGTGAGCGCTGCCGAAGGGTTGGTTGGACTACTTCGGTGGACTGGAATGTGAAAAGTCAGTTGTTTATCGAAACAGAATTTGAAGCACGGTGAACATACCTTGCATCCGAGTTTTGACAATATCAAGCGGATGAACAATCAGAGTGGCCATTGAGCCGGCCGAAAGACCGGCGACCGTCTCGACGAGAGCCGGGGAGAGGCCCGCATCGCTGGATTTGGTCATATGAAGAAGGGGAAGGGGAAAAACACCGGATCCGGTTATTTTGGTTGTGCTACATGATCCCGAATGTATATATTCTAAGTTGATCTGGGCTCGTATGTGAGCGCCGGTGGCCGTGATTCGACGGCAAGGACGGCGGACGGCGGACGGCGGCGGGCGGGCTTCGGCAGTAAAGACAGACGGACGGAACGGAAGGGTTGGATGTCTTTCAGTGGAAAATGTTAGTGTCAGTTGACCCGGATACATAGGCGGGTCGAGACGGTATATGACGCAAGGTGCCTTACACAAGGGCCCTTGGCTTAGTGGGACCGGAAAGAAATGGAACAGGGGTGCGCAAAGGTTGCAGTTACTGGCGTCAGTTTTACCCGTAACAGCGCGTAACATATCTCAAGGAACGGTCATGGTCGGCTGTCTGGATCTTGAGATTGTTCAGTTGCTCATATGTCCCTTTTGGTAGCAGACACTGCCGGTTTTGGAGCATCCATACACAGGGCCGTGACTCTGCATAAACACTGATCAAAACAGAGAGCTCATGCCTGGGTAGACGTAGAATTGTTCGATCCGAAGCTTGCGACTGTCCCTTTCCAACTCTCGTGCAGGTAACTACCACACCGGCGTAGCAGTTCAAAAGGTCAAAAGGGATATGTATAAGCCAGTCAAGTATCGTATCTTCTGGTGTCGCCTCGTGATGATACATCCTTGCCACGGGTCATGTCCCTTCGATGTTCTTCCCTTAGGCTGTTCGATAGAGAGTTGTCTGTGATTATAGTGTACAGTTATCGTGGTATCTCTCGGTCCCAGTCCTCTCCCGACTGCCCGTGTCCCACGTAGTCATGTTCGATCCTCCGGTGTAAGTCGTTTTGTGCTCATTCGGGATGCCGTCTCGTCATCGTTCGTCCAGAGTCAAGCCCGCTTGCAAACAATAGTACATGTATAACCCAAACTTTCTACCCATAACTCCGATTTCGTTGTTTGTCGTTTAGGAGAGCGGGGAGAGGAGGCTGTTTGATGTTAGTTTCACATGTCGATCGAGTAACAACGGTCGCGATAGTTTTTCGTTTCTTTTCGTTCAAACGTACCGGATGATGGAAGGCCGGGGCACACTGCGAGTGTAGCCTATGCAATGTTAGCATCTTGTCTAGTGCGTCTGGGAATTTGGCAGACGAGGCACACATACCGAGATAGAGGATCAAAGGCAGGTAGCCACTATGCGAACATCATGTTAGCATCCAGAGACCTAGGCGACAACGGAGCGAACGGTATGCGACTCGGGTGGGATGCCGTACTAGTGAACAACGACCCGCGAGATGTCGATGAGCTTGCCAATGCGCTCCTTGGACTCTTCCGAAAGGGCGAACATGTTGCCTGATTTGGTCTGTTTCTGTGTTAGATTCCGAGGCTTGATGAATGGGTTGTTCGAGTTGCCGTACGTGCCTGGAAGGGGTGGGTTCTACGGCGAGTTATGGTCTTGAACAAAACGTCGAAGGCGGCTCCCACTTTGATGGACAACCAAATATTCTGGATCTTTTTGCCGGTTGCACCAGCTTGGGCCGTCCCGTCAGCCACACTGGGGCTGCCAGTAGCGATATACTAAACGAACTAGACTGAGCAGCAGTTACCCTTCTGCAAACACTGGCTAGCAGGCCCATAGCTTGAGCTTCCAGTGACTTGGCTTTTACGTTAAGCAGTTAGACATGGTTTTATTAGCAGGACTAACAACCCGCGCGCGAACCGGGCAGGCAACAGATAGTTCTGGACCGCGACTGCACCTTTCGTCGTCACGTCAAGCTTGTGAATCTTTGACCAAAACTGAAAGAATCCCCAAAAGCTGACCTAGCCATCAAACATTCTCTGCACATTAACATACTCTGGCTGTAGCCGATATCCTGCGACGTTAGCAATATCTGTACGGCTTAACCTTTGTGGTCTTTCAGACAAGCCCAAACAGTCTTCCAGCCATACGAGTGCTACGGCACACTGCTTCATTATGTCGAAACACTGGTAAGTCGCAAATCTTGGCTTGCCATTGTCGCTGACCTCAAATCCCAAGTCGCGCTCCTACTAACGCGTGGACTAGGGAACAAAACAAAGATGCGACCGTGTACGTCGGCAACATCGATGAGCGCTTCACCCAAGAGTTGCTCTCCGAGCTCATGACGCAAGTCGGCCCCGTACGTCAGGTACATATGCCCCAGGATCGAGTCTCGCAAACACATCAAGGTTACGGCTTCGTCGAGTTCGATACCCCCGCTTCCGCCGAATACGCAGCAAAGGTCCTCAACGGAATCAGGGTTTGGGGAAAGCCAATTCGCGTTAACAAGGCGAGTGCGGACAAGCAAAAGACTGTCGACATCGGCGCCGAGCTCTTCATCAACAACCTCGATCCCCAGGTTGACGAAAAGATCCTGTACGACACATTCAGCCAGTTCGGCCAGATTCTTCGGCAGCCCAACATTGTCAGAGACGATAACAATATCTCAAAGGGCTATGGTTTCGTCAGTTTCGGTTCCTTCGAGGCCAGTGATGCTGCTCGAGCCACGATGAACGGCCAGTATCTACTGAGCAAACAGATTACCGTCGAGTATGCGTACAAGAAGGACGGAAAGGGCGAGCGTCACGGTGATGAGGCCGAGCGTAAGCTGGCTGCTGAGGGCAAGAAGCACAACATTGTTCCGGAACAACAGCCTTTGCCGCCCGCTTTCCACATGACGAGGCCTCCTGCCCCCGGCATTGCACCTGCTGCCGACATCCCTACCGCGGCCGTTATTCCTCCCGCTGCCGTGGCGCCAGCTGTACCCATCCCCGTGGGCGTACCTGTCGCGGCTGCTCCTGCCTATGGCGTTCCTCCTCCCGGTCCTGCTGCTATGGGTCGTTCTGGACCCCCATATGGTGCCGGCATGCCACCCGCAGGTGGTCGGATACCCAATCTCCCACCCGCACCCTCCGGGCTCCCTGCAAGGCCACCGCCTAGTCACGGTGGCTTTGGGGGTCCAGTTGGGGACTTCCACCCCGGAGGAACTGCCTTTCGTGGTGGCCCTCCCGGTCCTCCAGGTCCTGCGGTACCTCCAGGGCCTCCAGCAATTTACCCTGGCATGGCTCCTCCGGCTGGATTTCCGGGTGCTCCGCCTCTTGGTGCATCTATGCCTCCTCCTGGTTTCATGCCTCCTCCTGGTGCTGCTCCTCCTCCGGGATTCGGCGCGCCACCCGGAGCACCTAACGGGTTTGCTCGGCGTTAAAAGACTGACCATGCAAATGCTTTGTCTGGCACAACGAATCACCAAGAAAACTGGAGAAAGATGTCGAAACTGTCCAAGTCCATGCGGAAAAAGGATACAGAGATTGAAGGGAAGAAGGATACGGAACCAGATGGAGAAAGATACGAGCGAGGACTCTGATATAGCCCAAGGCGAGATTGAGCCTCTGGTGAGGAAGCGGGAAGAACGTCTGACGCCCAAAATAACAACGAAGCGAAACGTCCGAGTCGCAAGGTCTCCTAATGGCTGCCATCTCACTTTGCAACATAGGCCTGTTTTCCCAGGCGTTCATCGTAGTTCCAAGCGAACGATGGGGAACGAACCAAAGGCTTGCTATAGGTTTGGTTAGAAGAGTATTCATCTGTCAGGGTACCAGGGACCCGAGACATTGAATAGCTTTCATTATGGCATATTAGTCAATGCCATTGCAGAGATCAGCAGTCTCTTCTTGGACTCTGCTCTACACCTTGTCGAGCTCGGTTGTTTTGAGTATGACGTGGTCAAACAGCGCATATTGGTCTGAGGATATGTTAGCAAGCCCCGCCCTTTTCTTCGCTTCACATGGCCGGAGGAGCTAACATCAGTACAGCTCTGAGCCTTTATAAGGTGTCCTTGACCAGTAGTAATAGATTGAAATTGGCAGGCTGAGGCGGGCATCCCTCTGGCAGCAGGCATCGGCTAGCTGTGCATGGGGAAGTTGTGTGTTTGATAGCGAAAGCTCGGGCAGGTTTGGAAACAGGCCCTGAGTGAAAGTAGCTGTGATGACAAAAAGTAATAGATACCCTCGTCTGTGGATGGAAAAAATGACATTTTCAAAACCCTCAGATGTCCCTGTCCTTGTCTAGACTCTCCTGTACCAGTCAAACCGATCCTTTCCCCAGATCTTTCTAACTAATCACCCTTCTTGTGTGACATGGAATGTGATTCTCACACTAGAGACCCGGCCTCGTGGGCTTCGATGGCCTTCTTATCGTAGGTTTCGAATCTGAAGTGCCATGAATCTGGAAATCTCATCAACTCATGAGTTCTGCTCCGACCGTTGACACGCACGAGATAATTTCGCGATGAAAGCAAATGTCATGGCTCCATTCTCCTTATTTTGACGAGGAGGCCCGTCAACTTCCCGCCTCCTTCATTTATTACCCATTACAGTGGCGGTTGGCAGACTCTCCTGGTTTATCTGAGTATAAGTTAGGAATCACAACTCCGCCGTCATTCACAATCAGATATCCACTGGGTATAGTAGAAGTCGATGGGGCAGGACAGCTCAGCAAACTTCATCCTCTTGGTTAACTTCACGTTGGTAGTGGTATGAACCTAATGGTAGGTACCTACTGACCTATGTACGTCTAGAGGTATCTATGTTATGTCCTTCTCGGCAAACGCCATGGCTCGCCCCGTTAGACTGCATCCCACCTCGGAAGGGCAGTTGCTGCCCCCCGACGCGGCAGGTCCAGTCCTGAACGGGTTCCATTGCTTGTATGACACTGTTCCAGCCAACCGGGAGCTTATCTTGTAGTGTAGTAGTAGTAGTAGTAGTAGGAGGAGGAGGAGGTAAGGTACCAGTTCGCCTCACACAACAGAATAGTTTTTAAGGTGGGAGGCTGAAACACCTGAATGAACAACGACGGCCGGCAAAGGTAAGGCAAGGCAAGGCAAGGCAAAGGACCATCATTCAATCAATCCAAGTATAAATCCTGAAGGAATCGTCGGCGTCGTGAAACCACCCATAGGAGTAGGTAACGAAAAACATCATGATGTAGAGGTAGAGATGGGGCTGCTGCTGCTGCTGCAGGTCGATGTAAAGAGAGAGGGATCTTTTGTATGTCACACAGGTACATGTAGTCAGTCATCCAACCGATTTGCTCCAGAGACAAGTCAGCTGGTCTATGAGTCTGCAGCAGCAGCAGCAGCAGCAGCAGCAGCAGCAGGAAGAGTTTCGTGTCCAGCAGACTCTGATTGACCCGGTACTCTGATTCCGAGACTACCGAGCCGTTTTTTTTTTTTTTTTTTTTTTTTTTTTTTTTTTTTTTTTTTTTTTTTTTTTTTTTTTTTTTTTTTTTTTTTTTTTTTTTTTTTTTTTTCGATCTTGAGCTTTCCGTCAGGGGGGGGGGAGAGCCGTGATACTGTGTCCTGGAAGTCACACATGTATATGATATCTTTTGACGCTTGACGCGGATGTGATGGGAGAAAATGGATTGGGATTCCAAAGAAATGGAGGCTGAGATGTGACTTCCAAGTAGAGTGAGACTCCGAACTCCTTGACTCCGGTCCTTCAATCCGCTTGCGACTGTATCACCATCAGCGTCACCGCACATGAGTTGTGAAATTGGTGGTGGTTTATTTGTCAAGTGTGTCTGTTCTGCCCTGGGTTGTTGCATGCCGACCTTGCCATCGTTTGTCTTGGATCATCCATCCAGGCACGAATAAGTTTGAGGCTTTCTTCGACGTTGTTTGAACTTCACACAAGACAAGGGCAGGATACGTTGAAGGATGTCTGTGTCCAAAAAGAATGACAGATCGCAAGGCACGACATACGAGATTTCGTAGGCAGTTCGACGATATATGCAGGCGGGAAATGCAAGAGAGACCACGAGATATGTTTTCCCAGCGAATCGAAAGCCATTGTCGATTTGATTTGGCGGTGCCCTCCCGAACCTGCATGCTCATGTTGTTGCTTCGCTGCAGAGCAACATAGCGTGGTCATGATTCCTAAGGATGTCGCCGATTAACTGAATGGCACAGATTGAGCCGGCATTGCCAACACGTATAGTCTCTCTCTCTCAAACAAACGTAGTTGCGATTCCAAGGCTCCGGTACCCTCGCTACAGATCGTCTCCTGTCAAAGGTTCGATCATATCAGCCGTTGCACGTCGATACAGTCACCACATTCTTGGACTGCAGTAGCAGAAAGGGAGGGGTGTAGTCGGCAATGCAACAATGCAACAGTGCGCCGATTTCTTCACTCCTACGACCTTGACAACAGCATTGATCTTTAATCCTTGAGCATCTTTTCTCCCTTTCCACGATCCCGAGATTAGTATGTTGTGGTTGTGGGACAACAATACCAGTGGGAGAGGATAGACTAGGTACACTAGCAGGTACCGAGCGAGCACGATGTTCGTTGCTCTCTTCCTCAACCCATGTCGGAGGATCTGCCCCGCTGCGCCGCCGCTTGCTTAGGTTGTTTTTGGCTCCGTTCGTTCAAGTTTGGCGATTCTTTGAGGGCAAGACATTGTGGACAAGCAACAGTAGGTAGTCATCTGAGAAATGTTTTCTCACCGACACCCAGCAGCCAGGTGGGCTTGTTGGTTGGATACCTACCTTACCTCTAGCGAGCGTGAGCTGAAACCCTTTTTTGAGAAATCACAGTTTCCTCTCTCCTCACCTTCACCGGTTTCGACCTTGTTTCCGCTTCGAGATTGAGGTGCATTTCCCGCCAACCTAAAAAATCAGCAAATTGAGCACATTAGGTGACAGTCACATGCCTGGTTCCATTCAGCTAATAGGGGGTTTTTGGCGGACCATCTCACTCGCTTCTTGTGCGAGACTGTTGCACAACAGTAAGAGGGCAGGTGAGGTGCAGCAGGATTTGATCGCAAAATCTTGGACGGATGACAGGGACGTGGAATGCCACGACCGGTGATATCGATCCATGTCCGTCTTGGAAGCGCAAGTCCGACGCCGAGGCCGAATGGGTTCGGGTGATGGAAGCCGCTATCGTCGGTTTTAGTCGACGGCAATCCACGGCACGGACATGTTGAACCCCGCGAACCGATCGATACTTATCGACACCGCTATCCCCCCCCTCCCCCCCGTTTCTCCGTCTTCTCCACATTCTTGCTGCCGGATCCACGTCCCAACGCTTCACCTGTATGATGATAGTATTGTTAGGACCCCTTCACGGTCGAATGAACAAATGATGATCCCTTTGGCTTTTGCCTGCTGCCTAATCGTCGGACCTTCCTCCGTCTTCATCTCAAACCCAATCCCGTGATGCTGAATTCCGCGAGAGAGAAGCCATCATCGATATCCGCCTGGACCTTGTCGAACTGTAGTACCCTCAAACATTGGTCCCGAACCCAGAATTCCTGATCCCGGGAACTGGTCCGTGCCGAGGTTCCAAGTTGTGGAGGGGAGCAGCTCACGTGGCACATTATAACCAAGGATGGTCGTCCAAAAGTGAGCTTCTTTTTTACCACCAGGATTTGCCCTGAACGCTGCTGCTACACTACGCTCGATAGTACTTCCGGATATTCGATCCAGATTCGGATCACTGCCAATGTCTCGTGATCTGGTTTGTTTTTGGAAAGCGTCTTGGGTTTAGGTTCAGTGCTGTCTCTGGTGTTTTGAGTCGGGTTGCCGCCGAAGCATTCGGGTTTGGTCTGAGTTCTGGATATCGAATCAGGTATGCACGTACGTGCATTATGACTTCTTGCGCTGAGTAATTCCGTTCACAATAGGTACTGTACTGCACCACCAAGAAGAGTTCCGGATCACGATCAGACAAATTATAGTCATGGCAGCACTGTCTCGTCATGTTAGTGATATAGGAGCCCCTGGATTATCGTCAGATAAAATCCATATTTATTGCTCCCGCTGCTGCTGCTGCACAGCGGCGGTTGCACGTGTTGAAATACGGCCAACGACCCGGCGGCTGCTTGATGGCAGCATTCTGTTAAATTTAGCGTGACGGGAGCGAGAGGTCATGGGACCTCCTCTCTCTGGGCCAAGTTCTCGCCAGTCAAGTCCGGTCGGACATACACCCGCTTTTGTAGGACCAGAACGGGCGTATGTACACACAGGCAGGACAGGTACGGTACGGTGGTGCATGTTGTCACTTGTGCCTGTTTCTTGTCTTTGACGTGGAAGCTGACTTGATGAAAGGTGCTGCCGTTTTTATTTATCCCAAATCGATTCTTTTCTAAAAGCGGGAGCTAAACTTGATATGGCAAGACAACGTGCGCGATCCTAGTTGTCACTTGCATGCCATCGTAAACTGCGGTGAAAAGGGGGTTGAGCCCCATGGTTTACTAAACCTTTCCTGGACTAGAAAAGAACCAGTTTGCTACGTACGTACAAGCCCAAGCTCCCAAAGAAGTATGAACAGTGAGTGCTGTTGGGCTGCTGGCAAGAAGCCCTCCGGGATCCTATGGTGTATGTGTGCAACGTCATGCATGGCCCCGGACTATTGGACATCGTCTTTCAGATTCCAATGCATGTAAATATCGAGGAGACCATTGACGTGAACAGGACAGAGACAGAAAGGTACGAATGGTAGGCCACAGATTGACCCATGAGTATCGACTATTCGATGTCTGCTTCGGAGACGGACGGCGAGTTTAGAACTGTGTTTCTACTTGCCTGTAAGAAACCTAAAGTTGACGAGCCCTCAAATGTTGCTGATCTTGCTCGATCGAAAGATTGATCACTTACAGAGTTACAATCAATCAGCTTGCGCGCATGTTGAATCACGATAGTACGTACAATCATCATGCTGCAGTTTCGTCTTTGCCGCTCAACCACAGAGCATTTCAGCCCACTAGATCACATGCCCCTCCTCGCTTCTTGGGAGATCTTCAGGCATCAGTGTACCTTTCGCCCGCAACGTCATGCTAATCTCGTCGCTTATATCAGTCATTTTCAGAGCCACCAACTAGCTGCGCTTTTGACCTTGGTTGTTGAGGAGGTTGTTCGCAGATCATCTTCTCTCTCCATCAATCAAGATCATTTCATCTCCGTTCTCCCCACCAGCTTGGTGAGCTTGCATCAGATATTCGCCCAAAGATGATGCCTATTCGGCTCCTCAGTACCAGCGGAATTTGCTGGTGTATAAACACCCCGGGGAAGGTTATTCATGACACTACATTGAGAATTCGATAGATGTACGTGAGAGCAAGCATGTTTCTCGGGCAGTGGCCTTGGATATCGGTACGACCTGGGTCTTGACACTCTCGGACATGTATGCAAGGAGCCTGCCAATCGATACATAGCAGACCAGGCTGAGTGAGATATGGATCCTATACACTACTTGCACTTTTCAATAGATGGGCTGAAACCACCCACTTTCGTCCAACGCTCTCGATTCGGGCTGTCTCATAGATCTTTACCGTTCTGGGACAGCTGAAGGTAGCAAGTCCAAGGCAAGCAACTGCCATCCATGTCACAGAAACTGTTTGAGTATGGTGTTTGGGCTGGGCCTCTGTTGTAGGGCCTGTCAGATCGGCTGAGTGGACGAGATGGAGTTCTCCCCAGGGAACTTGTCATTCATTTCCCCTTGCTCGTTACATAGTACTTAACGGATCTCCCCTTGTACCTTGAGCATCAAGTGTCACTGATGTGGTCTAGATTCTCGGGATGGACAAGAGCCTCCTGCCTGACAGCCCGACTAGCCTCATTGATCCGAAGCTCTAGTGTAGCTCTGTGCCATCAGACCCTCCCTCTACATGCTGTCACCACGAAAGACACATTGTCACCGTATCGTGGCGTTCTCGTGAGGGGACATATAGATCTCGTCTGCAGGCTCCTTGAGACATGCGATCTGCAAAGTTCCCGCACAGGGGCTCGAGGGATATGAGGGAGTGCTTGTTTGTTGGTTGGTTCAGGAGAGGTATTCCGACAATCCCTCACCTTGGACAATCCATATGCCCCAAAGTCACGATATCTGGTTAGAGATGAATCTTAGCTGCGTCGGCGAGCGCATCGCACCGTACTCGGAAGGAAAACCAGAAGAAAGTGACAGACAACTAAAGCAACAGCGAAATCGCCAAGGACCCTGCATGATCATGTTGTTCAACATCAGCATACGTATCAATACCTCTACCCGTCGTCCTTTGCGGTTCCCTTTCTTATTCTGGTGCTGAAGGCTGCCGAGTGCGCATTTTAGCGCCCGCTCTTTCCGAGTCTCAGAAACGGGCACATGACTGGCATTGGCGGGCTTCTTCTGCAACAAAAAAGGAAGGCCAGGCACCGCCCACACGGTGGCACCGCATTTAAACAATTGTGTATTGGGCGGAAGGACCCGAGTTTGCCTGCATCACGTTGCTGTTTCCTTTTTATCTCTCTCTTTTTTTTTCTTCTTCTTCGTCTCTTTGCCTTTGGTTGGTGTTTGCATACCTAGATGCCTCTCCCGGCACGTGCCCGACTTTTGAATCGTGATGAGGCAACTACATACCATGTGTTCGCGGCAACCTACACCATCCATCCGTCTTCATCTGTAGCGAGTGTACGGACGACAGCCAAAACCAGATAGATACCTAGAGGTAACCTTGCGGCAGGCAAGAAGGTGAGCTGTGCAGAGGTATCGAATAACCATCCCACCGGCTAAGACGGCCCCGAAAGTGCTGCAGCGGGGACAAAATTGGACATGCACGGCGATGATGGCCATACATAAACGAAAAGCCAAGAGAGCGAACAAGAAACTATGCTGCCGGTAAATTTTCGAGTTTGTCCTTTCGAGAAAGAAAGTAAAGCAAAAAGGGGACGAGTTGCGTTCATGACGAGCAGCAAATAACGAGCCGCATCTCTGGGCAGGGTAGGTAGTACTTGGATAGTAAATATCGCGGAGGGGGCGTCGACCCCTATTTTTGATAAAGCTCAAATCTCGAATTCGGTACCTGAATCCGAGCAACCAGCTCCACGGTATGGAGTCATGTATCACCGAGCAAAGTTGCCGAGCCCGGGCCAAAATCAAATGGTCCAAACATGCCCCTCGTCTGGCCATTGAATCTCAAGATAAAGACAGCTCAGAGGGGAGTGGTCCACTGGCGATTTGTCCGTCCCTGGCCGCTGGCCGCTGAGGCTATTTCCGCCCCCGCCTCGAGACGGAGTCGTCGCTAGAGCCACCGAGTCCGCCCAGGTCCGCCCGCCCCCAGTGGCCCGGAGCGGAGGCGACGAGTACATACCTCTATGTACGTACGTAGGTACTTGAGGGTGGTGGCCTCGAGTCCCCCTGGAAATCTGGCACTCATGAATCCTGGACTCACGTCACAGCTGCTCAACATCCCCGCTGGACGCAGGACGCTTCCACTTTTTATCATTTTTTTTCGCATCACACGATACAGACCTCCAGCCTCCTGGCGTGTTGCGGCAGCGGCCAACAAATAGGAAGGCCCCTGCTCCCGCAGCCTCTGCTGTACGCTACCCGCAGTCCCGCACCCAGCGAGCACTGGCCACTAGCAAGGAGCGATGCAGCCGCTTTTGGCCCGCACCCTGAACGTTGTTGAAGGGCATCGACAGGCCTTTCTTCCACTTCTTGGGGAGCAGAGGACCCGTAATAACCTATGTACCTCAAGGCCCCCGCCCCGTCCACCGTCAATCCAAGACCAAGACATCATATCCTTCCATGTTGGTGCGGTTTTTGCGAATCCTCAATTCTCTGTTCCACCTGAGCGAACTGGGATACCGATTCCCGAGAGACTGACCTGCAGCGAGCTGCTGGATAGAATGGATATTACATTTACAGTAGCCTCCACTGGAGTCTCACCAGTTCCCCCTCCGTCCCCTTTTGTACTTGGCATGCCAGCTACCTAGCTCCCAGCGATGCCCTGTGCTCCCGTCATCCTGTAAACAAAAAACACCAGACGACATCACGACGTCGTCTCAAATGGACCCTGCCTGCTGATGATGCTGGTAAACTCCAGGGCAGGCAAGACACCAGCAGCAGCCCCCCTACCCCCTACCAAACGGCCCCCTTCCCTCTTTTAGTCTGTTTTTAGATTGCTGGGGCCCCGTCCGGTGCGACCAACCAGACGGCAACCATTTGCGCTGCAAGGCCCCACATTGCACGACCTGTTGACCGGGACGTGCGTCTGCTTGCTGCTCTCTCTCTGGTGCCAAAGCCCACCCAGGCTCGACAGGCATTGAACCAACGGCTTGGAGTGACGACGGCAATCGTGACCCCTCACCACCACCAACCGCGAGCCACGACCGATCCCAAGTAGCCCAAAACCAAAACCAATTAATTACCATTTCCTAAAACACACCTTCAAAAAGACCCCGTCGCTCACGTCACGTCACCCTGCCCTGCGAACCCAAACAAACAAACCAAAAAAAAAGAGTCAATTCACAACTAGACCGACGAGGCTCTGCGTGCGCTCCAGCTTCCCCTCGCAGAGCAATCAACGAACCCACTGCGCATTTGGAGAAACACCACCGACGACAACGAACAGTAAGTCCATCTAACTACTACCTGGGTAGAGCTCCCATAACTACATTTTGCCCCTTAGTTCTTTCTGCACTCCTACCTATGCACCTCATCTAGCACCGAGCCGACGTTGAGACTCCCGTCGCGCTCCTCTTCACCTTTCTGGTTCTGGCATTCCTCAAATATCTACACCCTCTCATCCTTCTAGATGCTCCCTAGTTCTCTGTTTGCGTTGCTTTGAGCTGCTCTCCCCTTGCTCAGCTCCATGTCACTGTCACTGTCACGGTCACTTGGCATTCTGCCTTCCACAAGGAAAAAGCTCCCTCCCGACCCTGGCCTCCCGTTTTGTTGCCTCCCCTTCCCAGGTCCCCAGCCCCAACCCCTCTTCTGCCTGCTCTGGTTGGCTGCATCGCAGGTACGGCGCGCCAAGTCTCTGGGCCATCTGACCTCACCAGACGTGCAAGTAGCACACTGGCATGACATTGTGAATGGGCGGAACGGGTTTTGGTCAAGCGCTTTGTAAAGAAGGAAGGCCAAGTCCAGTTTCCACAAGACGACGACGCAGCAGCAGCAGCAGCAGCAGCAGCAGCGAGAAGGAATGGAAAGGCTTTGGGCTTTGTTATGGCTCCAAAGAGAAGCCGTGGTCATGAGCTTAAGTCAAAAAGTCTCCTGCTGCTTTCCGGCGGTTTGCTGGCATTGTTGTCGGACTGTGGCCCTTGCCCCTCATCTTGCGCCGGGCTGATGGCATCCCCATCCCACTTCCAGTTTCACCCTGTCACTGTCTGGGTTGCTGCTGCTGGCGCAATGCTCATCAGAGGATCGAACCCACCACGAAACGCCCGACCCAGGCACAGAACCCAAGTACACCACTTGGTGCACGGCACGAATGGCAGGTTTTGTTGCTCGCGGGTCGCAAGAAAAAAAAAAAAAAAAAAAAAAAGATCAAAAAAAGTCCACAAGTCACAACGACGGGCAGTCGCAAACCCAAATAACCTGACAACCCCCAAAGCCCTTGCCGAGTCACGGCTCCCCGTCTTCCTTGTTCCTGTTAGTGCCAGCCCAGCCCAGCCCAGCCCAGCCAGGCCGGACAGCCAGGCCCAGCCATGGCGATGCCTTCTTTTCTCTGGGATCATGTCGTCGTCGGGTTCAAATAGTTGCACTCAGTGTGCTGTCCACCTCGACCGACGGCAGCAGCAAGAAAGAAGGGCTGGCGAGCCTCGTGGCCGCTCAGCGTTCGATCACACCTCGAGTGCATAGCTACATGGTGGCCCTGCATCAATGGACGTCTTCTGCAGACCACTCACTTGACCTGGCGTGCGGGCGCCTCTCTGCCCACGCTAAGCTAGGCTTGCGTATGGTCGCCACTGCATGCCCTGTCATTCCCCGCCGTCATTTCATTAAGCTACACACCTGGCCTGCCTTAACATGGCCCGCCCCTCCAAAGACTGAGTGCCTACCACCTACCTCTACCTCTACCTACCTCTACCTACCTACCTACCTCTTACCTTACCTCACTTCCACTCCGTCCCAGTTCCAGTTCGAATTCCTGACGGCCGAATTTCGAGGTCGTCCTGCTCTTGCTCTCTCTCCATCTGTATGCACGTTACACCCTTGGTCCCTTCCTTCCCTTGCTCAAGCGGAACAAGCACAACACTCTCCTTTCATCTCAATCCCGCTTGACGTTCCCTCGCAACGTCCCCATTCCCGTCTCCACTTCCACCACCCAGTCCCCTTCCACTTCCTGACCTCTTTCGATTCAGCATCTCCTACTACCTTTGGTCCTTCCACTCACTTCCCCTACCCGCCCGCCTCTTCTCCTAGACACGACCTCGTTCCTGTAAAGAGACCCTGTTTTCTAATCGCCTGTGCTGCCGTTTAGACAGTCGAGACAAGCGACAGACCCCTCCAGTCAGTCCACAGTCACGGTCACAGTTCATACCGCACCTGACGCACTACCATCGCCCAGCCCTGGCGCACCTTGCCGCATTCCGCGTCCATTAACCGTACCTCTTCTACTGGTCCGTTCAGCCCACTTGTCGCTTTCCCGCGCCGCCAAACCACTTCATTCCGTCTTACAACCCTTTCAGCTTGACAGCTCGAGACAACCCCCCCGCAAACAACAAAAAATACCCCAAAAGCCATCACCAGCTCCAGAGCTGCTGCTACGGACTCAAGTACAATATAGCACAACGCTTTACGCATCACGTCGCGCCGCCTCGCATCCTGCTTCCATTTCAAACGAACAGGGAACATCACTGCTGCATCCAGGCCCGACGTCAAGCCCATCAGCCGTGAACCCAGTTGCCCCGTCTCCACACAACCTGTTGCCCAACACGGCCCGCATCAATCCTTCAGCGACCTTCCTTCACTCGCGCATCGCTGCCACCAACTCCGTCGACGAATACCTCGAGCGATAGCACCGAATCGATCTAAACTTAATTCACAATGGCGTCGAACCGCCCAGCGGCTTTCAACACCCTCCGGATGGGAGGTGAGCATATGGAGTGAATGGTCAAGTTGAGAGGCAGGACCAATTGCTGACAAAGATGGGTTCCAGAAGTGATCCGTGAGAAGGTACAAGACGGCGTTACAGGAGAGACGCGGGAGATCCAGTACACCCAATGCAAGATTGTCGGCAATGGCTCGTTTGGTGTCGTCTTCCAGACCAAGCTGTCACCTTCCAATGAAGATGCCGCCATCAAGCGCGTTCTCCAGGACAAGCGCTTCAAGGTCGGTACAGCCCGTATTGGACGTCGGGTCTCGAGGTTCATGAAACTGACCGATATATAGAACCGCGAACTTCAAATTATGCGGATTGTTCGCCACCCCAATATTGTCCAGCTCAAGGCCTTCTACTACTCGAACGGCGAACGTGTAAGTCCCCAACGCATTGGAGCTCGTCGCCATGCTTTTCATACTCATTGTCTCTGTAGAAAGATGAGGTGTACCTCAACCTGGTGCAAGAGTTTGTTCCAGAGACCGTTTACCGAGCCTCGAGGTTCTTCAACAAGATGAAGACCACCATGCCCATCTTGGAAGTCAAGCTGTACACCTACCAGCTATTCAGGGCTTTGGCATATATCCACTCGCAAGGAATTTGCCATCGCGACATCAAGCCGCAGAACCTCCTGCTTGACCCTACTACCGGTGTCCTCAAGCTGTGCGACTTTGGCAGCGCAAAGATTCTGGTGGAGAACGAGCCCAATGTGTCCTATATCTGCTCGCGGTATTACCGTGCACCTGAATTGATCTTCGGTGCTACCAATTACACGACCAAGATCGGTGAGTTCTCTTGGGAGCACCAGCCTCGTTGCACATGTCTCAGACATTGGCTAATCATGTTGTGCAGATGTCTGGTCTACTGGATGCGTAATGGCCGAGCTCATGCTTGGGCAGCCCCTCTTCCCTGGCGAGTCTGGCATTGACCAGCTGGTGGAGATCATCAAGGTCCTCGGAACACCTACTCGGGAGCAGATTCGAACCATGAACCCGAACTACATGGAACACAAGTTTCCTCAGATCAAGCCTCATCCGTTCAACAAGGTTTTTAAGAAGGCCGACGCTGATGCTATCGACCTCATCGCCCGTCTTCTTGAGTATACCCCCACCGAGCGTCTGGCGGCGATTGATGCCATGGTCCATCCCTTCTTCGATGAACTCCGGGACCCCAGTACCAGACTTCCCGACTCGAGGCACAACTCTGGAACCGTTAGGGATCTGCCACCGCTCTTTGACTTTACCCGTCATGGTATGTACTTTTCTCGCACATTGTCTCACGTTGAGGGAATCTTTAGAAACTGACACTTTTATTTCCTTACAGAGCTATCCATCGCCCCTCAGCTCAACCACAAGCTTGTTCCTTCGCACATGAGGCCGGTTCTCGCGTCGAAAGGACTCGATATCGACAACTTCACTCCTATGAACAAGTCGGAGATGATGGCCAAGTTAGACTGAAGCTGATGTCGTTTCGATACTCAATGTCGCCGATCCATTCCCGAAATATGAACGTGGACGATATGCGCTGTGATTCCCGAATAGCAGAGCGTTGCCTAAGATTTCGAAGCAAGCGGTTTGACTCGCCGATCCGATTATGACCCAAAAAACCGAAGAACGGATTATTTCTGCGTCCACCTGGACGAAACGAAAGCGATTTCAGATCACGGCCTAAACCGACGCACAGATACCCCTCATCACAAGTGCGCTGGATCAACCGTGCAAAAATTCGTGCCGGCCTGGAGGCCGAGAAGAGCCCGGGACAGCCAAGAACGTCTCCGAGCAACTTCCCTCAGCGAAAGGGACTGGTTCACAAATTGCTTGGTTTCATGGGAGGATACTCTCGAGACATGTTATGGGCTACACGTATTTTTTTTTCTAGATTTCTTATTTTTCTGCATGACCGGGATGGCTTTTGCTTATTCTTGCCTCAAACCTTTCGTTCAGCAGGAGCGCTCTTTATTCCCGTGGCAGGCGTCCACAAGATGGAAGGCGGAAGGCGGTAGGCTGGGAAAGCTTTGTTTGCTTTGTGTGACCTCGTCGGACACTGGCCACTGGCCAAGTCGCTTTGGTTTTAAGGGAAAGATGGAAGGAAAGATGGGCGGCATCAATGATATGATGGATTATGGCATATAGGGTAACAGTGTTGGAGTGGGTGATAGGTTAGGGAGTGGTGAATGGATGTGGGGCATTTGGGTGTTGTAAGGCTTTGCCTGCTATAACGAGTGTCAGCGAGGTTATGAGAAGGATGGGTGGTACCACTTTTCGTGTCTCTTGTGCGTCTCTGTGCCTGTCTCATGTGTCTGTGTCCTCAGAGTGGGCTGCTGAGGGGGTCCCAATCGGTCTTGAGAGAGGGTAAACGATTTACAACGAGTATGACGGATCAGTGGTTCACATGATTGGGTGACAATGAAAGAACTGGATGGATAGGTAGTTGGATGGCAGCCGTCATGTCTAGGTTTCGGCTTAGGTCCACGGAGTTGTGTATCTTTAGGAAAAGTGTAGATGGTAAAAGCGGTGGAGTTCATGCTGGATTCAACTATTTGTTGATCAAGCCCTTTCTCTTCGGGGTTGTATTGTTTCTCAGTTATTATTCGGGGGTCGCATAAAATTCTATGAGGTTTAGTTTATTATGAGCTCCATGAATTTCACGGTTTATACACTTCAAGCTCCGCGAGAGTTCCGGCGTCTGGATCATGAGCTCTCCAAGATGGTCAAAGATTGGAGAATTATAACCCTATGCGGATATGGGCACCAGTAGGCATCCTTGAGAGGTCAATGTCCGCTAGGATTCATTCAACAAGTTCAAGATTTCAGTTTCGCGTAGCATCTTAATTAGTAGAATCAAACCTTCTGCTTAGCCTAACGAACCATGGTGACCCTTCATGCTTCAATGCATTTAATGCGGTCATATTTGCATCTGCAGGCTCTTACAACTGTACCTACCGTGAAGCATGAGATCATCCCCACATACACTTAGAGTCTGTGCACTAAAGACTTAGGTCTCTGCAACTCACCAATCGCGTCGGCGCGACAGGCCCAAGTTCCAAACCTCAAGCATCCCTTCCCCATAGCGTTCCATTCTCCCAATTAATCCAAGCCTGCCAGCCGCCAACCACCAGCCGTGTCTGAACTTAACTTATTCGTCACGTCACGCCAGAACATCCACCACAACTGTTGCCAGGACATTCTGTTCTGTCCAGTCCTCTTACATAATTTGTCCTTTTCAGATACGTTTTAGTTTTATTTGACTTACCGGGTTTCACACACCATGGCCGACTACGATCGCAGAGGCGGCGGTGGTTACAACCCCAAGAAGCGTCGCTATCGTGGTAAGTACTCCCGTCTGCCTTTCCTCCACCTATAGTTATGCTCGTCTCAGCCTTGCCTTCTGCTTAAGATCCTGTCGAACTATTCTCATATCACTGGTAAAAACCCTGCTTGAATAGATTGTAACTGACAGTGTGTTCAATCCAAACAGACGATGATGATGGCGATCGTCGCGGCGGCCCGCGAAGACGCTTCGATGCTCCTCCCCATGTCCGCGTCCGAAAGCAGCTGCTTGCCATTGCCGAGAACCCCATGCGTCCCTGGCATGAGGAGGTGCAATCGATTGCCAACCTGTTTACCGACAACTGGGACGATGAGCTGCTTCGAACCAACTTTGTCGACCTCGTCCTCCAGCTTGCGGTCGAGCAACCCATGAAGACGCCGTTCCTCGCCGCCGTTGTGCTCGTCGCCAACACCAACAAGCCCCAGATCGTCGACATGCTTCTCGCCAAGCTGACGAGTACTCTCGAGACCAAGATTGCCGAGGGCGACTGGCGGGATGTGAAGCTCTACTTGAAGCTTGCGGGCTGCTTACAAAGCTGTCTGGAGGGTGATGGTGTCTTCCCCGTGTTGGAGGAGCTGTTCAGCCGCGCTGTGGACTTGCAGACTGCCAGTTCCGAGGATGTGAGCTATCCTGCTTGGTTTCGGCTGGGTTCTTGGCTTGGGAACAAATCACTGACATGAGTGTTGCAACAGACAATTGGTACGGAGCTTGTTAAGATCATCCTCCTCACCCTACCATACGTTATGGTCACTGGGCCAACCCAGTGGCAACAGAAGGCGGCGGATCTGATGGAGAAGACGGAGATTATCGCCGGCGAAGCACACCCACTACAGGCCTTGATTGAGCCATACCACCCCGAGGCCGGCGACCAGAGCCCTGTTGCGTCTCAGAGTTGCATCAGCTTGCTGCAAACCCAGCTCCAGAACGAGGCCAACAACGGGTGGGCCTTGAGCTGCCTCCCGAGGCCTTGGGAGCTTCCCGTTGAAGAAGTCGAGCAGCAGGAGAAGATTGCCAACGCCGAGAAGCACACCCTTCCGCCAATTTCCATCCCTCAGACAGTTGTTGCCGGACCTCGGCCCCTGTTCCCAGAAATCTACTTTTCTGTTTACGCCAACCAAGACGTCGAGTCGACACCCCCTCTGACGAATATTGCAGCCTCCCTGATTCGCGATGCGCTTGTCGACACTATCAATGTCCTGAACTTCAACCGCAATGTCACTGCTCGTTTCCTTATCGAACTCGACTGCTACTTTGCACCCCGAACATTTGCCGCCCGAGCGACACCTTTCGATAAGATTAGAGAGATTGAGCCTCCCAAATCCAGCTGGAAGCCAGAGGATGTCGCTGTTGACGCGGTCTTCTCGCAACTCTTCTCGTTGCCCAATCCCGAGCACAAGCTCGTTTATTACCATGCCGTCCTTACGGAGGCTTGCAAGCTGGCACCGGCTGCCATCGCTCCCAGCTTAGGTCGTGCTATTCGTTTCCTTTACAGGAATAGCCACCGCATGGACTTGGAGCTTTCCAATCGGTTCATGGATTGGTTCTCACACCATTTGAGTAATTTCGGATTTACCTGGAAGTGGACCGAGTGGGTGGACAATGTTTATCTGTCCAACTTGCACCCGGACAAGGCTTTCATCATGGGCGCCATTGACAAGGAGATCCGTCTCAGCTTTGCTCAGCGTATCAAGAACACTCTTCCCGAGCCTTATCAGTCTTTGATCGGACCAGAGAAGGAGAAGGACGTTCCTGACTTCAAATTTGCGGACGACAGTAAGTTACAGCATTATTGGATGTATTGATTTATTCTGATACTAACACATCACAGAAACCCCCTTCGCCGCCGAGGGCAAGGAGATCGCCGCTCTTCTCAGACGCAAGGCGCCCGAGGAAGAAATTGAGCCCGTCATCGAGCGCATTCACTCGCTCGCCCTGGACAACAACCTCGACCCTCTCGTAGCCAGCACCGACGTCTTCGTAACCTCGGTTCTGCACGTCGGCTCCAAGTCGCTCTCGCACGTCCTCGCTGCCATCGAGCGCACTAAGGAGCGCCTCACTGATGCCGGCGCCACCTCGGAGGCTGCCCGCACCCAGATCATCTCGTCAGTCATGGAGTACTGGTCCGCCCACCCGGGCGTTGCCATTGCCATCATCGAGAAGCTGCTCAACTACAGCATCCTCACCCCGCAGGCCGTTATCAACTGGGCCATCACCACGTACGCCGGCGCCACCCGCGGCGAGGCGCTCGCCAAGGGCTTCGTCTACGAAATGGTGTTCAACACCGTCGTCAAGGTCACTTCCCGTCTGAGACAGGTACTGCAGAAGGCTACACTGCCCGAGGCTATGATTGACGACGAGACCATCGAGGCTGAGATCAACGGCATGCGCTCGTTGTTCCGTGCCATTGAGGATGCCCTGTTCGCTTGGGCGTCGGGTTCCAAGGATGAGATGCTTGAGGCCAGCGATGGTCTGGGCGAGGGTGATGGGACCAGCGAGACGGAGAAGCTCGTCAAGAGGTGGGGCGAGCGCTGGCTCAGAGTGTTTAAGCGTAGAGCCGCAATTGAAGAGGCGTTCATTGTCGAGGCTCGGAAGGAGAGGGAGAGGAAGGCGGCTGCTGCTGCTGCGGAGCTAGCGGCGGCGCCGGCACAGGAGGACGATATGGCTGTTGATTCTGTTGATGCGGCTGCTGAGGTAACTGCTTGAACAGTTGTCTCGTATAACTGAATACCTTTTACGAAAGAGGGGATGAGGTTATACTAGAACTCGATGGTTTGAAGGGTTTGTCTTTTTCTCGGGCTCGTATTCAATAAAGGGCCAGCCGATTCAGTAGTCTGGCTGGATGGGGTTTTCATAGCGTTGGGAGGTACATAAAAATGGAAGCTTAGTTCAAAAGATCTGCTTGCGTCTTCGTGCCATTTGGCCATCGATGATGCATGGAAAACAGGTGAGAGTAAATGATGCTAAACATCTGAAACTAGAAACCAGGAGCTGTTGTTCTTGAGATTCTACAGCTTCGCCATAACTTTTTTTTGGGTTGTTTTCCTCTTTGATTCCGTTCAATAACGGTACATAACTTAGCCCTAGCGTGATCCCAACGCAGAATCAATAGCTACCCAAGTGATCCCTCCAACTCAACCATCCGTCTCCCTGGGCGCAAGTTTTCATGGTCCTTCCATATCAATAAAAGTATACATGTCCTGTTCGTTCCACTTCATCCCAACTCATCCAGTTCATAACAATGACGAGGAAAACCGAGTCCTTACATGCGGTTTCCTGATTCGGTGCCCGGCATAAAGACCTATTTTCTCTAGTCCGTAGCCAACCTTACCCTACCTTCCTTCTACTCCTCCTCCAACCCCCAAGTCCCCTCTCTTCACCCCTGCGCCGGACTGGAAGGTACTTCGTCAGACCTGTTTGCTGTGAGGGGGGAGACTTGGTGTCGTAGATCTAGTGCGTGTTTGGTAGCAGTAGGTAAGGCGGGTTTTGGTTTTGGTTTTTTTTTTCTTTTTTTTTTTTTTGTGCCCTTACTGTGGTGTGTATATATGTGTGTGTGTGCGGGCGAGGATCTTCGAGACGAGAAATCGATCATAGCCATACTCCTTTGAAGCGCAACACAACCGAACCGAACCGAACCGAACCGGACCCGGCGACTTACAGCGCGAGGTTGTAAGAGTATTCGTCTTCCATGTTTTGGGAGATCCAGAGGACGACAGCGCTGTTTTGTTATTGAAGAGAGGTTGTTAGTTAGTATGTGGACTTGCAAAGATCATGGGTCCTTCTTGTTTCCTCGTCATCTCCTCTTTACCCTTCTCGCCGCCATCTTTTAACTCTCTCTCTTTCGCATAAACCCCCCCAAAAAGAACCAAAGAAAAAGGAACTGAGGGGATAAGAAAAGGGAAAACTCACCTCAACCCAACCAACCCATTAGCAACCAAGTTCTCCACCCCCATTCTCAAAGCCGGAAACCCAACATCCTTCACCACGTACTTGAGCACGAACACCGTGACACCACCGGCCATACCACCCGCCAGACACGCAAAGCCCAAAAACAGCACCACGCGCGCCTTCCACGCCACACCGCTGCCGCTGTAGGAGAAGCTCTCGGAAGAAAGTCGCGCCTTCTCGACGCTGTTGATGATGAGCATGCCGAGCGTGCTGAAGATGAAGGGCAGCCAGTCGACAAAGTGGATGTGCACGTCCGAGGCGTTGAGGGGGGAGTGGGACCAGACGGCCGAGTCGAGGAGGGTGTAGAAGGCTAGGGAGAACTGGATTTTCATTGCATTAGCGGACTGTACGTTGATATGGAGGAGGATGACGAAAATTATGTATGAACCATAACAGCGAGAGAGGATCATGGCATGGCATGGTATCATGGCAAGGAAGGTCACAACGTCAGGTCCGGGAAGGAGAGAATAGGCGCCAAAGAAAAAGAAAAAAGAGGAAAAAAAACGTACAAAAGCACCAGCAGCATAAACCCCCGCGTTCCTCACCCACGCGCTGTTAAGCCATTCAGGCCTGGAGAATCTAAAGAGGCGTTCTTCCGACATGGTCATTTGTTTGTGTCGTGTTGTTGTTTCTTGTATGTCTTTCTTCTTTCTCTTATGCGCTGGCTTCTACGGTAGTGTCGCAAGCCCAGGGTAGATTTAACTAGGTGACGATGCGATCGCGATTCGGTGTCGGCAGTCGGAGTTGTGGTGGTGGTGGTGGTGGTGGTGGTGGTGGTGGTGGTTATCAGAGCTGAGCTGAGATGCCTATCTGTCGTCCGTCGGTGGTATCGGTCGCCCCGGGTTGTGAAAATGACTGCGCGCGATTGCGGAATCGTCGTCTACCAGTCGATCAATCGGTAGAGTAGTTGTAGTTGACGTGACTGGAGCAACTCGTTGGGCAATGATGCTTTTGGTGTTCCTCTCTGATAGCTCTGTCGTCGATCTGGAACTGGAGGATGACGACGTCCGCACGCCGCGGTGCCAGGCGGGCTGGCGGGCAGGTGCTCCACTGTAAGCAGGGACCTGCTTGTCCAATTACTGTGGGTCGGCCGTCCCAAGGCTGTGGCCTAAGCGTTTAGTGGCACGTGACAGCCTTTGTGGTGACATTGTTGCATGTTAATTTTTGTTATGTTGAATCTGCACCGAACATCGCATGAAAGAGCAAGAGTATGTTTTTACGCTTTGTTGATTCTCTCCCTACCATCCATGTCTATACCCTTCCCATGTAAATACAAAGCACTTGTTCCCTCGACCACCCTCTTCGAACTCCCCCTAATAACAGTCCGAACTTTAAAAAAAAAATCAGCGCCTTCCGAGTTCGATAAATCACTGACAACGGTACCAACTCAGCATCCGAGCGTGAACTTCCTTCCATGTGGCTGACAACCAGCCAACGACAGCACCAGGGGAAGTAAGTAACCACAGTTCCCCTCCAGAAGCCAAGACAGCTTGGATGCAGAAAATAAAGACAGAAAGAGTTATTATGACGCTATGCAGTGTAATAGTAAACAATAGTGCAAAGCTGAAAATGTCTTCTGCGGGCGGCGTCGGGCAGACCACAACAAGGTCCCACCCACCAGTCGAAGTCAAAATGATCCCCTTTTAGTGTACATACAATATTCAAACTTCGGCGATGCAACGAGATTGTCCCTCGAAAACCCCCCTCTCCTTGGCCAAACAGGCGAGAGGACAACGCAGGGAAAACCCCCGCATCATGAAAGAACCCGATTAGACGATAGAGACTAATCGTATGGTGGCGAGGAAGAAGTAATTGGAAGAGAAAGATTCGTGACCTGCCCCTTCATCATGCGATGGCCCTTATATTCGGCCAAGAGAGGACAACTGGCTCGAGGAGGCGTCAAGATATCAGATTAGGGAGAAACATTACACCTTGTCTGACTCCGTGCCCTGCGCATGGTGAGGAAGCAGTTTGCTGGGCCAGCTACTCAATGGTGACCCATGAGTTGACGAGTTCGTTGGGTCGCTTCGATTTGTTCCCTTTTAAATCTCGATATCCTTCATGTCCTCGGCGTCTTCGACTGTCGTTTGCTTGCCCTTTGACTCCGTCGCCTTTCCGTTCGCCTCGGTTTCAGGCTTCTTCTCCTTATCCTCGCTTGTCCTTTCCTTGGCGGGAGAATCCTCATTGACCTTGATATCCTCCTTGCTATGCTCTCCGCTTGTCCTTGGGGTGTTCAACTCCATCAAGTTGTCGGCGGCTTTGGCCTCGAGGGAGGCGTTGCTAGCCGTGAGAGAGGTTGTGGGGGGTGCCTCCTCAGCAACGCGCGCCAATGGGCTTGGCTTTCCGTAACCTGGTCGGATGGGACTCGACATGGGTGAAGTGCCAGTGAGACGGTGTAGCGACCGGCCACGAGGCTCGTTGTGCTCTGTTGGGCTTTGGTAGGGAGAGCCGGGAGTGGGGGGAGAGCGCATGCCGGAAGCTGACGCCATGGAAGGCGCCATAGATTTGCGCTTGTTGGCTGTGCGACCATACTTCTGATCCATTCTCCACCTCAGAATCTCGAAATAAGACGGCTCAACACGGGTCGCCTTAAACTCACGCAGCTTGAGCTCGTTGGTGTCCTCATCGACAAACCACCTCCCGCTGCTGAGATCCTCGGCAACCATGGCAAGGAAGTGCGCCCACGAGCGGGCCACGACGTACTTTGTATCGTAGTCGCGACCAAAGAGGATGATTTGACCCCAGTGGCCCTTTGGTCCAGGCGCCAAATCGACAGCCAAGTTGTTGCCGCCCCAGTCACGAACGAGAGGAATCCAGGCAGGGTGCGCATACGCCTTCTGAATCGCGGCCGGGGGGACGGAATCCTGCTTGTTGAGAAGTTCTTGTCGCCAGTTTTGGTTGCGGTTAGGGGCATCTTTTGATGATGAGGCCTGAGCGGCAAATGCCTGAGATTGTCGCTTGACGAGCACGGGATCCAGCATAAACTCTTGGTTCACCGTCTTCCAGTTCTCCCACTCCTGAACCATCTCTTCGCAGTCGAGCAACATGGAGCTGAAAATAATGCCAGTGGGAAGACCACCGCGCTCCTGGCCGTCGTGGATTTGCAAGGATTGCCTGAGATCTTGGGGAAGGGTGCAATCAAGCTGGTATTCGAGTTCGTTCAGATCGTTGACGGTGCAGCCCTCGCCAAGTTGGTCGAACAACTCGGGGTAGTTTTCCTCGGCCCATCTGTCAATTTTCTCCCAGGAGCTAGCGACTGGTGGGGGAGGCGGACCGCCATTTTGGAAGTTCTGCATGGGAATCTCGCCGGTTGGGCTGTGTACATCGAATGCGTCCTGGTGGACGGACTGTCGTTGGCTCACTAGGCCGGGCGAATAGGGGCCACCGTTGGCGGGACTCGGCATGGGAGATATGGCGCGTCCACCGTAGGCCGTGTCGAAGCTCATGGTAGAACCACGGCCATCTCCTTGAAGGTAGGGCGAGTTGATGTCGGCACGCGAGTCGGAGGCGGTAGTAACGCCCGCGAGACCGGAGTTCCGGTTCAATGGGACATGACGTCCAGTTCGGTAAGGAGAGTCGATGCCAGCATCTGTTTCCCAACCATGACATGTAAGCGATCGAACCGAGGACGGGGAAGTAGGGGGGAAGAAAGCACTAACGTCGATCATAACTGGTCATAGCATGCCAGATGTCCTTGAATAAGCTGGTAGAGGATAACAAGAAACTCGGTCAGCCAAGGACTCTCACCGCAAGCGGTGTCGAGGGAGCGGATTGCGACTCACCCAGCCATTTTGGGCAATCAGATAGAATATGTATGCGGTCAGAGGCTCGAAATCGGGAGAAGGAATTGCGCTGGTCTTGCAATCCGTCGTTGGTGACAGGAGAGGACAAAGGACCAGAGTCGAAGATTCAAGGGGGGGTATTCCCTTGATTAGTTCGACGCGCCGTCGGCCGAAGTTGCTCGGCGGGATTGGAACAAGCGTCGAAGGCTCCGGAAACCGCGTCGAAGATGGTGGACCCGGTAATCCGCACTCCAGCAGTGGTTGTGCTTATCGGTGACCGAATAGAGTGTTATCGTCGGTCGCCTTTCTCTCGCCAAGTTCGTCGTCGACCTGTGATTTCGTGGGATGGGTGTTAAAGGGCGGCCGTGGCGTAACGCCGAGTGGAAAAGTGTAAGGGCGGGTAGTTGGATGGATGGCTTTTGCGGTAGGTACCTTTGGCTGCAGGAAGGAACCGGCTAAGCTACTGTAAGGATGTTGCAGCGGCCTCCTTTTTTTTCGGACGGAATCTCGCTGGCTGCAGCAGTAGAGGTGGTACCTGGTACGGGGCTACCCGGCGCGCAGAGGCTTTTTTAGTAGCGAAGTTTTAGTGCAGCTGCAGTGGCAGGGCAGGGGGGGTGTATGATGGAGAAGAATGCCCGGATTCTTTTTGTGAAAGACTTTCCGCTTTCTACAGGTACTCTTAGGTTGTTGCCAGATGAACAAGGGAACCACGACGACACCGACGACAACAACAACAACACCGACCAAATAAACAACAACAAAACAACGGGCAAAGGATAAAAGAGAGTGGTATATGCGGTCTGTGGGTTGTTGGACAACGAAGTGGAAGTGTAAAGTGGGAAAGTAAAGATCCGGTCAGGACGAGCGGTGCACCCGAGCTTTGATAGAATCAAACCTGGAACTAAAAAGCGGCAATGATGTAGTGGGAGGCAGTGGACTGATGCTGGGCGGGCGGTCAAGGTGCTTTCACTAGTGTGCAAGTCAAAAGTCTGGGCGACCGACCCAAGGGAAGTAAAAGTGCAACTGAAGTCACGGTGACGAAGTGACACCTCAGCAACGAAAGAGGGAACAAATCGAAGCAAAAACAAAAAAACCATTGAGAGTGGAGGGCCAATTTCAGACAGGGACGATATATCATTTGTTGGCCATGCACCCCACCCCTTTTTTTTCCGCCCTTTCCATTATTCTCCCCCTCCCCCTTCCAATTGCATTGTCCATTTGTGCTTCCCCATCCCCTCTCGGCATTCCGTCTCGTTGCCCAGGCATTGTCCTGATATTTCTCTAGTGTTGTAGTGAGTGGATAGCCAGATTGTGAAACAGCTGGCTGATTTCTCTTCCTCTTCAGATATTCCTTGATGCTAGCACGGGCAGACTATAATGGCCCGTCCCGGCCATTGTTGAGCTGGACTCTCTGGGGTTTCCACTTTCCTAGTGTATGTAGTCCCGTCTTCACATGGTGGGGTTGGTAGTCTACATAGTACACAGTAGCGGGGGACGGGGGCAGAACTGCGGACTTGTCGGATGCTGATCGGTCACCGTTGGAGCGTACAGATGATCCACCGTTGCTCGGCTGACTGATGATTGCACATGTCTGTCTCCGACCGACACGGCTGCCATGCGTTGTCCGCCCGGCTGACTGTTGCGCGCAAGACGCCGAGCATGCGAGGGCCGTGAGAGCAAACTGCCGCGATTGTCGACGACGATGTCATGTCTTGTCCGGCCGGGCCCTCTTCCGTCAGGTCGACAGGCCTGGACTGCGACTGCGACTGCGACTGCGATGCGACGCCCGGGGCGGGGCGTGTTCCTATCATTCAGGGACTTCAAGGTGCCGGTGAGGTGCAGCATGATGCTGCGCTGAGCGCGTTTCCTCGGTACCTGACTTGCCCATCACTTTGTGCATGACGCTCAGGTACCTGTCTATCGCGCGCAATTTCTCCTACGGCGCACAAATGCCCCTTGCCAAGACTTTCTAAGCTTTGTCCCTTCCCTTGGCCCTTGCTCAAACGCATTTGCCAGGCTTGTTTATGACAAAATTACGGTTACATACCGTCAAATCGGTCCTGCCCCTGTTGATACAGCCTGGGCAAAACATTCACCACTTCTAGTCACCTGGATGAAAATGCATCGATTCTCATCACGGCCAAGAATCCAAGTCTGTTGAGTGTCTCTGAAGTTGAGAGAAGACTTCAGTTAGCTGCTCATCAACTTGTAGAAAAAAGAAACAAGTCTGCCCGTGGTGATGAAAAAGTTGGCCGAGTTCTGGATCATCAAATCTGGGATGGCCTGTGCGCGGTAACCATGGTTTTGTCATGCATGAACCAGGGACAACCACCCACACACAGCACCAACACCACAAGGGACCGTCGTCACTTCCACTTGGACTCGGCTGTAAAAACCACCTGCCCCAAGTCTTGAATGCCCCTTTAATTACCTCTGATGGAATACACAAGAAACCATCGTTGGACACCGAAAGGCAAAGGAAGATTCCATTGCGGGTCCTGGACCCTTTTTCTCTGTGCCCTTGCTCACTGCAATGGCCGGCCCTTGTTCACTTGCACGGCAGCCACAACGGCAGCGGGCAAACCACAACTCTTTAACAGAGCAGGTGATTCGATCCAAGACACTTCGCACTAACCATGGTAGCAGTCATCTATCTCCCGCTCGTCCAATGAGATGAACGGTGATCTCGTTTCATCAGTCTTGGGACACGCGAAACAGTGACAGACGACGCCAGCCAACCAGATATCCGATCCCTTCTTTGCTCCTGCTCTTCCGCCCATGTTGTGCTTCCATGATTCATATACATGATAATCAAACCCAGCCCGCGTCTCCGTCATCTAAATTTCTTGTTCACTATCTCACGCTTCCCATCATCATCATCGGGCGGAAGATGAGGCGACGGGAGTAACTGACGGGTGGCGAGTGTGTTCACCTTTCCCTGCAACTTTCCACTTGCAACTCCCGGTCTTTCTATACCTAGTCTAGGTCTTAGCCAGGCACCAGGATAGGATAGTCTCCATTTGCTTCTCCTCCTTCATATCATATCCATCAAGCATGAAAGGCGCATCACGGCCGCGAACCGTCCAGACCTCATCCACCTGCTCAGACTACACCAGGATTGCCTTACTTCTCCCAGTAGTAGTCCTATCCATCCATCCTTCACTCATTCATTCCTTCATTCACCACGGGCATCCCCGGCCCCCCAAGTTTTCCTGGTCATCGGTTCAAGACATTGCCTAGTTTCGTCTCGCAACGTTACCTAGTTGAACTAGAGACACAAATAGTACCGCCAACCTCCACGTTATTTCGCTTTACCTCACAGGCCTTCTTTCTCTCTCTCTCTCTCCCCCTCTCTCTCTGGCAACCCACCACCTCCTTGAGCCGCCCTCCCGAACGAATCCATGGCCTTTCAACAAAACTCCTGTTGAAAGATGGATAATATAATTTCGCTCCTTGAATTCCGTTGTACCGTTGCCCCCCCCCCCCCCCCCCCTCCCCGGGCGTGCTTTCCGTCTGCCTGCCTGCCTGGGGAGGGGGGGGGGGGCCCATCTCTTCTTTGGTGTAGTGTTGACTTTTGTCCAATGATCGTTTTTTTCGATGCAAGTCATCAACGTTTCTTGATGTACTGTGTATGTACCTGTGCAACCAGCTAACCCCCCTCCCCGCAAACATATGTGCTTGCTTCTTCGTCGTTGTTGCTGTTGTCGCTGCCGCCACATAGTAAGCGGCTGCTGTCTGACCGTTGGAAAAAACCTCGACCGATTTGATTGATTGATCATCATATGTAGGTACATATGATATATATGTCCGTCAACCCAAGCCAAGTAAAATGGTGGTGAACGATGTAAGTAGCCGCCTTATTTTGCTACCTACCATTGCCTTCCTCCAACAAACAGTCGTCTATCGGTGTTATTTCTTCCTATCTACTACACTACCTCTATCCCCTCCTTCTCCAGGATGCCTTGCATACATACACATACACATGCACATACTGGTTGGTACCGGCGTCGTCTATGCAAACTAAGCCGACGAGCAGTTCAAGTTTGATAAAGGCACATACATACATATATACATACATACATGCATACATACCTAGCTCAACTTTACATACATGACCGGTAAGCACTGACAAGCTTGATGCATCATCATGTGCAAAGTGTGCATACACGAAAAGGATATGCAGGATGGTATCTTATCTAAGCTGCTGCTTTGACAATGGTGCAGGTTGCAAGCAGATGAGAGAAAGAGTCCGCTTTGGCTTGGATGTCGGAGAAGGAAGAGGGAGGGGCGCGTAATGAGGGGAAGGGAGTTTTTGTCTACCTCTACGTAGAGAAATATTTACCTACTCGTCATCAGGTATTGAAGCAACGAACTTCGGCTGGCTGGGGAAGTGGCTTGCTTGAAAGTCTGACGAGAGGTAGACAAGGTGTGTCAAACAAGTGATGAGAACAAAGTGACAACAACACATGTGAGATGGGAGAAATAGCCAAGAACATACACGAGATGAGAGACGTGATACTAAGAGAATAAAAAATAAGAATTAACACTCGTGAATTATCGAATCTACCTCTTAACCATGCTAATGATACCAGCCCAAGTCTAAATGTCCTGCAAATCCACCTAAGACTGCCACATGTACTCGCTCAAATTCAGCAACTTATCCGCCATCTGCCTCTTCGCCGCCGCCGCCACGCCGCGCTCCGGATCCGCCAACTGCTCGCTATAACACAGCTCCACGAGCGCCTTGAGTTCATCGTAGCTGAACCGGTCCTTATCGTCCCCAAAAATTTCCGCCGACTTTCTCGAGTTGGGCGTCTCCGCCCCTTCTTCTCCGGCGTCTTCACTTTTTCGTCCTGCGTCACCAGTTTCCTGGGAGCCAGAAGAGGCGACGCCTTCCCTGGCTTTCTCGAGAATGGCATCCACTCCGCGCTCAAACATCTCAAAGTAATTACTTGCCCTCACGAGATCGACTCCTTCCTCGATATTCTTGAGGTTCTGCTGCAGCACAAGGATGTTGAGTTGCATGCGCCCGCACCCCTTGGCGTTCATGGGCGCCGTCATGGGCGCGTTCTTGATCAGGAACCCGTTGATCAGCTTGCCGAGGCCGTTCCTGACAAACTGAACCTCGCGCAGGCGGAGGCATCTCACTAGAATTTCGTCGTAGGCCACCATTTCCGAGTTGAGCGAGAGGATCTCCGGGTCCGGCTCGTTGACTTCCTGATCGAGCAGGTAGGGGGCCGTGGTGAGCGGGGACAGGGCCGTTTGGAGGGAGTGCAGGATGCGAGTGCGGATTTCAAGGTGTAGAGTGAGGAGGGCGGTGGAGGCGAGCTCGTCGTAGGATACTAGGATACTATCAAAGTTTCTAAGGGGGGAATGAGTTAGCAAGCGAATACTTATCAGGGTTGAAGAAGGAAAATATATAGGATAGTAAACTTACTCAACGGTCTCCTCCGTCATAGGCAGGTAAACGGGGGCTTCCCCTCCTGTAGCTTTGCTCGGGTCGTTCAGCAGCGTCCAGCGCTTCTTCTCCGCCTTGGTCGGGAAGCTCGACTTGGATGAGTCCGTCTCGTTACGCGTTATGTGACGCAGACCGTGGATCTTAACCGACAGCCACTTCATACTGGTGTATAGCAGACACATGGACTGAATCATGTCGCGATCCTGAATGATGTCACTGGCGTCCAGGTCCCGACCGTTGGCCCACGCGATGAGCTGGTTCACCTCGCGGTAAAGAAGCTCCAGATCGTTCAGGTTTTCCGACTTCCACAGCCTCTGTATCGTCTCGCGGACTTCACTAGGCTCGGTGGCGAGAATGGCAGATGCCCGAAGCTTTTCCTTTTCCCTGATCTGCTTGTCCCCCCCTTCTTGTGTCTTGGTGACCAGGGCTTTGTACCAGCTGAAGCAGCGGTCGTAGTATCGGACCATTTGGGTGATGATGAGCGTACTCAGCGCTTGGTCGTGGGGAATAGTGCCCAGCATCCGGCAAAAGGCTGTGATGACTGTGAAGAAGGCTGTGGTTCCCTTGTACACAGGCCGCTTCGCAACTTGGGCCCAGTCCGAGTCTTGCTGAAAGGCGTCTGCCTCGCCAAAGACAGTATCACTGAGCTTTCCAAGGGTCTCGTCGAGTTGAGGCTGGAAGACATTGACGAGGAAGTTGTCAAGGAACGATGTCAGCGTGCTGGTTGCCAGATCGGACCCCGGGGGCACAATGCTCTTCAACCTCTGAAGGAAGATGAGAGTAGGTGGTAGAAGCAGGCTCATGTTGAACACGCTGGGCTCTACCAGGGATTTGTAAGTGCCACTGTTCTGTTGACTGCTTCCTGAGCCGTACCCTGCCGACTTCCTCGAAGTAATTGGCTCAGATCGCGGGATGATCAAAGAACCCTTCTTGTTGTCACGCCGGGTGCTGTCCGTAAGTCCAGGTACGGCGGCCCGGATGATGGAGTCCAAGGCCTCATATTCCGAGGCCATTTCGGCTGACTTGGCATCAACTTCGGAGAACTTGAAGAGATTGTCGCGGGCAGAATCCGCCCTGCCATTCATGCCCATGCCAGGTCTGGGTGTACGGCTGAACTGATAGACATCCGCATCGGTGGTAACGTAGTTGTGCAGGAGTGCCCGAATCTCGTTTTGGTAGAGGTTCCAGAGCTCCTTGAAGCCCCCTAGCAGCACACTGTTGTTGCCAGCACCTTCACGGCGAATCAAGGCTTTGATGGCTTCGTGTAGCACCCGATGACCCTCAGCGATGGCCTCGAACTTGCCGTAAAGCGTCGATAGCAAATCGTGAATGACGTCTGCTCGCATTCGGGTTTCGCGGTGACCGTAAATGTTAAGGCCGTGAGACCCAGACGCGCCTCCGCGTAGTGAGCTCGGATGCTTCTGGTCTACATCGTTGATAGTCTCATTGACGACCGCGAAAAGCTCGACGGGTAACCTCTGCTTGAGCATGTCGACCGCTGTCTCTAGCCTTCCCAGTCTGTTCAGAGCTTCAACGAGGAGGGTCACATAGTAAAACGTGTCCGCCTCGGGATTCTTTTGGGGATCCTCAGCCACGGACTTTTCCCAGTCAATGGTGTCCAAGATTCCGTGGAAGGGTGCCACGCCTGGGGCGTCTCCATAGGTCTCATGAGAAATTCCCTGGACCTTTGCCAGGTTCTGCCACCTTTCCTGACAGTACGGTGATTTCAGATAGAGATGTTCGTGCAACTCTTCCACCAGGATATCCATGAGGGCGGTCTCCTGATTTGCAAGATAGCTTCGCAGGTCGCTCAGGGCACCAATGTTATCCAGCTCGGGCTTCCTCAGCTTCCGTAGCGCATTCTGCAGGACCTCGACGGCGGTCAGAAAACGCTTCTCGGATATCCTGGCCTCCAACTGGTCTGGAACGGTGCGCAAGTCATCGAGCTCGTTCAGTGTTTGTAGGACGCCATCGTACATGCGTGACGTGGCATGTAGCTGTTTGAGTTCGGGATTGGTGGTGCAGAGTGCCGTCTTGGAGGCTGCCAGCGACTCCTTGAGGGCGCGCACCTTCTTCTGGGAGGACTGTATGCTCCCTTGGATCTTGTGGAATGTACCAATGGAACTGTTGAAGCCTTGGTGGTGGTCGTGGACAATGTTCTTGAGGGACTCTTGGAGGAACTGGTGTGTCTGCTGGAAGTTGCGGTATTCGTGGGCGCGGCCGACGGAGCTGGTGTCGAGAAGCTGTAGAGCCAGCTGGACGGGGATGCAGTCTGTCTCGACCATGGCGGGCCATTCTCTCTTGATCAGATCCAGCACGTTTCCAATCTGGCGCTCGGCATTGGACTGGATCTGCATATCGCCGGCACCCGTGCGGCCACGCTGGGCAGACCGGGGCGGGGGCGCATTTCGGGAGGCCGTCGATGGTCTTGAAGCCGGGTTAGTGCTGGTGCCATAGCGGTCGCTGGGATATCCGTCACCGTAGGGATCGTAGTCGTCGTTACGCCGGCCAAGGTTGCCGAAACCGCTGTTGCCCCGATAGGATTGCGGCTGCTGGCCGTATCGGTCGGCCATGATGGTGGTGTGTGTTTGACTCGGCGTCCGGGTGTCGCGAGGAGGGAGAGCTATCGTGTTGCGCGGTACTTCATTATCGGCATGCCTAAGGTATACAGTATGGAACTACTGCTTGGTGTGCCGGGCCCGTCTACAGTTGGTATGAATTGTAGGTGTTACTGAGTGGACGTTGAGTCGTCGTCACCCAGGACTTGAGTCGTCGGGTGTCAAGGTTAGGTTGGTCAATGATGGTGCTTTAGTTGGTGTTGCTCAAGAAGTCCTCCTCTCTCCACGTTCATGATCCCCTAAAACGGATGTACAGTGCTTGTTTGTTGTTACAGAGGGTCCCGCCGTTGCTACATAGGTACGTAACCCCACTGACAGGGCCTCACGCACGACGGATCACTGCAGGGGCAGCGGCCTCCACGAGACATGAATTACAAGCTCGAGATGCTTCCACCTCAATAAAGGTATCCTGGCTCTTCTCTACATCTATCCTCCTTTCAAGTATTAATGATAACTCGTCAAGTCCTTATACTTGGGCATTGGAATTCCAGATTTAGAGCCTTCATCCACATACACAGCGCCGGACAACCGCTCTTTTCTACCATGACCGCCGCTTTCCCAATCCAGCCTGTAGCACGGTTTGCGGGCAAGAGTGAGCTGGTCAAACGGCCAAAGGTAGAAACAACCTACTAGAGACATCCAAAGACCAGAGAGGCTAACTGTCTGACCAGGAATTTGCATGCTTCTCATACGATGCCGATCACAAGTTCTTACTTGGAGCTCAGTCATTGAAGTGGTATTACACACCAGACCTCAACGTCGACCTGTCCAAGGGCTTCGAGAGCTTCATCAAACATGACGATAGTGTAGACGAACATCTGGACAGCCTACTCACCACCATAGCCGACTATGAGCAAAAGACGTCGAAACCGATCGATGCTCACATCGTAACTTGGAGAGGCATGATGACAAAGGCGAGTCTCCCTTAGACTAGCTGTTTCATGATGTCGTTCGTATATCGGACACTAACATCATATACACCGTGATAGATCATGGCAGCCCCCTTTGATGATGACGACGGGTTTGAGATGAATGCTACCCTTTACAGAGTTCGTCCACACCTGCCGCTTGGCCATCTAACTTGGGAAGCCTTGTCATACTAACATGGCTGTAAAAGGGTTGCATGTAAGCGACCACATGGTTTCCGCCCCCATGCTATTTTGACTGACGGCGACAAGATTTATCGAAGAGAACCATGCATACAAACAAGCATCGAGAGCAAACGAGCGGCCATGGAACGGGCCAATCCCGCAAGAAGTGATGCAGTACTGGGGTAAGCTAACTCACTGTCCACGTCTTTCATATCTGCTGAATTGGTAAGCTGACGTCTCCTGGCTTCCAAGGCTACAAGTTTGAGACTCTGAGCACACTTCCGAAACCATGGGGCCAGACCTCTCGCGATTTCATTGAAAGCCGTCCCGATCATGTCGTGAACAACAAGGAGCAATACTGCTCAGTAGTCCGTACAGGCATTGGCAAGACCATTCTCTGTATCGGTGGTGAGGTTGATGCTAGTTAGTGCTCTTGTCTCCCTACCTATACTAACGCCTCTCGTCAACCCCAACTAATAACTCGTCTTTTCTTACTTAGTATGGGACGACAAACCAAGGACTCAAGGCGATCCAATCAACTGGGTGGAGCTCAAGACGTCGGCAGTAATCCAAAATGAGCGCCAGGCCAATAACTTTGAGCGTAAGCTCATGAAGTTTTGGATCCAGTCCTTTCTCCTAGGCGTCCCCAAGATCATTGTCGGATTCCGGACGCAGGATGGGCTGCTGGTTGAGACCAAAGAGTTCCGCACGATGGAGATACCGCTCATGGTGAAGAAGAATGGGCGGCCAAAATGGGATGGGGATACGTGCGTCAACTTTGCTAACGGCTTCCTCGAGTGTGAGTCTTGTCATTTCCTTTGTCTTCTTGAAGTCCAGCAAAGCGTCTTATGCTTTGGAATCTATGACTAACAGTCTCTTTTCAGGGCTTCGCCATACCATCACCGACGAGGGCGTGTGGAGGATCAAGAGAAGGCCTCGGTCGGCAGAAATCGAAGTGTTCAAAGTCGAGGAGGTGGGCCACGGAGACATCATCACAGATGAGTTCATGAACTGGCGGATCAAGCTCGAGCTTCGTCAGGCACAGCCGCCTACTGAAGACAATGAGACCGAAGAGTAAGCTGAATTGGACGAAGCAGTACACGTCTTCTTATGTGCATCAGTGTCCAATAGAAAGAAGTACATTGGCGTTGGGCAACCCACGGTAGCTTCTCAGCCACCCCCCTCGTTCTTGCCTGCCAGTTCCGACGTCTTCCATCATCCAACCCTACCTGTCTGCACCTTCCGTGTGATAAGGCACGCCGCGAGGCAGCTTTCCATCTAATCTCAACCCACTAAAGACGCGAAGCTCCCCGCTGTCAACTGAACAAATGTTCACCTCCCTGTCAACAACCCAAACCATCAAAATCTCCATGCTTCCATTCACCCACGAATTCATTTCCACCATTCACTCTCTGGGTTATAGATCGCTTGACTCTGTCCAGCAATCGTCCGTCATAACTCGCGGTCCTTTAAAATCATTATGACCCCAATCCACGCCACGCGTCTCGACACTTCTCAAAAAGACATCCGCTTGCTCGAGCTTCTCCCGGCCAACAGTCTTCAAGACCCCATCCAATGCAGACTGTACATAACTCAACTGTCAATGGAAACGGAGTATACGGCCTTATCATACGTCTGGGGAGATCCGAATGTTACCTCTCCCATTGCTGTCAACGGCGTTCCCTTCCATGCAACTCACAACCTTTGCGCTGCTCTAAGACGCATACGATCTAAATCCAACCTCTCCACGACGCTTTGGGTAGATGCGATATGCATCAACCAGTCCGACAAAGACGAGAAATCGTCTCAGGTTCAGCTGATGACAGATATCTACCACAATGCCTTGCTCGTCACTGTCTGGCTGGGGGAAAGCGACAGTACACCGATGAGGCAATCGTTCTCATCAAGCTTACGGCCTATCTCCAAAGATCTCTTGAAATAAAGGGGAAAGGCACTCTACTGCCAATTATCTTCTGCGTACCGTTTCATCCGCTTTTTCCAAGTCCGACCTGAGATCACTCGCCCTTCTCAAATTCTTCTCTCGCCCCTGGTGGAGTCGTGTCTGGGTTGTTCGAGAAGTTATCGTCTCTCGGCGTGCAAATATTGTATTCGGAACGAAAGAGATCTTGGAGTGGAAGAGTTTGAGCTTCAGATGATGAGTGCACTTGTCGATAGGCCAGTTTGCGACGACTGATGTACGAATATCTACACCAAATGTGCCCTATAAGCAGAAAGGGGAATGGAGTTGAAGACTATGTTCAAGCTCGCCTGTTGGTAGATATTCAAACATACTCTTTACTCTCTCGAAAAGATAATGTCAGAGGACGTGTTACGGTCAGTCTCGTGCTCAAATCTCCCTATGGGTTCACTATTCAACTTCACTCTTCACAATGAGATATCGTGCCAGGACCGGAATATACTGGACAGAACTTGGGCTACCTCATGCTTTATTGTTTGCACACTTGCCTTATAATCCAGCTGTGTTCGTGAACACCTATCGCAAGGTCGTACAAATATGATAGATTTGCATGAACCTCAGCTCTATCCAGCACATGTCGCTATTGGTATTGCCAAGTGAACAGAGCACGGATACGGGTACCATATCCGACTGACCTGACTACATGTATTGGAGAGATTGTCATGTACCAGTTTGGAATGCTCACTTTGATGATTCAGAGTCTTGATGGATTGCTCGACTATTCTGCATGCTTGAACGGACGATCAATTCTGATGTGTTTGTCTCGTAATCTTTTTGACAGCACCATATGTCCGGTGAGCAAGACCCATCCGACTTAGAATATGAGACCGAGTTTGCTAATTCCGTGAGGTATCTCAGGAATGCGGTATCGACGAGTGAATCTGGACGCAAGCGGATGACTTGATGAAACACTCGTCGGGTACACAAGATTGATGCTGACTGACAGAAGCAAAAGACTATGGACGCGAACAGTTTCACTCTGAGATGTTAAGGATCAAAAAGGATTGAAATTAGTAAGTGCTTTTCTTGTACGTATTCTGCTTCATCATGGTCATTGAAGTGAAGGTCAATCAAATGTGCAAATGTACAACTGAGCTGGGAGAGCTCTACCTGCCTTATACGATGGACCTCTAACCCAGGGCTGCTTATCACTGCAGCGCACCTTAGCGCCGATCTTGCCCTGGCATGAGGCAGGAGCCGGGGGTTGGGGCCGCGGGGACATCAAAGGCCAAATCCGGCCTATCAAAGAGCTCATTTGATGGGATCAAGTACCCCACCGAGCCCACCATGTAGCTGACTCCAGCTGCCCAGAACCGCCTAGCCAGTGATAAGCGCGTCACCTGGACGGATTGTTGGCAACCGGGGTACCGCCTACTCGCTGTGCTGTACCCTGTAGCTGTAGGCTGTAGCTGCAACCTATAGCCGGTAGAGGTAGCTACCTACTGTACATGTACACCTTTGTAAGTGGAAGCTGTTCACCGACCGACCGCCTTCCTTTCTGTTGCCATCTCGTGCGTGTCATCATCTCGTCCTCTTGTTCCTCCCTGTCATCTTCTCATTTCTCTTCTCTCCAAAACATACAAATCCATCCGCATCACCCAGATATACACAATGGTCCGCGCCACTCCCGAATATCTCGCTGCCCGTACATCCATGATGTCTCTCCGAGCGCAAGCCCTCGAGCAGTCCATGATGGCCTCGCAAACATACTACGCTCCTCCTCAGCAGCCCCAGCAGCCTGTTGCTGCCAACCAGATCAATGCCAAGGACATCAAGCCCGAGGCTTTCACCAAGCCATACCTCGAGTTCATGACCGAGAACCCAACCGTTTTCCACGCTGTTGGTTACTTCAAGGAGAAGCTTGACAAGGCCGGCTACAAAGAGGTAAGCCGTCACAGCTTCCCAGCCCCCCTCCCGCAGTTGAAATACCACAACCGAGGCACAAGGACCGAAACTGACTAAGCGCCTTGTAATTTGTAGCTTCACAGCAGAGACTCCTGGTCTGGCCAGATCAAGCCCGGCGGCAAGTACTACACCACTCGCAATGGCAGCTCCATCATCGCCTGGGCCGTCGGCAAGGCGTATAAGCCAGGCAACGGTCTTGCTATGGTCGCCGGTCACATCGACGCCCTCACAGCCCGCCTCAAGCCTATCAGCACCAAGCCTAGCCACGATGGCTATGTCCAGCTCGGCATTGCCCAGTATGCCGGCGCTCTCAACAGCACATGGTGGGACAGAGACTTGAGCATCGGTGGTCGTGTCATTGTTAAGGATCCCGAGACGGGCAAGACCTCTACCAAGGTCGTCAAGCTTGATTGGCCCAGTATGTTGACTCCCCCCAACCCAATTCCATCCGATGAAAGCTAACACACACTTTCCAGTTGCTCGTATCCCTACTCTGGCTCCCCATTTCGGCATTGGTATGACGGGCCACAACAACCAGGAGACCGAGATGACCCCCATCATTGGCCTCGATAACAGCGACCTCAACTCCTCTTCCACCGCCTCCTCCGAGAAGCCCATTGGCCCCAAGGGTTCTTTCGTCTCTACCCAGCCTCCTAAGCTCGTCAAGCTCATTGCTTCCCAGCTCAAGCTTGAGGACTACACCAACATTCTCAACTGGGAGCTCGAGCTCTACGACTCTCAGCCCGCCCAAGTTGGTGGTATCGACAAGGAGTTCATCTTTGCCGGCCGCATCGACGACAAGCTCTGCTCGTGGGCCGCTTTCATGGCCCTCCTCCACGCCCGTGACGATGAGGACTCTGGCGTCATCAAGCTCGTAGCGCTTTTCGACGACGAGGAGATTGGCTCCCTCCTCCGCCAGGGTGCGCGCGGTAACTTCCTCCCCATTGTTATCGAGCGCACCGTCGAGGCTCTCGTTGCCAACACCAACACTCTCTACCAAAATGCTTTCATCGGCGGCACCGGCCTCGGCCCCGGTCTCATGGGCCAGACGTACGCCAACTCTTTCCTCGTCTCGTCGGACGTGACCCACGCTGCCCACCCCAACTTTACCCAAACCAACCTGACCGATCACTCTCCTCGCTTGAACGTCGGTGTGGCCCTTTGTGTCGATGCCTCGGCGCACATGACCACGGATAGCGTGTCCATGGCCATCCTCGACCGCGTCGCCGAGCTTTCTGGCTGCGTCAACCAGAGGCACATGATCCGCAATGACAGCCGGTCCGGTGGTACCGTGGGCCCTATGCTCAGCAGTGCTATGGGTGTCAAGGCGGCGGATGTCGGTATTCCCCAGTTGAGCATGCACAGTATCCGTGCCACGACTGGTAGCTTGGACCCCGGTCTTGGTGTCAAGTTCTACAAGGGTTTCTTGGATGAGTGGGAGAAGGTTGATAAGGAGTGGAGGGCTTAGATGTCTGGTAGGACTATTTGTTTGATCTAACTTGATGTGTTTATGATGGGACTGGGATGGCGTGGTGTTAATGATGGGTTTCAATCTGTAATGAACTGAATTTGATGAGTTGCTTTTCTTGGATAAGAGGGAGATGATTTGACTCGGGTTTGATGTGACATTATGGTGCATGCAGGGAGGGGTGGTGTGTTACTGCGCAGCATAGTCTTTCGATTTCCTATCGTCTTAGAGTAGTGCATATGGTATAGATGATAAACTTTGTAGAACAATGTGATATCTACAATTTTGATGGCCAGTAAGCTTCTTATGCTCTCTGGTAGAACCAGTAAGATACGCAACGTGGCCGTGACTGGGCCATTTCCTATCAGCCGTGCGAGAGAATTTATCCAATGACAAAGGTGAAGGGCATTTTCGATGGTCAGGTTTTCTTGATCCAAGTTACAAAAGGACTTGGTCGTGGAGATTAATTTGGATCTTACATAAGGTATATGTAGATGTATCAATGGGTTTCAAATAGGGATTGCGCTCAATATCACGTTTAAAGAGAATGATTCGTGTCTGGTAAAACGAGGGTCAAGACCATAAAGACGTAGTAGTATATCAACATCGCCCGTTTCTATGCACGAAACGAACAATGTTTGCTGTGTTGTTTAGCCCTCCGTCCAAACGATCCTAAACAAAAGCCAACGGGTATCACCAACTTCACGTCTTCAACCGTGCCTTGCCTATCCAGGCTCTTTCTTGGTCCATGTCTCCACAATATGATGACTTTCAATGATCCAACGCCAATTGTGCTACCAACACATGCTTCCTTCCTCGAACATGTCGAATCCTCAGAATCCATCCTCAGAACTTGGTTGGAATGAAATGCTGCGAATCTTCCTGCTGCTGCGCTCTCGTTTGCGGAAATGCAGCAATACCGGCAATGATGCCACAGGCCATGAAGCCCAACGAGATGATAGACCAGATGACTCCCCAGCACTGCGAAGAACCTCCATATCTTTTTGCAAAGACACTGGCATCCGAGCTGTTGACTTTGCGCAAGATCAAATCATCGCACTATTTCCTTCATCGTCAGCAACGTTGCCCATCACCAGCAAAACCCGCCAAAGAAGATGAAAGAGGAAGGAAAGTAGGTAGGTACTCACAATATCCCAAACACTATACAACGAACTCATGACCCCAATAAACAGCACCACATACCTCAACGCCTCCGCGTGCGCAATAAACCAACACCCGACCAACAGCCCAACGGCTGCCAGGATCGTGCCGATCGTCAACCAATCCCTCCTCCCCCACCACAACGTCAGCAAGAAACACCCGCCCACCACAAAACTAGCCACTTTGCTTGCGACAATATCGAATCCGCAAAACGTCAACAGCGCCCCGATCAGTGAACTCCCCAAGTACCCCGCCGGCAAGGTTAGTCCGCTCCGGCCACCTTGCATGTGCGTCACCCCGCCCTCGCGCGGGTCCAGGCTGATGGAGAGGACGCGGCCGCCCGTGAGCACGCAGGTGATGGCGTGGCCGAACTCGTGGAAGGCGATGACGAGCATCTTGAAGGGCCAGAGGATGGAGCGGATGTAGGGCACGTTCCACAGGATAAAGATGGCGAGCATGTAGGCGAAGATGATGCCGAGGGTGATTTTTTGGGTGTCGGATTGGAGGGAGAGGTCCCGGCGGGTTGTTGTTGTTGTTAGGAGAGTGGTGGTGGTAGAGACGAGGAGGGCGGCGCGTTTGGATACATCTAGGGAAGGAACCAGGGCGTGGTAGGATGGGCTTCCACTTGTTGGTGCCATGTTCGACCTGAGAAGTGAAGACTAGGTAGCTGGTGGAGTGAGCGAGTGCCGAGATTGTTCAGTCAGTTAGTCGACTTGAAGTCGCAAAGTCATAAAAAGGAAAAGAAGAGTTTGAGAGATGGTTAAATCACACCAGGCCAGCCCGATGGAGTGTGAAGAACAACAAAACAAGTGATTCGTAAACGTGAGAGGCTGCGCAGATGACTATAGTACCCTAGCGGCGCATGATTGCGCGTCTCTCTCCAAGTTGAGCCCTAGACTTAGACGGGACCTCTAGAGGTATGTAGACCTAGGTATGCGCCTCATCCCGTATGGGTGAGGTGATCTCCTGCGGCGCGGTTGGAGCTGAGGTGGGTGAGGTATGCGCGGCCTGTGGTGCAGTGGTGGCTGTGAACAGCGTCCAACTCCATTTGTGATTGGTGGTCCCCTGTAGGAACCGAAGTCAGGCACTGCCGCTGTCGGGAATGCCCCACTCGGCCCCCAGACCCGACGGGAGTTTCAGGACAATGAGGTGGGGTCCGAACGGCAGTGAACAGGTGGTGCTCCACTGCAGTGTACAAAGAGGCGCTACCTATGTAGAACCTTGACGGGATGTCCTGGACATCGTCATTTTTTTATTTTTTTTTCAGGAACAACTTCAACAAGAAGAAAACATCGACAGGTGAACACCGTCACTAATAAATGCCATCTCCAGGAGTCGATTCCAGCGTTGTAATGGCTACGTCGCGATTCCATTTTTCGCCAAGTACTTCGTGACCGGACGGGACAGTTGGCATGAAGTGATCCCGGAACCCCAACGGTACAACAAATCAGATGATGGGCAATCGAAACTACCTACTTACCTATCCATGGCACATCTTCAGATGAAAACATTTGGCCATAGAGGTAAATGTTTGTCGTTATAAGTGGGGGACCCGTAAGGAGGTTGCCATATTCTACCTTCCGCACGTCACGGGACTATGTAATGTTCTCGACATCAAGAAGCTACGATCATTGCCGGGAAGGGGAAGGCCGTCATCCTATGTCACCTTGCAGCTAGCACAACCTTCCTTTCCTGGTACACATAGCACCAGACACATCTGTCCTCATCGGTGAGAGGCCGACTTGGTCAGTTTGTCTCACTTGGGATGCGAGGCTACTACACTACGTAGAGTGTTTGCAGTGTCACAACAGAACGGTGAGAAGAGGACGGAACCAAGCGATTGAGGGGTGATTATGTCACTCATAAAAAGCTGTTGTATCCGCAAGTCCACGATATTGTGAACCTTTGGCGCATCATCTCACAGACAACAACTGTGGTGACGATGTGGTCCGCATCATGGCTTCTATTGGGCGCTATCACCAGTGTTGCTTCGCAGGACACGGGAAACCACCCAGACTGGCCAAGATGGTGTGGTAAAGTGTATAAGCCAGAGTAAGTGGAAAACCGTGGCTATCATGGGAACGGCAACTAACTCAGTCAAGCTATCCTTCTTTTGATCCCGGTGGTCAAACACTTCCACCGACACCAGACCCTCTAGCGCCTCTCCTCCACGTCCAGTTCAAGCCCCGATACAGCCTCTACTTGGAAAGCGAGAAGAAGGGCGAGTTCATTGTCAACGCCGAGATCTCCCGGTTCCATGGAACTCACTGGGGCAACAACACCTCAAACAATGTGGAATTCTCCATCAAAACAACCACAGACGATAAAGTTCTAGTCCAAGACTCCATCCCCGTCAACTCAACCGGCAAGCTCTTCACCTTCAACCTCACCGACCTCACCTCAAGTCTTTCGCCCATCCAAGTTACACTCACCTATTCAACAAAAGGCCCATCAGTCAAAACCACCCTCCTCTACCTGCCTTCAAAGTCCTCCGGCAGCGTCACCAGAATCGACAACCTCAACGGCGGCCTTCACCACCTCAACGCCGCCTCCAACCACACCTTCAAACCCATCCTCCCTTACGGCTTCTACGCCTCCTACGACAACTTCCTCGCCCTTCCCAACTCTTCCTCCATCATCCAATCCTACGCCGACCTCGGTCTAACAGGCATGGTTCCCCTCTCCCACTACCCCGAATCCGCCTCCGCGTTTGCCTACATGGACAGCATCAACCTTCCCTACATGTTCGACCTGCGCGAGAACTACACCAACCAAACCTGGGTCAAGGAGCAAGTCACTGCCGCCTCGACCACCCATAACAGTGAAGCCTTATTTGCCTACTGGTCCGTCGACGAGCCAGACGGGTGGCAAGCGCCCTTTTCCGCTCCCATCGAGACTTATACCACCATTTCGTCCGTCGACCCTTACCACCCCGTTGCCTTGGTGCTCAACTGCCAGAACTACTACTTCTCTCGCTACACAGCGGGGGCGGATATCCTCATGGCGGACATCTACCCGATTGGCATCCGGGAGTCGTCTGCCAATTTGACCAACTCCAAATGGGGGACACCGTGTAACTCGACATATGGCGATTGCGGATGCGATAATTGCGCGGGGTCCGTGATGGATGTACCTAAAAGGTTTGAGGATATGATCAAGTATGAAGAATGGTTGGGGGTGTGGCCCAAGAGCAAAATGTTTAATCCCCAGGCTTTTCATGGGGAGGGGTACTGGGCGAGAGACCCAACTCCGGAGGAGAGTTGGGCGATGGTGTTGTTGGCGATTAATAGAGGGGTAAAGGGGGTTTTGAGCTGGGTGTGGCCGGCGAGTGAAGAGCTGGGGAAGGCGCATGGGAGGTTGGCGAGGGTGGTTAGTAGTGGGGAGGGGGAAGATGGGGTGGTGGGGTTGTTGGTTGAGGGGAGGGGGCCGGAGAAGTTACAGGTAAGTACGGAGGTGAAAGGGGTTGATGCGGCGGGCTGGGTGGACAAGGAGGGCAAGAAGATGTTGGTTAGTGTTGTTAATACTGGGGAGGAAGATGTTGAGGGATTGGTGGAGTTGGAGGTGCCGAGCGGGAGTAGAGTTGGGAAGGTGGTTTGGGATGAGAGTGGTGGTGCTGGCGATGGGAAGTGGGAGGTTAAGGAGGGGAAGTTGACAAAGAATGGGTTGAAAGGGATGGGAACCGCGTTGGTGATTTTGGAGTTGAGTGGGTGATGCCCGGTCTGTAGTTGAGTTTTTGATGGGGACGGCGAGAGATCATGAAACCGCGAAGCTTGACATATTATCCATGCGCAGCGCTGAACCAAGCTCGAGTCCCGAACTTTTTTGACATCAACTTTGCGTTGTGAATGTTTCCGACTTATCTGGTATCCTAGTGTATCAGACCCTCTATATCTCTTGCAGCCAAATTGCTCATCATTGTCTGTTGAAAAGTCTGAGTCTAATACCAAAACCAAAACTTTTACTGCCCATTATCATTAAGTAGATAATCCACCCATTATGTTGAATCGTTTCACAAATAACCTCCCTATATATATCATCACTCCTTTTAAGTTCTTAAGCGGTTCTCATCCAACCTCATCACACATTACTCCCCACTCCTCCCCCCCATACAACCTCATCCTCACCACATCATCGCCCACTAATCTTCTTCTCCACCATCCTCAACGGCGGGTACAACAGCCCGCTCACAACAAACGCAAACTCAAATCCCAAATCGCCCGTCGTCTTTGCAATCGGCCCCTGCCACCACACCTGATCCATACTAGGAATCACCAGTGCAAAGCTCGCCACCGAGGCCGTCAGCGCCGCCACGCCCCACGGCAACTTGCTCGCATCATTCCAAGCCTCCAAATCATACCTGCCACAATCTCCCTTCTTTTCCCACAGATGATCGACCATGACCACGCCCAAAAACGCAGAAGACCAATACCCAATCAGACTGACAAAGTTCTCCAGACTATCAAAGAAGTCGGCAGCCGCCTTGATGCTCACGGGGATCAAGATGGCCGCCAGGATGACGGCGAACAGGTACCGGGGGACCTTGAACAGCACGGGCGCCAACATCTGAAAGTTGAGCGTGATGGAGTACGAAGTCGCCGCCAGGTTGCCCAGCAAGGTAAAAGACAGAATGACGACCAGGAACCGACCAAACCCGTGGGCGGGCGCGAGCATGGCTTGCAGGACCCCGCCCACCAGCGTCTCGTTGTAGGCCTCGCTCCAGGCAGGGACGGAGGGGATGGCGCCCTGGATGGCGGCTCCGAGACACATGAGCAGAATGGTGGGCAGCGCGAGGCCGGTGTAGCTGTAGGTGAAGATCTTCCACGACGGCGTCGAGGGCACGAGGTACGTCGTGAAATCCGAAGCCAGACAGGCCCAGGGGATCATGTAGCTCGCGACGATCATGGCGAAACTCAGAATGCCCTGTGGGGTAGGGGGGTCGGCGGGAGGGTTTTGCAGGTGGAGGTACTTGCCGCCACAGCCGACGGCGACGATGATGGCGATGACGGCGGGGATCCAGGCAAACCGCTCGTACATGTGTAGGGTCGTGAAGCCGCAGAAGGAGATGATGAGAGTGAGGATGGACATGATGACGATGCCGACGCTGATGGAGAGGTGGCCGTTGGCGACGGCGGAGAGACATTGGCCGCCGGTGATGACGATGATGACGGAGAAGCCGGTCATGGTGGCGAGGTTGAGGAGGACGGGGAGGGAGATTATGTAGCGGCTGAGTGTAGGTGTTTGTTAGATTGGTGTGACCTACAAGAGAGTAGATAACTAGAAGATGGGAAAAGAAAGGGAAACGTACCCCCAGGAATAGCGAGCTTGAATCATCTGTCTCATACCCAACTTTGGTCCCAAGGTGCAGAGGTAAGCCGGTAAGAGAGTAGACAGTAAAGTGAAGAAGAGGATAACGAGGCAGCTGTCCCGTAGACTGAGACCATATACTGGACCTAGCATGCCAAATGTAATGCTGATTTTTTTTGTGCGTGTTAGTCAAGTTGAAACTCCCCGTAGGCTATGGCTTAGATACTTACGGAAGAATGTTGCAGCTCATTGACCACCACAAGGTAAAGATGTTCAGCGTCTTGGTAACTGTCCTCTCCTTGACTGGAATGGGGGAGATTCCCTGGAGCTCAATCCGTCCAGCTACAACGACCTTGTGGCCATAGTAACAGATATGCCCCCAGAGACCGGAGGGTGGTGCAGCAGGCTTGCTCTCGTCGGCCTCGATGGATTGGAGGTTGGCTTCGACATCGTGCCCCTTCTGTAGAGGGTTGTCGTCACTTTGGGTCACCATACTCTGCTGTCTGGTGGTGACAATGGATAGCAGTTGAAGATTGGTGATGATGGACGCAGTGCTGGTGTGTGGAGTCCTTTGGTGTTGTACCAGTGAACTTTGATGGAGCGAGGAGGCCGATGAGACTCCAGAGGTTCGAGAAACGAATATGTTGATAGTGCAAGTCTCCCAATGAAAAGTTGTGTAGGAAGTGAAGAACTTGTCGGATAGTCTGATAGGGCAAATATGCGAGTTTTCTAACAGAGCCAATGAATATCGGCAAATGAGAAGAAAGGGGAAATGACTCTTTGCTCTTGTTCAGGTAATTCAAGGGGGTTGGATGTGTATTTTTCTGAACGGCGGGGATTTTATCAAGTGCTGACCGTTGAGAAAACGATAAAGTCCGAAAGATCGGTCCGGGAGTAAACGTGTGTCGTGGTGGTCCACCCCGGTGATAAGCGAAGCGAGAGAATTCTCGTTGTCGAGACTATCGATTTCTTAGACGATCAAGATAGTTCCACGGCACTCGGTGGTACTCGGCTGAACCGGATGCAGCTCCGTATGTATCGGTGGCTCGATTTTGCGAAAGAACAGCTCGACCAGGCTCAATACCACAGGTTTTATAGATGTGCAATGTTTGGACTCTCGTCGTCTGTTGACCTTTAAGTTGTCTTGAATCTTTTAGTTTCAAAGGCGAAAATGTGGCAAACGGGACGAACTCTTCGAGGCTTCGCCACTGCAGGGAAGATCCTCGCGCAGATAAAGTGGACTGCAATGAATTTCCAAACTTCTTTTCATCACCTGTTCGACTGGTGATGGTTCGAGAAATGAGCAAGTTATTGCACGATTATTTGGCCAAAAGTAGCGTTGATGTTTCTGGAGACAAAGCCATTCAGGTCCAAGTGTACAAGTCGATAACCCGCCTTTTGTACCCCACAATTCTAGTCGTCGCCCACTTGGGCCAGGCTTTAAGGGCACGCACCGGGATGATTTTGTTTGAATCGAGAAGCTCTTTATCTGCAGTGCTGCTGCATTATTGAGCCTTGAGAGAGCATTGGAAACCCACCAATCACGTCGTCCAATTGCAAAGTGGGAAGTTCAAGTGCATGTGTGACAATTAGATACGGGCTGAACCTGCGCCCATGTTTGTGGACATCAATGCAGTATTCTGGAAAACGCTAAAAGGGGAATCAAGGAGAGAAAAAAAAAAGAGAAAGATCCGAATGCAGCGTGCTTCACTCGACGGCCTCAGCAATCTTCTCAGCTCTCTCCTTCCTCCTCGCCTTCCTGTCGCCAATCTTTTGCAACTGCTCCCGTCTCTCCTTCTTCCTCGTCTGCTTGTCAATGCTACCAACGACAGCCTTCTCCTTGCCGCAGGGGTGCTTGGCAAACGCCGCCGCCTCGTCCTCCTCGGTCCACTCTCTGGGCAACACGGCAAACACCAGGTACGACGTATGGGTCTTGATCTCCGGCTCACCCTTAGTGATGAGGCGACCATCAACCCAGGGAGTCTGGAATGGCGGCTGCTCGGCCGACGTCTTGTCGTTGTCCTTCTTGGCTGCATCATCTCCATTCTTCATGACAGTGTCCGCATCCTCTGCACCATCCTCTCCCGCACCCCTCGGGCGCGCAGCCTGCTCCCTGACGCGTTCCTCGATTTCGGCGAGCCTCTCCAGGGCCTCTTCCACATCGTGCGGCGAGACGTTGACGCCGCGATCGGTCTGGTAATGGAGGCCCACGCGGTCGCGGATGGTGTGAAGCTTCCTGTTGGCGATCTCGACCATATCGATATCGACCCACCCGAGGCGACGCATGGCCGAAACGGTCCTGGTGACCTGCTCAATGCAGGGAGAAAAGGTGCAGATGTGTACGGCCTTCTTGGGGTTCAGCGGTGATACCCATTCGGCGGCGGTATCTTCTCCCTCCTTAGCTTGGGTCTGGGGCTTGCGTCGCGAGAGGTGCGGGAGGGCCTCCCAGGGCTTAGGGAGGTCAAGGAATATTGCGTCGGCTTCCGGGCTCTTTCCGTCAATTAAGAAGCCGCCGTTGTAGACGTCACGGTGTGTAAGGTGAACGAGGCCGTCGAGGTTATGGTCGGTAAGCTCCTTCTTCATCTTATGGTAGCGCTCCTCGTGGTACTCGAAGCTGAAGACCTTGCCTTTCCTGTCCTCGGCGCTGGAAGGGTATCCGTTATAAACGGCGCGGACGGAGGCGTGGGTGAAACTGCCACTGCCGGCACCAGCCTCGATAATCGTGGAGCCAGGTCTGGCACGTATCCTGTGCAGAATGTAGCTGTAGTCGGGAGTGTAGACGACCTGTGTTCGGTGGGGAAGACTCTGGGTCCAGAGCTCGGGAGTGGGAGGGAGCACGTGGATGAAGCCGCTGTCGTCGGCAACGGCCTGCTTGACACCGGTGGCCTCAGTGTCATTGTTGTCGGCGGTCTCGGGCTGGTTCTCTTCGGCATCGTCGCGGCTGGCATCGTCCTTGGGGCCTCTTTTCCTCTTGCGACCACGGGAGCCAGTGTCAACCTTGGATGCCCTGATTTGAGAGCCCCAGGGGACATTCAGCATGGTGGAGTGAGGGAAGGAGCCATAGCGAGTGTTGACTACGGCGCCCTCAGCATAGCCGTCGTGTTCGCCCGAGGCTTCTTGAAGGTAGATGGGGAGAAGATTGTCGCGCGATAGCTGGAGAATGGCGAGCGAGCGGGGCTTGGTGCGCAGACCTGGTTCGAGGAACGGGGATACGGTTGGTCGCGTCATGGCGTCGGTCATGAACAATAACAATGTTATGTAGATGATTTGTTGTTCTGTTTTCGTTTCCGGCGGGTTCAAGGGAACGAACCAAGGATTGTAAATACGTGGAAATGACCGGCAGAGGAGGAGGCAAACGGTCTATCAGCGGCGCGGTCGGATAACAATAATTTGATTAAAAAAAAAAAAAAGACGGGTCGAGATGCTGGTCCAGATCCAGGTCCGAGTCGCCCTTTTGGAAATTTTCTCGACAAAAATTGGAACTTTACTGCGGGGCACACGCTCGGTCAAGTGGGGCTATCAGTTCATTCCACTCTTTCAACCCTAACCCCAAAGCACACTGCACAGCTGGTCCCTTGGGCACGTCCACTGGGGGCACGCAAATAAGGTTTGCCAAGTTCTGGGGTAACCCGTCTTGGCGTGGGGGCAGTTGAACCCTCAATCACCAATCTTCTTCTTCTTCAGGTTCCCAACTTCCATCCCCTTGGCTCAAGCTGCTGACGAGTAACTGAACCCAATCAACGACGTCACTTGTAAAGAAGAAACGAAAAGCAAAGAAGCAAAAGGCTCGACAGCCCAAGTCCCCAGTTGACTACCGTCCAACGAAAATACCACGTATCTTCTGTCCCAAGCACTCTACCACGCAAGCTGGGTACTGAAGGTGTTGGAAGGTCTGGAATTCAGGGCGTATATGGTTGGTTGTAAGGAAGGGCCTGCCGCTGACAACCACCAACCTGGGGCACGTACCTACCACCAGTCTGTCGGTGGGACCCGCTTCTATCACGTCACATGGATGGTACCTACCTATGTATGCAGTCAAGTCGTGGCCAACCACTATGTACCATTACTGCACATGCTGTTACAGTATTCATAAAAGGAGGTTTTCTCCGGTTGAGGTGAAAACCACAAACTTACCTACCCATCACCAGACGCAATGGTTGAAATAGAAATTCAGAGAAGCAATGATCATTCGAATCTTTCCCTCCCATATCTGCCCTCTCTGTGTCTAAAAAGATCATCAAGAGACTGTATACTGGATGCTCCGTGGTGCTCTCCATCCACACTCTGCATCCCCCAAACCAATGTTTCCTTTCACTAATCTTGTTACAGATTACAGATACTTGTGCTCACCCTATTCGAAACATAAGCGAGGGAAAGTGTCTGTAAACCCGTTTAAATGCCGGCAAAAGGTGTGTATACGCGTAACTGTCCGTGGAGTTTCAGCTGCCAGGTGGTTCGGTTTTTAGTTCCCCACCCTCTGCAGCACTGCCATCACAAGATGGATACGTACCGACATACCCGAAGCAGAGGGAAAGGGTGGATATTGGATGAACTGTTTGGCAACTCGTATACGTCAGAGCGTTTCAGAAGCCGAGAGGGAGGGGAGGCGGGAGGAATCTCGTATTTTATATCATTGATGGCTCATACCTACTCAAACTGATCACTTCCTCGCAACTTTTCTCTTTCTTTCTTTACTCAATTGCGCAACCTTTAACTAGTAAACATTGACCTCCAACCTATACCTCCTTCGATATATCATCATGGGTTTCTTCGGTTTTGGTATGTGTCTCCCTGGTTTGAATTATGTCACACGCACTGGCTATTGTGCCAACCTCATGATCTCGTCTCTAACACCTTTCCCTCTTAGACGAAGCCAAATCGGCCCACCGCGAATTCTACTCCGAGCGTGACGAAGAGCCAAAGTTCTCGCACGAGCTTCTCGGCGGTGCCGTTGCCTTTGAGGCCATGCACTTGTGGGAGAAAGAACAGCGGCGCGAGGGTAAACCCGTCAACCACGGCGTCGCCAAGGAGGCGCTTGCTGCCATTGCTGGGGCCGAAGTCGACAAGATGATTGAGCGGAGGGGATTGGAGGGAAAGGTGGATCGCGAAGAGGCGAAACGGCATGCTAGGGAGAAGGCGCACGATCTGTATGATCGGCAGTATGGAGAGAGGGACATGTATGATCCGTGAGTCTCCCCTTTCCTTGCATTCTCTGCTTGACTCATTTTGCTGGAAGCTTTTGAAGGCAGTCATGGAACCCACATGTGTAATACTAACATAAACACGGTGCAGCAACTACGAGATGCATGAGTCAATGCAGTCCTATTGAGAAGGGCAAGTGCTTGGGGCGGAATCATTTTTGGAATGGGAAACATGGTTGCGATAGAACTTTGAAAGATAGTATAACAGGGATAGCTAAGGTGTTTTGGTATTGGACACTCAAATAAACATTTACTATACGTACATCCATTGTCCATCTGCTATCCCTGACCTATTGTGTTCGTTCAAGAGACCAATAAATGTAAAGCCAAGAGCAACCATATAATCAAGATCACTCTTTCTTAGGATGAACAATCACCATCAGAATAAAAAGCCACGCATACGTTACGCTTCTTCCTAAAGCCGTGTGATGATGAACTTCTTGCACCAAATATCACTTTCACTAACTTCTTACCATCCTGACCATCTTGCTCATCTACACCAATCCCCCCAGCTCCTCATCGAACTCCATCCGAATCTTCACTATCCGGGTTGCATCTCCGCAGGATATTCGCAATAGTCTTCCGGCCGCTTTACGTAGCATCATATGTCTCAAAGTTGGACCCTGAAGATCGACAGTGCAGGAGAACAGCATCGATCTGAGAACTGGAGGTGATTGTTTATGTAGTGTAGATGATCACATCTCCTAATATAATTCGTTGCCCATTTGTGGGCTCTTATCAAATCAGACCATTCATGTCCATGATATCATTCATGCCCCGCTCATCTGTTTGGAACTCCTTCTATCTGGCTATTTTGCCCAGGAAGATATGCCTAACCACCAACAACCAGACCGCAAAGAATGTGTGCTGCAAACGCCTACAAAGGCACCCCACTCAAACATGACTGAACCCATCTCCAACCAAGTCTGTCCGCCTGCGTACGGTGGCCATAGACATTGACTCCCCGCTTACTGTGAGGTTCCCTTTGCTGATCTACCACCTTCCTTTTTCCTTCTTCATATATCATGTAATATCGTTTGCCCTCCATGGTGAGACCATGAGCATGCGATGCATTCCCCTCCCTTGAATATAAGTACGTCCAACTTGTGCAGAAATGCTTAGGTATATACTCACACAGTTACTCGAATCCACATGAACTCCATCGACCTTTAGGATGTAGAGAAAAAGACCGCTACTCCTTCCACTTCCAACCACTCTTTCCTTGCTTCTCAGTCATGGACTCAAACGAAGCCTTGATCTGCGCCCGGACCATATCCGGGTGCTTAGAAGCAAAGACCTCGATGATACCCAATTTGCTAACCATGGGCATCTCATGCATGAGCGCCTTGAGCTGTTCTTGCGCAGCGGCAGGGAGGGGTTGGTCCGACATCTTCTGTCGACCGGGAGGTCGACGCCCACCACCAACAACGCCACCTGGTGCTGTCGCTGAGGGAGCAGCAGTAGTGGCAGCAGCAACAATAGTTGAGGCGCCTGCAGTAGTGATAGCCTTGTTAGGAGGAGAGTTACCTGCTGTAGTACCCTTTGTAAGTGCCTGGAACGCATTGGTTGGTGCTTGAGAGCCACCAGCCTTGGCAGATTTCGAACTGGTGGTGGTAGCGGCAGAGGATGGATGGAGGAGTGAGGATGAGGATGATGAAGTAGTCTGAGCAGTGACGGATGCGGATGCGATCACACTAGATTTTTCGTTACCTGATGAGCTGGTCTTCGACTTCGAAGCCCAATAATCAGTCGAAAAGGGGTCAATGCTGGTTTCTTCGTCCAGGGACTCTGCAACCGACAAAAGGTCAGCATCATTCAAACAGCAATAATATCTCCAGAGGAACGTACCCAATATAATCTCCATCCGGCACTGGTACAGCTCTGGCTTCACTGTGCACCGCTTCTCATTCTCCCAGCATATGCCAGTGCTCTCTGGCTCCATACCGCCGGAAAAGACGAGACGCTGAGGGCCGACATCTTCGGAGTCATCCAAGAAGTCGTCCATGTCCTCATCCATCTCCAAGTCTTCCTCTTCATCATCCAGATCCTCCACATCTTCGCCTTCCTCGTCTTGCCACTCGGCCTCCGAATCATAGTCGTAGTCCAAGGGAAGGATGGTTCGTGAAGTTGGGTTTCTTGCGAGTTTATAGAGACTCTTGACGCCCGGAGGAAGACCACTGATTGTACCGACATACGGTGGCCGCACATCTTGGCTGAATTTGATGCACTTGACTGGTACCGCTTTCAATGCCTCCCGCGCATCTCTGAACTGAGTGTTCTCTGTGGTGAGGTCCATAGCCCTGCTTGAAGACTCTCCATAAATCTCCGTCATGATCTTGCGCACACTCGGATATGGGCGTCCGCGCCTCTGGGTCTTGAAAGGCAGCTGTAGAGCCTCCAAGGGGTCAAACTTTTCCGGTGTCTGGAACTCCGCCCGCTTTCCCTCGGTGTACTCGTCCAGTATCCGCGACTTGGCCTCTCTGGTCTCCTCGTCTACCTCGAAGGGGTTCTTGGCTAGCGTGACAAACTCCTTCACGTAAAAGGGCTTGAATAACCTCCGGTAGGCTTCATTCTCCTTGGCGAGACTCGGTGCATCCGTCATTTCGACATCTTTGCTTTCGACCTTGACGGCAACTGGCTTCTCTTTTGGTGTTGCTGGGTTGATTTTGAAGAGCGATGTGAGCTTCATCTGTCGGCCTCTCTTTTTGGCTTCCTCTTCCTCCTTCTCGCGTTTCTTGCGCTCCTTCTCTTCCTTCTCTTCCTGCTTTCGCTTCTTCTCCTCCTCCTTGCGTTTCAGTTCCTCTTCCTTCTCACGCTTCTTCCTCTCCTTTTCTTCGGCCTTTTGTTGCTTCTCTGCCTCCAGTTTCGCCTGTTCCGCTGCCCTTTTGGCCTTGGCCTCCTCTTTCTCCTTCTTCTTGGCAGCGTCAGCCTCGGCCTTGGCTGCCTTCTCCTCAGGGGTCAGCTTCTTCCTCTTGACGGCCGGTTCGCCTGTTGTCGACTTTGTCGTTGTCGACGCAGCCTTGGCGCCGGATGTCTGCTTCTGGGTAGAAGGCGTATTGGTTGTAGAAATCGTGAGAGGTGCGAGTCGTGGGGGCGATAGACTCGGGGATCGCGATAGACGGTCCAATGGGCTGCTGGCGTCGCTCAATGCAGGACTGGCTTTTCTGGCTCTGGGGGTTGCGGGCCCCGAAGATGGGGGCGGTGATGACCTAACATTTTCCTCTGTAGAGATTGGCGATTAGCTTCACTCGCGTCTGGGGCGTGGGCTGATGTCAGAACGCGGTACTTACTGTCGTCGAAAGAACTTGGGGGTGGAACCTCTTCCCGGAATTGGTCGTGTGACCTCTTGAGACAGGAGGAGTCCTCCTGTCCACTTGTGGTAGTTGTGAACAAAGGCATGGTGGTGTTGCCTTCCCCAGCAGTCCTACTTGGTTGTTTGGTTGACGCGTGCTATTCACGGTCCAAACCGACGCGATCTAGTCTGAAAATGGTCGATCGAAGTTGAGGGGTCCAAAGTTCAGAACAGACAAGGTCCAGGTCCCACAATTAGGCCAGTCGTACATGCGCTGGCGGTGTAAAAGCAATGAACCACTGCTGGTTACTCCCCGGCGTCGTAAAAGCGTTTGTTTGGCTGATGGGAACGGAACCAGCTGCTGAGAAGGCCGGGAAGGTCGAGATGTCGCCGTCGGTGGTTCTTCGGATGGTCCGTCGTTGGGTGAGTTGAAAGGCCTGAAACCGATTGGTGATTCTTGGGTTCTGCAGTGACTGGAGTGCCTGGTCCGCGGTTGCTGCCGCCTGAGCGGGACGCGTTTGGCGACACCCACCGTCGCGCCTTCCGTTCAATTTAGCCCAAGTGGATCCCTACCCGCGCCTTAAAGTGCCCCACTTCTAATCTACGAGAAGCGGAGCGTGATTTCGCGTCAGTTCTTGAGAGGGGTGTGTGGCTTTGCTGCTTTCATTCAATTAAAGTCGCTGTGGCTGGAACTACGGCAGATGTTCGAACAATCGATAACCGTGGATCAATGAGTTCAATGTAGGTACCAAGTCGGGTATGTTTCACTGGCATTGATTGCAGGTTCAGTGGTGAGTGGAGTGATCTTTGCTGCTGTTGTTCGATGCTTGGAAAGGGATTGGTGGACCATTGATATACCTGCCTGTTAGTGATCATGAACTTCCACGGTTGTTGTTCATGTACGACTTCGAAACCCTACAATGACTGACCTCGTGGATTTCATCTCAACTATCATTTGCCTGCAAAATGGCTGCCTGTCTTCAACTTTCAGGCAGTAGAGGTAGTACAGTCAATTTCCATCTCGGGCATCATGGCATCACTAATACCAGCCCTAACCCTGAACTCTTCCCATCCTGCGTGCAGGTTCAACTCAGTTCAGTTGCAAAGGCCAAGAAAAAGTGAACGTGGCAAGGTTTCACCTTAGGTAGATAGTCTCGTCGTGTGTGGCTTGACTTTAGGCGTGGTGCATTGAAGGCTGCCATGGGTTCCGTCCTGTGTCTTGTCCTTTCGTCATCCTCTTCCCAGCTTCCCGATTCTCCTATAACAGCGCGTGTTATGGGGCCAAGTTCTCCAAAGGGTGTGACCATAGCTCTACCTATAGCTGGCCTTATTATATGGCTGTAGGGACGGAACTACCGGCTTTGGCCCATTTAGAAACTTGGATCAGAGGCCGTTGGAAAACCAAGAAATTAGTAAACCGTTCTATTATACCATGACTTAATGAGCTTGTATGGTAAGCGTTAAGCGCTCCAAACAGGATCGGCAGTGTAGACGCCGTAAGGATGACAACTAAGTTGATGCTTGTCACATATCGCATAGTTGTTGTAGCGTGTATGTACGTCTCATCGGAAAATGTAAAACAAAAACCAGATCGCATTCAATGGTATCTCAAGGATGTGTGTGTGTGTGTGTGTGTGTGTCCCAAAGCAAAGTATTATTTTTCCGAATAACCCTATCCAAGCAATAATTGGCTACCATCGAACGACCTGTGGTGTTGTGCAGTGCATTCGAGACAGTGACCGTGCCCGTGCCTGACAACCTTTTCCCTTTGGAAAAAAAAAAAAGAAAAGATTTAAAAAGAAGAACAAAACGCAAACACCCATGCGCCTAGCTATGCATGTAGTTTCAGGCACAAATTCCCATGCTGTGTATCACAGGTTCCGGCTGTTTGGAAAGCCCAAAACCCGACGTAGTAAAAATCTCCTTCTTCGATCCGCTCCCGATTCTGCTTGCTTTAATCAGGGTTGGCGATGAACAAGCGACCGGACGAGTTGAATGTCATTGTCCTCTCATATGTCCTTTCGTCCACGCTTCCTCTCCTCTTGAGCTCCTCGGGGTTCTTAACACTCTTCTCGCGCGTCAGAGTGGCGTTGAGTAAGCTGTTGGTTGCCAGCTGTCGTTGTGGGTGGGCCTGGAGGTCAGGGACAGCATCTAGACGCTCGCTACTGCTCCCGCTGGCAAAGCTCAGGGCCTTTCCGCTAGCCGCATCGTTGCCAGCAGAGGCCTGCTCGCTGGTCTGCGCTAGGGAGCCCCGTCGCTCTGGCGTGTCGCCGGGGGTCCACCTTCGAGAGCCGGAGCCTTGTGAATTCGATGGTCCGAGTTGTCCGGAAGCGCGATAGCCCAATCCCTTTCTCCCGCTGGCGGTGCTGCTTCGACTGGAGCTACCGGTTCTCCGGTGATTGTATCGGTTCAAGGCGTCGTTATCATCGTCGCTATCTTCGCCTTCCACCTCGGTCGCGCTGAGTCTCAGAGGGATGCCTCCCACGCCGACGTGGTGGCCATCTGGTATGTATCCGACGACTGTCGGCTTTCCGTGATGTCGAATCTTTGCGGCGACCTTTCCTCCCGCAGACAGACCGGTTATTGTGCGGGCGCTGGTCGTTCCCGAACCCGTTACCGCGCCCGAAACTTCCATGGCTGCCCGCGTCTTGGCCGCACGCTGCTGTGCTAGCAATCTGGGATCCTCATATTGTGCACGGTCGCACCATACCGTCGCTTTTTGCTTTCGTAGGAGTGCGACATAGCTGGTTGGTTGGTCGGTGGTGCCGCCGGAGCGACTCGAGGTAGATCTCCTGATGTCGCTGGTGGGCGACGTTCGGTAGGCGGCGGGCGGGGGCGGCATTCCTCCTCCGCTGGAGACGGTGCTGAAAGTGTTCACGCTGGGCGATCGTCGTTGATGGTTCGATTGAGATTGGACGAGATGCATCGGCATCGGCATTTGCATTTGGTAGTTGGCAGTCACGGGCGGTGTTGTTAGAGGAGAGGCGAAGCCATTGGAGCCGTTTCGCGACCGGGAATGTGTGTGAGGCGAGTAACCAGCGTGGAATGAAGGATCCAGGGAAGCTCGCCGGCGAGCGTATTGGGGATCCGCCATGGTCTCCAGTCTCCACCCACTGGCGCCGGATGGGGAGATGAGGATACGAGAGGGTCGCTACCTCCAGGGAATGGCGCCCAGAGTCCGAACGTATTACCGTTGCGCGATCGTCGGGGCTTTGTTGTTGAAGGAAATTGGCAGAGCGCCGGGGGAGGGTGGAGGCGGGATGTGCTTGGTTTTGTTTGTTTGTTGGTGCGATTCGGATGCGCTATCTCTTCGTTGTTACGGAACAGGCAACCGGAGCGATGGTGGTGTCGAGCTAGGTAAGTAGGTAGGTAGGTACTACCTCTACTAGGTAAGGGAGGAGGGCCGCGGACGGCGCTGCGTTATGACAGCTGACGGCGGCTAGATACCCCCCCGGGTGCAACGTGAGGCGGCGGTGATGCCGACAGCCGCTGCGCTGTGATGTGCTGTGCTGTGCTGTGCTGTGCTGTTGCGGAAGTCGCTGCCGCACAAATTGATGTGCGGTACAGTGGATGGGATCGCTGCTTTGCTGTGCTGCTAGTACTGCGGCGGCGGCGGCGGTCTAGCGAGGTGAAGCGTGACCGGGACTGATCAGAAGCGCGAATGGGCGTGGAGTCAAAGACGGGTCGGAGTTGCGAGACGAGACCTGCAACTGAAACCGATTCAAAGCATTGGAAGGGGAAAGAGAAGACAAGGAAAAAAAGAAGAGGACGGGAAGAAGCAGGCGGCGGGATGGGATAGATACAAAAGAGCATAGAATAAAAAGGCAAGTGCAAGAATTGAAAAAAAAACCTGGGTCCTCGCCTCGGTCCTTGGAGCTGGGAATGGAAAGACTGGCGAGCAACAGAGTGGACGATGTCGGGTTTCAGACTTGGCGCTCCCACGTTGCATGCGCGCTGGCGGGGCCCTTGTTCGATGATGATGCTATGCCCGGTGGGCTTGGTGGACTTTCCCCTTGGTGGGTTTTGGTTTTGGTGGGTTTTGATCTGTCTGGTTCCCGGCGGGCGGCCTTAGCAGTGAACCCGACACGGCATCCCATCCCAGCTCCCGGTCCACCAACGAGCGCCAGCAAGCACGGGCATCCACAAAGACGGCCTGGTTGTTGAATCTTTTTGGGCCAGAGATGCATTTCGTGATGCCGACCAGATGTGGCTCACATATGCCTCTACCTAGTCTAGTGTACGCCGCTGTCCTGGGCTTCACTCGATTCACATCCGTGACCGTTGGTCTTGCTGGGCCATATGTACACCACGCTACACTACACTACATACCTCTACGTAGTAGGTTGTGTACATAGTAGTAGGCCCGCTTGTCTAAGGCCGTCCGAAGGGATACTTTAGTCTTTGGGATCTCCTCTCTCCCTTCCTATTCTAGTGTACATGCCGTTGCAGGGAAGACCTTTTGAGATCGAGGTGTTGTACCATACACTAGTTCTAGTACCATCCTCCTTTGTCAGACTGGGCTGTCCGTGCGTGACGGGATTAAAGATCTTTTCGAGATGCGTGGAATTGAATGTGTTGTTGTTGCAAGATCGCCCCATCCCGCAAAGACACGTTACACAGATGTCTTGCAAGTAAAAAAGATGTCTTTACTCGATGGCAAAGCCTCTAGTGTAGAGCTTCAAAGGCTATGGAACTACTATGCTATGGAAGGCTGGTATTTTTTTGAGTGAAACCGTGAGTATCGGAGCTAACAAGTCGTGCCCCCCATCTCCCTGCCTGGACTGCCGTGTGCCGTCTTCCCAGGACACCGGTGATACTGGTTTTGGTCTTTGTTTGTTAGCGGATCCGCCAGAGATACCATTCAGATAGCGGGAATCCCTTCACTTGGAACAGAAAGACCGAAACTCGCCGTCATGCCGTCCGCAAAAATCCGAAGGGGAAAAAAGACTGGACACAATACGGAATGTCCATGGATTGACGTGGTTCATAACATGCCCGAAAAAACCCCTATCCCACTGGTGCTCTCAGCTGAAGAGAGCGCCGGCCAAGACGCCAATAGTGGAGGAGAAATACGGCGGATGGGTTATCGAGGGCCTTGATGGTTGCCTCCTGGCCCAATCACGCTTCCACGAGGCCTGCCCGTCTCCGTGCTGGTGTCGCTGTACATAGTGTAGTGTACCTATGAAATGGAGAACCTTGTGCGAACAGGTCGGCACCTTGTCCTGTCTCCCATGGCCTGATGGGCGGAACCGGGGATGGCCATGGACTGGCCAGGACTGGGGCAGTACGCAGTGAGATCGCTAGAGCTTTCTCGGCTGCTGAATGCAACCTTTGTTTTTTTTCTTTCCCTCCTAGCCCGGTGGAAGTGGGGTTGATGGGACTCTTGTGGTTTTTTTTTCTTCGGTCGGGTTGTTTGTGAGGGTAACTGGCAAGGCTGGGTCGGGCAAGTAATCGGCGGAGATCGAGATCTTTTTTGCATGATAGTGTTATCAAATTGCAAGAAGATCCAAAAAACCCGTGATGCTTGACCTTGATTTGCTCCTTTCTCCCGTCTTCTAGTTCCAGGATTCTGGCCGTTCCGGGTCTGTGATTGATTGATTGATTTATTGATTTATTGATTGGCAATTGGCATTGTGCACAAGCGGCTTTTGTTAGCCGAGCACAAGAAACCCCAGGTCTTTGGAAGAACGGGACCCCAATTTGCGGCACAACTACCTCCAACGGCTATAAAGTACAGCGACTAACCCTCAGGATGACGGGACCCTCGACCAAGACCCATGTTACTTACCATGACTACCGCGACCCAGAGGAATCAGATTTCCTGTTGAAACCCCGCCTTTTGAAACAAAAACCACTAACAAAGAGGGCATGGTGATGTCAACGGTGGTCACCTCACGGCTTTTGCTTTGCGACTGGTATGGACAAGCCGGCTATACAATGCCAAACTTTAGTGGACTCGGTGGACAATCACATCCCCGGTGATCATTCCGACTTTCCGGTTTGGGCTTGCTCTGATTTCCCTGTTTACCACTCCGACAGGCTGGATAAACACATCTGCAACCGCTCTGCATAGCGTGCACCGTCTACTAGTAGGTACCTACTAACGACCCCCCGTGCATAACCTCAAGTGATATCAATCGGATCAAGTCTTAGCGTCGGTCGTAGGAATCGATAGTGCCGTTGGGAGGGGGATTGCTGGCAGCCTGGCTCGAGCCTGGCGCCCTTCTTCCCGAGGCCCGAAGTCGAAAACTTGGAATTCCGATGTTGAATTGTTGGTAGGACTGAACGGGTACCTGATGCTCCGAAGGTGTGGTGGTGAGTCGGAGCAGATCACTGGTCAGTTACATAGTTCGTCCAGCTGTAACACCGGTACCTGAACTAGCTTTTCATTTCCTCGCAGGAAATAAGAGTCGAATTAGTCTTCTCTATCGAGTACATATCGCAGTTCATCCCGTCTACCTAGCGCTCACTGACAAGTATCTTGTTGGCGGCTAACCAGTCACTCCAGTTTTTCACCCCCCACCATCGGGACGTATGGACACAAGTGAATTTCGAGTTTTGCAGTGACTAAACCAAGTGAGCTAGCTAGCAAGTTTTGCGCAAGGCTGGAGTCAGTCCCAGTCAAAGATGCGCGGGTCGCCACAAACTTTCTTGAAGCTATCGCGAGGCGACCGACTGGGCTATGTCTCATGTGGACCGGAAGCTGCCTCCAGTACATAACTGGGATGTGAACTTTACCATGAGTGGTGATGGGAGTTTCGTTAGCGCGGGGTATCATTGACAGTGGCGCCCATGTCGGACAGGGCAACGGGAACACCAACACTCAACATGACACTCTCAACACTTCACTCGAGCCATCGGGATGCCCGCGTCCTTGTTTCTTGTATTTCGGGCCGTGTCTGGTCATGAGGAGCCCTGGCTGAGCCTGAGTCCTTTGAATGCCCCCATTTTGACGGGAATAACGGCAGTTTTCCTGTCTTGGCGATGTGGCGCTTTTCGGCCAAGATATCGTATCCAAAAAGAAAAAAACTTTTCTCTTATCTTGGACTCGAAATCAATCGATGATGGATCAAGAGCCAGATTGATCTTCGAAGGCGATCAATGATGAGAAATGCGCCGATATGGAATAGTTGCGCGATGGCAAGAACATGTTAGAATCATCGACGTGAACGCGGAAAGTTGTGCGACCCTTGATCGTACCTAGAGAGAGGTCAGGTATGGTGCGCATCCACCAATGAGAAGCAGTTCCAGAGCCGGCCATGAACTCCCGGCATGCAGCCGAAAGGAACCGTTACCCCCTCCTGCCCCGCTCCGCTCCGGGGAGGGAGACCCGCTCCAAGCCTCTCCCTACTGTGTACATATCGGACGATAGGTTCATGTACGGCTATCGCATCATATCGTCTCCACACTATGGGACCAGTTGCCGGCGGCCTCTCAAAAGAAACATTGAAAAACATCAGCATGGTACGACATGAAGCTCGATATATTTCTCAAGAATTCTTTTCTTCCTTGATTATCAGACCGGATGTTCCGTGGCAAGGTATCCTGTTGACCTGCAAGCGGCTTGTTTGACGAGTTGGGCAAGGTGCCAGTTACAGTTACAACGTTTGGTAGCGAGATGTCTTGTGCGCGCAGAAGGTTTAGGAAACCACTGGCACATTATCGAGATCGCCGGCGTCGTACGGTAGCTCTCACTTGTTTTACCCATGAAGTTCACGACAAAGCAATGGCCATGGTACGATAGACCTGGCATCCTCAGTGCTGGACTCCGTACCACGTTGCCATCATGTCACGTCTTTTGCGGCACTCAACACCACATTGTCGGACCGCAGACCGCTCATTCAACCCCTATCGGAAACAGATGTTAGTAGTAGGTACTTTAAAAGAAGCTGCGCCATCCGCTCATTCCCATGGCCCGAAGGCGCGCACGACAGGTAAGTTCCCGCAGGTAGACATGCACGCTAAACGACCTGCGGCGGGCGGTGGAAGTTACCAGCCTCACGGGTGGCTAGTTCAGATGTAGGCCCGGCCGGATCGAGACAATGGTGGACTCAGTCGTCGTCGTCGTCGTTGGGCGAGACGGGGTTCGGGACCGTCGTGTCGTGAAGTGAATGGTTTGAAGGGCAGCGGATCAAGCCCGGAGCCGAAATGGTGGAATAGGAGCTGAGCTGATTGAGCATAGCTAGCTCTCAACGCTAACAAAGGTGAAACGGGCAGCCATGCGACGGTCAGCTAGCAACATGGATACACCGCACGTCGGCCACAGGAGCCAACCACATGCTTGCCAGGCGAGTCGTGCTGTGTTCCCGTCATTCGAGAAGCCATGGTATTTTCCTTTTTTAGCGAGTGGGAAATTACACTTCCGTCATGCAAAGCAAAAACACCGGTCAGCGCCGCTCGTCTACCCATTAGTCTAAGGGGATAAAAGGGTGATCTTTGACAAGTCTGGCACCGATGATCTCGGGACGAAAGGTGGAGGGACTCGGACGGAGCGAGCCATACGGTATTTATTTCTAGGCATTCAGCACGGAAAAGCAGGTAATCAGGAGGAAGAGATGAAGAAGGTAAAAATCCCTGAAGATGTTTGCGTGAAAGGCAATTGTCAAAATAGAGACTCCATAAAACGCAGGTTTGGATCTGCGCTGATCCCGTCATTCTAATCACGTTATTCTCCATAGCAATGCATCATGACCATGCATTTCTGGAGACTTGATCTGTCTGTCATGTAAATCCTCCGCATAGCCAAGGCCTCTGTGCTTCCAAGGACCTGTCTTGGCCATTGAGTCTGTTGGATGCAACAGAACCCATGATGCGAGCAAGATTGGAGGACGGGATTGGGGATCGCGAGTGATGCCACCATTCCTTTTTACTAAGGTGCCGCTCGGGCATTTGGACAGGCAGTCAACAAAGTTTTTGTTTCAGTTGACGGCTTCAATGTTTCTGGTGTCGACATTTGTACCGACTCTAGGCTGGTAACGGCATATACACTACTACTATACTAGCGTACACGTGCAAAAATCGAAGCCGCTAATTCAGCAGCTGAATTCCATGGTTCCCGCCATTGGGCAGCTACAGCGGCCAAGCATGTCAGGGACGCTTTCCCATCTCGTTTTGGCGAGCAGCAGTTCCACAAATTCAGGGCTGCCTGAGACCCGGACGGAACCCAGATGAAAAAAACTTTGAAGGGTTCAGTTCGCTAAGCTATCTACCGAAGAACCTCGACGGGACGGCGCTGCCCTGTGGTCACATTGCATTGTTTGACCCCTTGAAAGTTTGTTTGTCACTTTTTTAGATTCATTCACTCGGCATCTCCAGGGCATAGATAGGTCTGGTCTCTTTCCGGGATCCCGTCTTTTTTTATGCCTGCCCCCTTTCAACTACCTACGAAAAAGCAAAGACCTTCCCGTGCCCATTCATACCTAGACTACCTCTACTTACAGCCCGATTCCCAGACCGCGGCTGCCTGAGATGCGACAAACTGCTTCGTCGACAACCTCGTCTCTGTTCTTGGGTTCCCTTTTCGTGTTGTAGTGAGCGCTTGTTTCTGTTCTGTGGAGGAATGCTGCCACTGGGCTTGACGTCATGAAGTAAGTGGAAGGATTTCCCCTCCAGAGTCCACTCACTCTTCCCCCCATGTGACATCCACATTGAGCCGCCCGTTTCGAAAACCTCAATGCTAACAAACATGTGCGCACGACAGGTTTGCCAAAGAACTCGAGCAGGAAGCGGTGCCAGGTAAGAGAAAAGCGGAGCTAAACAAAAAGGCAGAAAACACCATGCTGGACCATCTTGAAGCGAGTCGCACCGACTTGGGTGCCAAGCAATGAACATGTCTTTGTTGACTGCGATTGCGACGCATGCAACCAAGTTTGCAACTACCGCTCCAAGTCTGAGACAGCAACCGAAATAATTGTCCGTAATTCTAACCATATTTCCAACTTATAGAATGGCGTGTCAAGTATCTGAACTACAAGCTCGGAAAGAAGCTCATCAAGTCGGTTACGAGGGCCATCCAGCGCGCAAGCACCACGCCGAACCTTGCCAGGCGACCCGACTCATTACATGCCGCACCTGCCGCTCTCTTCCACCACCTACACCACAAACGAACACCAACCCAACACCGATGGTCTGACACCACACCAGGCTCCCATGAGGGTTCTCCTGGAGCCGATCAACTGCAGAGCGGCGGCCCAGAGCTCGACCGCACGCCGACCAAGAACAACAGAAACAGCAAAGGCAGCATCGAAGCACGAGGGGAGCGCTCTGGTTTGACGACGTTACCAGACAACGAGGTTCAATATGGAAGCATTCTCCCTCCTTCGCGTTCGAGCGATCGAACCGAGTTCGAACTGCCCGCTCCCGCTATGAAGATAGCCTCGAGGACAGGCGGCCGCCGTGACTCGATCGTGGCTTCCCCAACTTCCCCGGTCTCTAACCGTTTCGGACCACGACGCACCAAGTCCATGATGGCAGGTGCCGATGGCCAGTCTACTGCGACCGAGTCCTCCGTCGAATTACCTCCAAGCGCGACCATTGCTCAACGCTCTCCCCATCGTCTTTCCCGGGTTCTCTCCAATAGCTCTCATCTGTCTCGCACAATGTCGAACAGGGATAGTACAGCATTGCAGAATCTGGAGTCCGTCCGTACTGCCGAGACCGAGTTCTTCTCTTTTCTCGACAATGAGTTAGACAAGATCGAGACATTTTACAAGCAAAAGGAAGACCAAGCCACCAAACGACTGGCTGCTTTGCGCGAGCAACTTCACGAAATGCGCAACAGGCGGACTACGGAGATTGCGGATGCCAAGCAGAGGAAGGAGATGGAGCGAGGTAGTGGCAGTAAGAGTCACCCAGGCGATGGTGGAGGAAGCAATGGCAAGGACAGCGGTACGGACTGGATAGGGCCCCTCCGCACCAAGTTCATGAAGCCTGGCCCAAACTCGAAAGCGCTGCAGAAGATGACCGAGACGCCAGTCATGGCCCCGCAGAAGCCAGAAGAGGGCCGCGACTATGTCCGGAGACCGCCAAACAAAGACGATGTATCGTATCGCGTAGCTAAGCGGAAGCTCAAGCTAGCCCTGCAGGAGTACTACCGCGGTCTTGAACTCCTCAAGTCTTATGCCCTCCTGAACAGAACTGCGTTCCGGAAGCTTAACAAGAAGTACGACAAGGCGGTCAATGCCCGCCCGACGTACCGCTACATGAACGAGAAAGTCAACAAGACTTGGTTTGTCAACAGCGACGTTGTCGACGGTCACATTCGCACCGTCGAAGACCTATACGCCAGATACTTTGAAAAAGGCAATCACAAAGTGGCTGCAGGAAAACTCCGGAATATTCTCAGACGTCCCGGAGACGCTTCGGGCAGTGCTTTCCGCAGTGGACTGCTTATCGGTTTTGGCGCCGTCTTTGCCGTTCAGGGTCTGATTTATGGTTCGGAGCTACTCTTCCAGGACGATCACACTCTCAAGGAAAACACAAGCTACTTGCTGCAGCTGTACGGCGGCTACTTCTTGATGATCTTGCTCTTCGCGCTGTTCACATTGGCTTGCCGAATATGGACACTGAACAAGATTAACTATCCGTTCATCTTTGAGCTTGACACGAGGCATAATCTGGACTGGAAGCAGGTGGCCGAGTTCCCCAGCTTCTTCTTTGCGCTTCTTGGCGTGTTCCTATGGCTTAACTTTTCGAGGTTTGGCCACTGGGAGGAGATGTATCTGTATTATCCTGCCCTCTTAATAGGCCTGTCGCTGTTGATATTGTTCTTCCCGGCACCAATATTTTACCATCGAGCCCGAAGATGGTTCTTGTATTCGCATGTAAGTAACCTCACGAAATCGTCGCATTTGGAACTTTCATCATACTGACGTTTGCATAGTATCGCTTGTTGTTGGCAGGTTTGTATCCTGTCGAGTTCCGAGACTTCTTCCTCGGCGATATCTGGTGCTCTTTGACCTACTCTGCAGCTGTAAGTGGTTACTTTCATCAAGCTCAGTAATTCGCTCAGTCTGCTAATCCTACCTAGAACATTCCCATGTTCTTCTGTCTGTATGCGAACGAGTGGGATCAGCCGGGCATGTGTAACTCTAGCCACTCCCGGCTTCAAGGTTTCTTCAATGCCTTGCCCCCCATTTGGCGTGCTCTGCAGTGTATCAGGCGTTACCACGATACGAAGAATGTGTTTCCGCATCTTGTCAACTGCGGAAAGTACATCATGACCATCACCACCGCTGTTATACTCAGCTTGTATCGCCTCAATCGTTCGCAACCGATCCTGGCTGCCTACATCACATTCGCGACCATTAACGCCTGTTATACTAGTGAGTAGTTTAATATTCTTTATCTGTGTGATACGCGACTGACATCTCATGAACAGCCATCTGGGATCTGTTTATGGATTTCTCACTACTCCAGAAAAACGTCCGCTACCCTTTCCTCCGAGACATCACCGCGCTCAAGTCCAAATGGATCTACTATGTCATCATGGTTGTCGACCCGCTTCTCCGCTTCAACTGGATCTTCTACGCCATCTTCACCCACGACACACAGCACAGCACGATTGTCTCCTTCTTTGTCGCCATGGCTGAAGTCATCCGTCGTGGCCTTTGGCTCATCCTTCGTGTTGAGAACGAGCATTGCGCCAACGTATCCCAGTACAAGGCCTCGCGCGATACTCCTCTTCCCTACCAGCTCGATCAGTTCGTCGAGCGTCCCAGCCAGGAGACATCCGCCGGAGAGTTGGAGGCTGAAACCGGCACCACTACAGGCGCTGTCCAACAGGAGCGCAGGGGCACCATCTCCTCCATGGCCGCCAGTATCCGCGAGCGCATTCGCGGCTCCGTCGGCGCCGGAGCCACCTCTCCCTGGGCAGCTTCCCCATCCCCGGCCACGGGTGCCGCCCACCCAGAAGAGGAAGGAGCCATCAGTCCCCACGCCGAATCGGGTGCCATTTCTGGGGAAGGGGCGACAGGTACCGGTACCGGCTTCAGCCTCAGCGGCGGAGGCACCTTCCGCCGCCGTCACGTTGAGTCGATGGGCAAGAAGTCTATTCTCCAGGTCATGGCCGAAGCGCACAAGCAAGATTTCGAAAAGAGACGACCATCCGAGGCAGTCAGGGAGCAAGGATTGGGGCGAGGGGGAAGTAGTAGTCTTGTCGATGAAGACGATGAGGAGGACGATGATGATGATCCGGATTTGCGGAGTGAGGTGGAGGACGACGATGAGGATGATGATGATTCCGATCGGAGAAGCGTGCAGCAGGATCGGATGGAGGCTAGAGAGGCGGAGATGCTTGTGAAGAGGGCGAGGGGGGAGCCGGATGATTCTGTTAGTGAGTAGTGTAGTTAGGGATATGGAGTGGGGGGGAAGAGGAGGTTCGGAGAGTAATTTGATACCCAACTTTGTCGAAGTGAAACAACAAACAACAAAAATAAGCGAACAGCGAAACCCCATGGGAGCATATAGACGGGTGATACACATCATTATGGTAATTCAGTTCAAGGGAATATAGCGCATGGCCTGTTATTCCTTTGGCTGATTGAAAGATACACGAAGGTGGTGCATCAAGTATATAGATGCCCGGAGAACATGGCTTACTTATTCTTCTTGCTGGCTTCACGTATAGCGGTTATTCTTTGCTCTTATGGAGAAATCATTGGCTTATATTCACGTCAACATATTGTCTTGTTTGCGCGGAGAGCAACGCAATGTCAGTTTAGCACCTTCTTGTAATTACCTTTAGATTTATAACGTGACTTTCTGGGGTCTACATCGGCAAGCAAGTTCAATCAAATCAGCAATAAACACTCTTGCTCTGTCCCAGGATTGTCATCCCCGGGCCTTTCTTTCTAATCAAACTAACTGTCACATACACACCGAAGGAATGAAAAAAAAAGGAATCGATAGTAACCAGTGGCATCACCCAAGTCCACTGCAGTCTCCCTCCCTTTCTTCCTCCTTCCTCCTTCCTCCTTCCTCCTTCCTCGCTCTTCCCGCCGTTGATCACAAACAGTGATCATGTCTTCAGTTTATTCAACATCTTGCGTCGTCACCGTCTACTGGTACATACTGCAGTACGCGAAGTCATGCAGGACTCGCTCACTCCTATAGTAACCGACTATCCATCTCACTTACCACACAAATGTTCAAAAAGACAAGAGAAAAGAGAGGAAAAAAAAAAAAAGATTAGAAAGGAGCCGTAGATAGCAAAAGGCAGAAATAAGCATGGAAAAGAAAAAAAGAAAAAAAAAAAGAAAAATGAAAGGGTCAATCGTGCGACGTGGGCCTGATTCGAACAGACGCTCCCGAAGGAACAAGATTTCTAGTCTTGCGCATTAGACCACTCTGCCACCACGCCGAATGGTTATTGATGAAATAATTTGTGCGAGACTGGAGTCTATATGGAAGAGCTCGCGGGCTGTTGGGGTGGTGGGGCAGGTAAGTAGTGTCCATAGTGTTAGAGGTGGGGTTGGTGCTACGTACTCTGGTTTGGACCGCTGATGGACGAAGGGTGTTGACACTTGGGTTTGGGGTTAGGTGCTATATATCTTTCGCTTCGTCTCCTGTTACCTGCTCTTTTTTGTTCCGATCCGTTATTGCTCTATGCAGTGGAATATTCACCACCGATGCACGGACGCTTGAAAGGAAGGAGTTTCATGGCAGTTATCGATCACATTAGATGCAGATGGGGGCAGGCGGGAGCGCCAGGGACAGGCGGTAAGGACAGTAGGATAGGCAGATAAGGAAGCTCTCAAGATCGGATGCGCCGAAGAATCCCCAAGCACGAGGACTCAAATGAGCATCATGTCAAGGTATGCGAGTGTGATATATCATCCAGCCAAAGTGACCGCTAGCTTCACCACATTGACGGCAGGTATAGAATCGTCAAACCATCAAGGTCTTTGTTCTAGGTCCCATTGGCGATCTTTAGTCTCAAGTGTAAAATCCAACCGCAGATAATGTATGGAGACCGTGGCAGATTGACAGGCTGAGAGGCTCGTGATTCGGTTAGACTTGTTCCACCTTGCAAATGTCAAGAGCCTTGACAGTAGAAGGTAGTCAAGTTGCGACGAACCGATTGTTTACCTGCCCCTGTCGGCGGTCTTGCGGCCCCTTGGTTGTTGTCATTGCTGCTTTGACAGCTCGGACGTTCCGAACACCAAACGAGATGATTGCTGCTCTGCGGGTGGGCGTTATGTCGAGCTCATCTCATCAAGTGTTGCATAGCATTGCCATGGCAACAACAGGAAACAAACTCAAACCCTCACGATCACCGAACAAGGACCAGGCAGTTTTGGAAATTATTTCTTATTATTTTCATCATCCAGGCTCTCTATATCCCTCCATTATGTAACCGGAACAGACATGATACCTTTAGATATACCGTTGCTTGAGGTTAAGCAAGCAGCGGGAGGCTGTCAGGCTTCTTGTAAGCAAACGCTTACTCGAAGATCCAGGCAGCGGAGTGGTGGTTCCACTGGTTGAGCTCCTCGGGCTTGAACCAGAGGGCAATCTCCTTCTTGGCGTTCTCGACGGAGTCGGAGCCGTGGCAGACGTTGCGGCCCATGTCCTGTGGTTAGTCATTGAGTCAGTATAAGCTGTCATGAAAGGGGTGCAGAGATGAAGGCCAACGTACGAGAGCAAAGTCACCACGGATGGTGCCGGGAGCGGAGGCGAGGGGGTTGGTGGCACCGAGGATGGTGCGGCCGGTCTTGACGGCGTCCTTGCCCTCCCAAACCATGGCGCAGATGGGGCCGGAGTTCATGTACTTGATGAGGCCAGCGAAGAAGGGCTTGGTGTTGAGGTCCTCGTAGTGCTTCTCGAGGTGGGCCTGGCCGGGCTGGGTGAGCTTCATGGCAACGAGCTTGAAGCCGCGGTTCTCGAAGCGAGAGATGATGTTGCCAACGAGGCCACGCTGGACGCCATCGGGCTTGACGGCAATGAAGCTGTGTTGAGGGACGATTTGCGTTAGTCAATCGGGTCTATATCGCATTGTGCATGGTGGTGGTGATGTGCTTATGCGCGCAACAGGCGGTGGGTGTTCAAGATGGACAGGATGGCGGGTAGAACCGAGGGGTTTGAATTCTTGTTTAATGACGACTTGAAGAGGGGACAACTTACGTCTGCTCCTGGTTGGACATTTTGATTATGGGTAGTTCCGGTGAGGGAGTATAGGTTTGATTGGGGATGGTGATAGATGATGGAGGAGGAGGAGAAGGAGCACAGGTCGGGAAGAAGGCGAGGCGGCCGAGATAGAAAAGGAGGACGGCCAGGAGGAGTCCACACACGGCCGGAAAAAAAATGGGTGGGGCCGTTCCCCTGGACGAGCTGGCCCGCCTGTCTCTGGAGGGACTGGAGCTCCCCTTCGCCCTCGATTGGGCACCACTAGAAGCAGCACCCGCAGCCATTGCGCCTCCCGATTCGGGCTGCTTCTGTTGCAGTTGCAGTTGCGGCGGCGGTCTGCGTTGTCCGTCGTGTTCTCGTCGCAGATGTTCCGAGCTGTCAGTGTCGGACATGGTCTTATTGGATGCAGCAAATTGGTGGGTTGAAGCTTAAGTAGCTCGAGCTCTGGTTTTGTTGATGACAGCGAGCAGCAGGTCCAGACTCAGCACGGCTGCTACTGTTGGCACTTTTACGCGATGGTTTTGAAGAGATCAGAGTCAATGTTGAGATGGGACAGAGAACAGGAAGCGGCCGGGCAACACGTTGTCAATTGGTCTTATGGGTCTCTGTTTTGTAGTGTAAGTGCCCGGTTGCGCAAAGCTCGGAAACGAGGCCGGAAGACATGATGAAGCCACGATGGACGCCAGCAAAGCTCGCAGTGCTCCGAGTCCCCCATCCATTGAGGTTGAATTTGGAAGGGCCCGTGCAGCCTCCCGTCTGCTTCCCGAGATACCTCTAACCCCAAATCTCCTCTTCAATATTCGACAGAATAAAAGTCTTCCATTCGACTGCCATCATCTCATTTACTCACAACCAAACCAACTGATCAGTCAGTTACTGTACGAACCCTGAACTGAGACGGTGAGCTTAGGTCGACATGCAGATGCTCAACACTTAGACTTACCCCGCGATTTATCATCTAGAGCTGCTATGCGTCTAACGAATCCCGCGATGCCAAGCGGTGCGCTAGCTGGCAGGGGACAGCTTGGCCTGCTTGGCTTTCACGGGGCGAATCGGGGCACCGCCTGCCTCAAGTTCCATGCCCGGTGTTGCGGCCAACTAATGACAAGTGCCTATCTGAAGCCAGCAGCAGGCATTGGTTGGTTGATTGACATTGCCTGACAACAAGTCAACCTAACCCAAGCTTTCCAGTTGTGACTTGGATACGTGTAGTACCCGACACAACTGAACTGAACTGCAACCAGACTAAGTCCGTCTTGTACCGCAGTTTGACGACAGCTTCAAGGACTCTGTGAGACAGCAGCAAGGCCTGGAGCGTTGTTCTTGATGATCCAGACGAGCCTCTAAACCTCTCCCTTTTGTTTGTTTGCTTGCCTGTCTGCTTGCTTGGTGCTTCTTTCTCCTTGGACTTGAATAGCGCCTTCTCCTTCCGCGAGGTGCACCACCACTCGAGATGCTGGGCTCGGGCCAGCTGTCCATGTCGGGAGGCTGGACGGCATACCTCTGTCTTGCATCTGCCTTGACCGGCCTGTTTGGTCCAGCAGGTGCGTTGCCTTGTTCCCTATCCCGATTCGTAGCTTATCACTACTAACACCAGACACGTCTCTTCCAGTCGCCGTCAAGGAGCACGACTTCAAGAAATGCGACCAGGCTGGCTTCTGTAAGCGTAACCGGGCCTTTGCCGACCACGTCGTCGCCAATACCGCATGGGAGTCGCCCTACAACATCCTCGCCGACTCGGCCTCCTTCAAGGATGGCCAGTTGCAGGCCACCATCCTCAAGACGGTCAACGATGCCGGCGAGACCGTCCGCCTTCCCATCACCGTTTCCTTCCTCGAGTCCGGAACCGCGCGTGTCACTGTCGACGAAGAGAAGCGACAAAAGGGCGAGATCGAGCTTCGCGGTGACAGCAAGGCCAGAAAGCAACGCTACAATGAGGCCGAGCAATGGGTCATCGTCGGCGGCTTGACCCTCGACAAGGAGGCCAAGGTGGACTACCAAGATGACACCCAGATCACCGTTCAGTACGGCCCCGAGTCCAAGTTCGAGGCCTCCATCAAGTTCGCCCCCTTCTCTATTGACTTCAAGCGCGATGGAGACACGCACATCAAGTTGAATGACAAGGGCTTACTGAACATGGAGCATTGGAGGCCCAGGATTGATGCGTCCCCTGCGCCCGAGAAGCAGGAGGGCGAGGACAACAGCAGCAGCGAAACCGAGAGCGCCGAGACTACCGCTGCCCAGGTTCCCGAGGCCTACCCTGGTGAGGACCAAAACACGTGGTGGGAGGAGAGCTTTGGTGGAAACACCGACTCCAAGCCCCGTGGCCCTGAGAGTGTTGCCCTGGATATCTCCTTTGTCGGTTATGATCACATTTACGGTATTCCTTCGCATACCGGCCCCTTGTCTCTCAGGCAGACTCGTGGCGGCGAAGGCAATTTCCAAGAGCCGTACCGAATGTACAACGCCGATGTGTTCGAGTACATCCTCGATAGCCCCATGACCCTGTACGGATCCATCCCGTTCCTGCAGGCCCATCGCAAGGATTCCAGTGTTGGCATCTTCTGGCTTAACGCTGCCGAAACTTGGGTTGATATCACCAAGGAAAAGGAGTCCAAGAACCCCCTGGCCTTGGGTATTGGTTCTAAGACGAGCACCAGCACTCACTGGATCTCCGAGGCCGGCCTCTTGGACGTGTTTGTCTTCTTGGGCCCTACTCCTCAGGACCTTATCCGCAAGTACTCTGAGCTCACCGGCACTACCGCCATGCCTCAAGAATTCTCGCTCGGCTACCATCAGTGCCGCTGGAACTATGTGTCTGACGAAGATGTCAAGGATGTTGATCGCAAGATGGACAAGTTCAATATTCCCTACGATGTCATCTGGCTCGATATCGAGTATACCGATGACAAGAAGTATTTCACTTGGGATGGCCATAGCTTCGCTGATCCCATTGGCATGGGCAAGCAGCTTGAAAGCCATGGACGTCAGCTGGTTGCCATTATCGACCCCCACATCAAGAACGTCGACGGCTACAAGGTTTCTGAGGAACTAAAGTCTCAGAAATTTGCTGTGAATAACAAGGATGGCGAAATTTTTGAGGGTTGGTGCTGGCCCGGCTCGTCCCACTGGGTCGACGCCTTCAATGCCGCCGCCCGGAAGTGGTGGGCCACTCTTTTCAAGTACGCCAGGTTTGAGGGTTCCATGAGGAACACCTGGATTTGGAACGACATGAACGAGCCCTCGGTGTTCAACGGCCCCGAGACTACGATGCCCAAGGACAACCTCCACTATGGTAACTGGGAGCATCGTGACATCCACAACTTGAACGGGTTAACCTTCCATAACGCTACTTTCGAAGCCCTCAAGTCCCGCGAGGCAGGCGAATTCCGTCGTCCCTTCGTGCTCACCCGCTCCTTCTTCGCTGGTTCTCAACGCCTTGGTGCTATGTGGACCGGTGACAACCAGGCCGCATGGGACCATCTGGAAGGCTCCATTCCCATGGTTCTTAGCCAGAACATTGCCGGTTTCCCCTTTTCTGGCGCTGATGTTGGTGGTTTCTTCGGGAACCCCGAGAAGGAGCTGTTGACGCGCTGGTATCAGGCCGGTGCCTTCTACCCCTTCTTCCGTGCCCATGCCCACATTGACTCCCGCCGCCGCGAGCCTTATCTTGCCGGTGAACCGTACACCACCATCATCGCTGCGGCTCTCCGCCTTCGCTACAGCCTTCTCCCATCTTGGTATACCGCTTTCCGCCAGGCCTACCTTACCAACGAGCCCGTTATCAAGCCCATGTTCTACACTCATCCCAACGAGGAGGCTGGCTTTGCTATCGACGATCAATTTTTTGTTGGCAACACTGGTTTACTTGCCAAGCCTGTTACCCAGAAGGACAAGGAGACGGTAGACATCTGGATTCCTGATAACGAGGTCTACTATGACTACTTCACCTACGACATCATCCCCTCCAACAAGGGTAAGACGGTAACTCTTGACGCACCCCTTAGCAAGATCCCTCTCCTCATGCAGGGTGGCCACATCTTCGCCCGCCGTGATCGGCCCCGTCGGTCCAGCACTCTTATGAAGTGGGATGACTACACCCTTGTCGTGACCGTCGGCAAGGACGGAAAGACCGCCGAGGGTGATCTCTATGTCGATGACGGCGACTCCTACGAGTTCGAGAAGGGCCAGTACATTTACCGCAAGTTCATCCTTGACGGTGATGCCAAGACCATCTCCTCCGTTGACGGCGAGGACCGCAAGAAGGTCAAGGAGGGCGACTGGATGAAGAAGATGCACCAGGTTACCGTTGATAAGATTATCATCGTCGGCGCCCCTGCGTCTTGGGATAAGCAGGAGGTCACTGTGGAGTCAGAGGGCGAGACCTGGACTGCTACGCTCGAGTACACCCCCGCCGGAAAGGGCCGAGCCGCATTTGCAGTCGTCAAGAAGGTTGGCGCGAGGATTGGAGCCGATTGGAAGGTTTCCTTCGCCTAGATGGGGCGGGGCCCAAACAGCTGGTCTCGGGAGGAGGCATGGGGAGGGGAAAAAAAGAGGAGGAGGCTTTGAATGACTGAGGCGTTGCGCGTGTCTCATGTACACTACACCGCTCGCTGGACGTTGTGTTCCATATCGGTCTGAATGCCGTGTCTATTTTGGAGGCCAGGATTTTACACATACAAAAATATATCTGCACATTGAGAAAGAAGTCAGCTCGTACTTCCAGGCAATGAGCATGGCTATGCTTGCGGTTTTCTAGTGCTCTTGTTTATTTTTAGGTGTTCGTTAACCAAGCAGCGTGACTGCCTGTTGGCTTCCAAACAGCCCTTTCCGATCATGTTGAATCCCGTTACACACGCACAGTTCAGTTCCGTAAATGGGGCTCTCCATTCAAAGGTAGGTCACGCCTCAACGAATCGGGTGCTCGCAGGCCCTGGATCTTGAATACGAAATGCTTCGGTGCATGTCGGCCGCCTTTCTTTGGTGGTCTCAATGGTGGTGCGCTGTCAAGCTGTGTTCCTGTGAAATGACAGATAGGACTCAGATGCCGCAGCGCCACGCTGAATGTTGGGGGCCGTCACTGGTAAAAAGTGGCAGAACTTGGTATCGCCCAATGAATGGTAACATCGAAGGTTTGCTCGCCTAGGCGTCCTTTCGAGAAGATGGTTTTGGACACTTTACTGGTCCGTTGAGCGATGCAGATCGGTGGCGTGAGATTTAGATGGTGGTGGTGGTGGTGGTGGAATCCTACCCTCTGTGCCTCTCTCTGTTGCCTCTGGTGCCTCGCCCCTGCATTCCATTACCGAGCCTCTTTGATGATCACCATTTCTACCGTTCCATAGTAAACAACCAAATACTGGTGGGCATTTTAATTCTTCCTCAGCTCTTTCTATGGCTCCCGAACCTGCTCCCAGCCAGGTAAGCCATTCAGGCTCAAAAGTTCCGTCTGTCTCTCTGTGTGTGTGTTTCATGTTTCACAGTGTATCACACAATCCAAAAAGGCCCTTCCTTCTTCCTATCCAAACCGGCGCCGAGTAACAGGTAAAAGAAGCCAACTTTGGACAGCAGCAGAGGTGTATGTATGTAGTACCGTGATACAATGTGCCAAACACCGCTGCCCCTGCCCCCCCTAGTCATACGAAGTGTGTGTGGTGGTGGTGGAAATGATAACGGGTCGGTGATTCGCGCACTTTTGTTTGCTTTTCTCTCTCTTCTCTTCTCTGGGACGGGGGGGGGGGGGGGGGGGGGATTCGGAGTACTATGGTAGGTAGGACCATCAAGATGGCAAGGTATGTATATACGACCATACGAGGAGGGGTGACAACTTAGCTCGTGGCACACAGTACAGCTTTAGTCCAGTGGCAGAATATCAAACAGGGGACGGCTGGATGGATGGATGGATGGATGGATGGGGTAACAACAGCAACAAGGGAGTTAATCTCCCCGTGGGGTGGGCGGCCGTATTTCCGACTGTTGTCCCTTTTCTTGCAGGGTTTTCCATTATTGTTCACCATTGGACGGCTTTGTTGGATCATGAGGCTGTGTGAGCAGCCTGCTGGATGTTATTTACATATAATCCTCAGGCGTTGCTTGTACCTTCTTAAACCTCGTAATCTTTCTCTGTTTGTTACAAATTTCTTTCTTCCTTCCTTCCCCATGTGCCGTACGAATGTTATGGCAAGAGTTTGAAAATAACTTTTTTGCTTCGTCATTCAATCTACTTCCATTGCTACTCCCTACTTCCTTGGAATTGTCGATTACGAGTATATCAGGGTCCTCTCATACCAACGTCGAGGAAAGAGCAAACATCGACTTCGTATCAGCCCTGGTCGATATACCAAGGGAGCTACACTCGACTGTCCCTGGTTCAAGTTTCACTTACATAAGGCCTGGAAGTCGATTCAACCAGAGGCTTTCTTCCCCTTTGTTGTCACCCACTCACTCACTCACTCACTCACTCACTTGTTCTCAACCTCATCAATTCAACATCAATACTTCACTCTAACAACCATCCTCACAACACTACGACGCAACAAACCGACCATGAAACCATCAATTCTTCTCACCCTAACGGCCACAGCCGCCTCAACCTCGGCCTTCACCCTTCCCTTCAAGTTCCGGCGGGACACCGTCTCAACCGAGGCCTCTAACACCACCCCCAACCACCGGCTCCTCCACAGCCCACCCACCAACGTGGTCGGCAACGCCAGAGGCCGCATCAAGGCCGCCTCCACCATCAATAACAGACCTTCATTCCTCCGTGCAGGCTCCTACGTGCCCTACCACCCGCCGGCCGCTACGCCCGACCACCCGAACCAAAACCAAGACATGATCCAATCCGTCACGGGCTCCCTCATTATCCCCACCATCTCCATGCCCGTTTCGGGCCCGACAGCCGGTAACTCAGTAGGGGAATACTCGGCTTCGCTCTGGGTTGGCATCGACGGAGCTTCAGCCACAGACAGTTTCACCCATCCCATCGCCAACGCAACCTGTAACCCCCTGGCTGCCTCCCTGCGTGCGGGCGTCGACATCTTTTGGGATGGCACCCTAGGCGGTCAACAGACTCCGTATGTCTGGGCGCAGTGGTATCCCGCCGAACATGCCCGGGGGTTCTTGGATTTCAAGGCTTCTCCCGGTGACGAGCTGCGGTTTACTGTTACCACGGGACCGCACGGGAACTCGGGCGGCGGGGTGTTGGTGGAGAATTACGGACCGCCGCAGAGCCCCAAGGGGGTGGATGGGAAAGTCAAGATACCGATTGCCACGGGTAGTTTGATATGGAAGGATATGCCGCCTTTGTGCTCGGCGCAGGCGAGCTGGATTCTTGAAGATTTTCCGTTGCAGGAGAGGCCGGAGCTGCCGAGTGCGTTGGGAAATTTTACAGATGTGAGGTTTAGTGAGATGGGGTTTGCGACGTGGTTGGGAGGGAATTTCACGGGGGAGGATGTATTGGGGAAGGACAAGTTGAAGTTGTTGGAGATCTATGATGCTGGACAGGGAGGGACTTTGGCGAGATGCAAGACGGATGGGGAAGGAGAGAAGAAGAGTGTGATTTGTAGCAGGGTTGTTGAGGCGTAGGGGTGAGAGGCTTGAAGGTCTATTCTTGATGGACAAGGGTAAATGGAGATGATGAATGGATCTGTTAGAGAAGACGGGAGTGAGATTCTTCTTGCTCGGATGGATCAATAGTAGTAGAATGAGGAGGATAGAGGTAACTTAATGTTAATGAGTAGCAAATGTCGTAGTGAAAGGCGAACCTGGTTTAATCGATCGAGGTGTTCTCTTGATGGAACGGTTCCCCCTCGCCAGCTTTTGGGTTGCTGTCTTGTCGCCCTCCCCCACCGAGGCTAGAAACCATCTCATGTCCCTCAACCACCCTCCATCATCTTAGGTACTGTTTGATTTCACTTCCTCAACCCACCACCAAAAACGCTCCTCACCCTCCCCAACACGCCCGCAAACCACGGCGTAGCCTGCACGCTCGCAATAATCCTCACCGGCAACAACGCCTTGGTAATCGCATACGCCAGCGCCGCATCCACCAAGACTCTATACTTTTCATCTCCACCACTCTGCCACTTTTTCATCATCAAAACTTGCTCTTTTCGTCCTTCTCCCTCACCCTCCCCCTTCTTCTCCCCATTCTTCTTCCCCTTTTCCTCCCCCTTCCCCTCCCCTTCCTCCCCGTCCCCATTTTCCCTCTCAAACCCAAAATACCCCTTCCTCTTGAACCACCGCTCAAACCCCTCCATCTTTTTAACCATCACCTCCGAATATCCCAGCTCCATCATCCACCCCATCACCCACTCTTCGAACCTCTTGCCATATGACCCCTCCTTACTCCCCTCCTTATCCTTGTCGTCTTCTTCCTTGTCGTCATCATCACCACCGCAATAGTGAAAAAGGTAAAAGAAACCCAGACCAGGGACGACAGCCGTAATTTCGTGTAGGATCAGAAAGGCCACCACGAAAGAAGAAGGGGAGGAGCGGAGGGAGGAGAGGTATGGGTGGAGAAAGCGGGGGAGGCGGGAGAGGAGGCGGGTGATGCGGGCTTCGTTGACGTTGTTGGCGTTTGGGTTGGAGGGGTTTGGGTTGGAGGAGTTGGAGGAGTGGGTGCTATTATGGCGGGTTTGTTGCTGGTGTCGGTAGTGGTGGTGGTGGTGGTGGTGATACTGATGAGAGCGAGGACGGTGGTGGTGGTTAGATCGAGGCGTTGAGGTTGTTGAGGTTGTTGAGAAGCGTGATTTTCTTGTGGACACCCTTGTTGTTGATCTAGTTGGGATGAAGAGCTGTGAGAAGACGAGCTCGTTTGTGTGACCTCGAGAGGGCCCGAGACGCGAACGGCTGACGACGACTCCGAGGTTGAGGAGTTGTGGGCGTGGGTGGAATGACATGTTGGGAATTTCAGAGCGATAATCGCTGGATGGGAAATGAGAGCTTCGTTGTGACGAACAAGGTGCGCCAGGAAAAGAATGCGAACACGGCAGGCTGGAATCTGGCCGGTGGTGAGGGAACGGATTGTTGTGTTTTGTTTGGAAGTTGCGAGTTGTAACTGTGGTTAAACAGGTGAGCAACGCGAATAAGGTGAGTGTGTTCACCGGGCAGGTGAGTGACCAAGGTGAGCGACAACGGTTCACCCAATGTTCAGTCAGGGAAGAAATTCGGAGATGCCCATATAGGCCTAGCGCCCCCCACCTTGAGTTCTTAACCGCCAGGTCACGCATTTAACTCAGGTCGAGGGTAACTTTTCGGGGGGTTTTCCCCCAGCCCTACTTATATATTGGTAACCGCAAGTTCTTTTTGTTATCTCCCTTAGTTCACTTCAAGCATGTAGAAAAGGATAGTTGTGACGGTTTCGATCTTTTTCCAAACAATCTCAACATACTTAAAAATGGTGTATCTAGAACTGGCCAAATTGGCAAAAAGCAAGAAAAAAAGGTATAAAACACCCGGGATCTACCATAGATCTCCTCTTGTCCCTCTCGCTCGCATCTGTCTAACTCTAGACTCTAATGTCGTTGATGATAGCAGGTAGTCATCCATATCCGACAGAAAACCTCAACATATCATCTCACCCAAATCCTAATCCATTATTTCCCATCCAAATCCCTATCCCATATTCATAGACGGTTCGGTTCTAGTAAACCGTGGTATCATCGTCATAGCATTCATCTCATCGATCATCACTCATCAAACCTGATTCCCCCCTGGCGGCTGACTATTCGCCACCACACTTCTTGACCTCCCCCGTCCGAACATACTTCCCATCGTCACTCTCCCCCTCCTCACAGACGCAGTCATGCTTCCATCGCGACTAGGTCTGCCAGCGGCGCTAACATCATCTCCCCTAGTGCCCCTACTAGACGTCTTGTCCAGCCTCTGATCTAGTTCCGATGCCATGTCGTTGTGGCGGTGACTGGCTTTCTCATCGTGATCATCCTCTTCTTCCTCCTCGTCACGCTGCCTGATCGACGCCAAACGATGGATGCCATGCACCCCTAGCGGTTCAGGCCGTCGATTCATGTACACGTCTTGGAAGTCGACGCCAGATTCGACAACCGTTGCGCGGCTGTCAGCGCGGTGACGCCTGCGCAGGAAATCAGAGGGGGAAGAGGAGGGAGGTGGTGGGGAGAATTGGTGTTGTGGTGGTTGTTGGAATTGTTGCGGTCCGTTTTGACCGGGTTGGCCAGGCTGAGAATCGCCACCGGGAACCTGAGACCAATACATAGGCATATTCTGCCTTCCACCAGGCGCCATGAGACGCGGGCCCTGGATGCCCATGTCGTCCATCTGGTGCATCAGCTCGACGGCGAACTTGTTGTGCCTCGTAAGCCTCAACAGCTCGTTTTGGAAGTTGCTCTTGTGGAAGAAGATGATGTTCATGTTGATGGAGTAGACCTCGTCGATGGTCCTCACTTCCGAGATGATGCGCGGAGCATAGTCGCGCTGGTTCTTGATGCAGAAGTCGAGCATGCGGTCTTTCAACTCCTCGATCTGCGCTTCCGTGGTGCCGAAGCGTAGGGTGAGGTTGACGGGGTCGGCCAGACCTTGACTGCGGCGCTGGTTGAGGATGAAGAGAGTGTTGAGGATCGAGTTGGGCGCTTGCACGACGTGGCCTTCCATTTTCTTGAATTCGGTATAGAGGAGTGAGACTTCAAGGACGTAGTAGTCGTCACCGCGCATCAGGGAGCCGGTGTTACCGTAGATGGTGACACGGTCGCCGACGTCGAAGGGGTGCTTGACAAAGACGAAGAGGATGGACTGTTCACTGTTAGCGTCTTTGCACCGGATTCGCTGTCTTGGGACAAACATACCTGAAGGAACTCCTGTGCTGTTGCCTGTAGCAGCCAAGACAGACCCAGAATAACGGTGCCCGTCGAGGTCAATGCAGCAGCAGCCGAGTTGGAAATGATGCTGATAAACACAATGATGACAATCACGATAATGATAAACATAAAGACCTTGTCAAGTTTCTTGATGACCGAATCAAGATCCTTCAACGACGCAGCAATGGCCTTCTTCTCCAGGTGGATCTCGCTGCAGACCATCTCCAATTCTTCCATGGAGATATCGCCGTTGAAGTCCTTGTCAAAAATGGCAAAGCAAGCCTCGGCTTCCTCCTGGTTGGGAAAAGCGGGCAGGATGTCTTCCAGTGTAATGGTGTCTCTGCCAGGCCGAACAAAAGTACGGTAGAAGACGCGCGCCAGGGTGTAACTCGAGTTGGTTGAACGAAGCAGCTCCATGACGACCTTGCGGGGATGGTTTCCTTTCAGAATGCGCCTGCCTGTAATGTCGCCCGCAAACCGGTTGGCGGCGTTTCCAACCTTGTTCCAAGCTTGCCGCGCATTCGTCTTCATGGCTCTCATCGGGGTACGCATCCCGGACGAATCGCCTTCAACCGAGGTTTGGTTCCAGACCGGATCCTGCGCCTCGAGACAAGTTTTGGCGTAGGTGTACAGAGCGACGAGACACTCGACCTGCATGACATTTTCCTGAATGCGAAGGGAATAAGTCCGGCGGTGAAACGAGGAGGCGATCCACTGGATCAAGATCTTCTCGGCAAAATTCAATGTCGCGAGGATGAAGAAGGCGAGAATGATCTTGTAAACGATGGAGATCCAGGCAGAATCCTTGTCACGGGCATCTTCGCCCTGATCGATTCGGTGGTCCTTGAGGATCGGGTTGTAGGTCACCACAACAACGAGCAACCAGATGAAACAGGCGGTAGGGAACTCGAGCTGACGTCCGATGTCCCTCCACTTCTTATGGTTGCTGGACCCCAACGTGTCGGCGATCCATGCTACCACATAGGGCATGGCACAGGTGATGACTCTTGTCCCCCACAGACTGAGCCAAACAACTTCCAACCAGATGCCGAACCAGAGGAGCCGAACTCCTCGGTCTTCGCCGACATCCTGGTGCCTGTTGTATGCGAAAATATCCAGGAAGATGGGGATGAGGATAAGAATGGCTGGAGGGATCGAGTAGACGACGTAGCGCAGCACTCGTGGAAATTTTCTCAGTCGAGCCCACGTCCGGGTAAGCCATGTCGTCTTTGCTACCGTAGTAACGGCAGGGGTAGGCGTTGCACCGGCACCGGCAACTGTATCAAAGACGTCCTCAAGGTTCTCGGTGCTCCTGTTCCTGGATCTGGACCGTCTCGATTCGTCTTCCCGTGCTTGCCTGGACACCATGCGCTCAGCACGCATCAGCTCGAGATCGTCGTTCAGCCTGTTGGCTGCCTCCCTGTCGCCGTGGCCAGAAGAGGCAGGGCTGAGGGCGCCGGAGTCGGGAATGGTAAGATGGGAGTGGTCGATGCCATTGGGGCTTTTGTAGTAGTCTCCATCGCTGTCCATTGGAGTTGCAGCTTGGGACGGCACCCGGACGTGCAAGGTCGGCGGAGGATTCGCTTGCGACATCCTACGGGAGGGTGATGGACAATCTTCAGACGGGGGCATGGTCAAACATCGAAGGGGCACGGGGCCCGGGCGTAAATATCAAACAGACGGGAGGAAGAAAGGGGGCTACCCGGGACAGGAAAGCCGCGAAAAGAAAAAAAAAACAGAGAATTGGAGGACCCTGAACTCTCGAAAAGGGCATCCGTGTAAGATTAGAAACCGGCAAGATCTAAGACGCCACTGTCAAGATCCAAGAACCCTTTGAAAATCCATTTCGTGTGCCACCTTGACACGTGTGGGGGGGGTTGGCATTTGCGTAGGGGGGGGGGGGGGGGGGGGGCCACTGGGCCTTGGGATCGGGACCGGGGACCCGTGAATCCATGACCGAGATGAGGAGGTTGACTTGCTTGGGTGTTGACGAAAGCGTTCGGAATCCCGGGGGAGTGGAGATGGATCGGCGGGTTGGCACAAAGGCGCGATCCACCGGCCAAGCGCGGGCGGGCAACAACAAGTCAGCGAGGAGCGATAAGAAACTACCTATGGAAAAGTGTGGGAGACGTGTTTCGCGTTGCCGGTTGAGACAGGTTGAACGGCAGGGACGGCATGGATGGCCGCCCGTGGCTGCCGTGGATAGCTGCAGACGAAACAGTCAGATAGCAGCGGGGGCCCGGACGGCTTGCCTTGACGGCCTTTCACAAGAGTCCGGCCATTTTCCCTTGTTAGTAAGCCGGTAGGGCGGGGGTGGAGGGGGAGATGATCGGTGGTTGCTTTTTCCCTTTTTCGGCGGTGAGATGCGTGTTGTTCAGTTTGTGTCCATTGTGATCACTCAGCTTTGGAATGAAGTGAAGGAGCAACTTCCATGCGAAGAAGATGCCCTGATGCTGGTGAACCTCCACCGTTCCTGTTTCCCATTCCAATATCTCCTGCATCTTGAAATGAAGCCAAGAACCCTGACTAAGTCTTTTAATCAAAACAACGAAAGCCACCGGCATCCGTCATCCCGTTCCTAATCGCAAGCCTTCACTCTCTTTTTCGAATTATCGATTCGCAAGTGGCATTCACTCGTTGATCGGTCGGCCGTGGTTGGCAAGACAAGACCAACAGAATGTGCTATGACGTCACTCGACAGCACCATACTGCATGCGGTCCCTGTAAGGCACTCCATCTGGTCCCATAAGAGGCCCTACAAACCCACTGAGGTTCCACTGTTCCTTGCCGATCCTCCGCCCCCCCGGCAGCCCGGTTCCCGAGATAGGTATCTTTATCCCAACCCTGGCACATGCCTGGACCCCTAATGTCTGAATTGCCTCGGAAACTTTTGGGCCTAGCGGACGGGAGCCGTTGCCGGCGATTGACAGCATAGAACGGGACGGTAGACGGGATGGAGGGACGTGCCGATGTCAGTTGTCAGATGTCAGTGTAGCTGTTGCTGGACGGGAAGTATGCAGGAACACATGTCCAACGCCATGCTTGGCTCGTCTGGCTCAACTGCTGCGTCGTGATAGGAAAAGGAGCTGGTTGCCATTATCAAATTCCATTCCCAAAGGACAGACTGAAGATTTTTCATTATACTCCAAAATCACCCCACTCCGAGCCATCATATTTACCACCGCCGCCACCAGCTCCAGATACGCTTCCCCATCTACCCGGACCAGGCTCGTTGCGACGGCTGAAGCTTGGCGGCGGAGTGATTTCGCTGTTCCTGCCAATGGTGCCGATACTGGCGAGACTGGCAGCGCCCTCGCTTCCGGGACGAGTGTGATGACTGCTGATGATCGACACTCTGGAACTGTCTGCGACGGATGCCGTGTCCCCGTTGCTGGGGACTGGTGAAGGTGATGAAGTGTCGGTTAGATTGGACACTTCGCTCTCCCTTCTGTCGTTCACCTGCTGTTGCTGTTGCTGTTGCACCTGATGGTGATGCCAATGCTGCTGGTAGTAAGTAGACTCAGGCTCGTATTGAGGACCTCCGAGTTGGACTGTCGGGGTGAAAGCATGGGGGTCATGGCCAGACGCTGACCACGCGTCTGGCGGATTGGTGAGCCATGGATATCCTTGCACTTGTGTTTGATCAGGGTGCGATGGGGGAGGGCCCTGAAATGGTACCTGAGCATTCTGTGGTGGACCTTGCCGTGGTGGAGAAGACACAGGAGGTTGTGACTGCGGAATGTTGTTGCTCGCTGGGGCATAGCGATTTCGGACTGACTTTTGAAGTTTGTTCGAGGAGCTAGCCGTGTTGCCAGTCCTCCTCAACTTTGAAAGTAACCCTCGCTTTTCCTTCACAAATGGTATTGAAGCTTCACTAAATAATCCACGAGCCTGGGGCATGTCTGCAGGAGCGGGAGGAAGCGCTTTTGACGCCAAATCATCCATTTGGCCTGCAAAGGGAGCTGTTGATTCTTGTTCCGGCCATGTGGATGCCCGTGCTTGCGACTTTGGGCTGGGAATTTGTCGTGGTGGAAGAAAGGTTTGAGGAAGGCCCGAATTACTTAGGCTTGGTTGTGGCAGGCCTCCAACACTACACGATGGAAGCTGTTGGTTGTAGGAATGGGGCAATACGTAAGGTTCTGGGGTTCCTTGTTGTTGAGAGTGACCCAGCGGAGTAAAGGGACCGCCTTGTTGCCCAGTCCCCATTTTCGAGATTGGTATTCCGGAGGGCCCCTGAGACTCGGCCACAGGTTTCCGGCGGAAGGTTTGTTCCACCGCCGGAGGGCGGTATGGAGTGAATGCGGGCTGAAGATTTCCGATGGGGATCTTCTCAGGTCGCGGAGGCCCCGAGTCAGAATGAGAGTGTGATGATCTATGCAAATCATTTTCAGGAACAGATGAATCCCAAACAACAGTGGCAGGCAAATTTTCGGTGGAATTTTCGCTTGGCATATGGCGTAGATGCATACTCTCCTCACACCAAAGTACTGCTACGCCACCACGATCAGATCTTACCATTTCGGTAGTGCGCTTTGGTTCATACTGAGGTGAAAGGGAGAAGTCAGCAATTGCTTGTGACAACTCCTGCGCCAACATTGGAGCCGTTTGTTCTTCACAATCTTTCGCTGCCAGAGACGGCTGATCCACTCCTTGAAATCCAGTCTGGGAAGGGGCTTGGCTGATGTTCAGCGGCTTTACTGACTGCCCGATACCAGGAAGAACTGGGTTCGCGTAGTCACTTAAGCTTCTCCTATGCGGTCTGCTTGTCGACGCAAAGTTGGACCCCATCTGCGGTTCCTCCTCGCTTGGAGCTGGTGGCGGTGGAGGTTGCTGGTCCTGTGGCTTTGGGGTTGGCGAAGACATCTCTGTCTTTGTAGAAAATCCGTTCCCCATAAAAGGCAGTGAAGGCAGGTCTGCAGGCAAAGTATTTGTCCTCGTAAATGCAGGCGGGGGATCCAGTTCATCCTTTTTGCTGATAAGAATCATAGATTGATGGCCATGTAGAGGCTTCACTGTCTGATTGTCTAACTCGGAGAGGTCGTACAGCGGCCTTTGAACAAAGATTTTTGTAGTTGAAGAGGCGTGCTGGCCACCAGAAGGACTCTGTAAAGACTTTGGGCGTCCGTGGGCGGGCTGGAGAACGGGCGGTACCTGTTGGGTCTCCAACTTATCCGCCTGTTCCTTGGCTTTTGAGTTTGTCGCAGACTCTGTTTCGAACTCTGTTTTGTGTGGTTCTTTATTTGAGACTATCTGTCCCGGTGTCGCTTCAGCTGACGATACAGCTGGCACCTCAACCCGAAACGGCACTTGTCCTTGTATGGAATATCTTTGTGCGTGTGCAGGCGCAATATTCGAAGGAGGGGAGGCAAAATTGGCGCCCAAGATGAAGGGACTTGACTCCGTCCTCCGATCGATATTCGGTCTTGATCCGGGATCTGCCTTTTGAGAGTTGGGGTCTTTCTGCGATTGTTCGCCAGAAGTGGCCTTCACGCTAGTGCTTTCGGATGATAGCTCGACAGGCGTATGCCCATCGGCATTCGCCAACTGTAGCTTCCGGATAGGCGCCTCATGACCTGGTAGTTCCGCTGCGGCAGGATGTTCTTCACGGGTCCTCGCGGTCGGCTCGCCGTATAACTCTGCCACGATACCAAGAGGAAAAGCTTGGTTTATCGGACGACCATCCAACATAGGAACCCCCGGGGATAATATAGGGGACCCTGCAACCGGGGCATCGTCAATTTTTGCTGGCGTTGTCTGCTCATGGGTCGTCACAGCGGCAGGTTGGCTATTGACAACCAGAGGAGTGGTCCCTGTACTCGTTACAGGAGAGATGTATGGTCTAGTTGACGGCTTGGTCACTTTTGCTTCTGGTGTTGTGGGGTCAGTCACCGGTAACGCGGTCTCGTCTTCATGTTGCTCCGGACTGGTGTCATTGTACGCTCCAGGACCCATGAACATGAACCCGTCTGGTTGGAACCATGGCGGTGGATCATTGTAACTAGGCGTAGAGAAGTCTGTTGAAGTCGCAGTTGCGCTGATGTTGGATGTAGGAGAACTAAGCAGTGACTCGCTTGTAGCACGCCCCTTCTTGAGTTTTTGGCTCATAAATTTGTCCTCGGGTGGCATAGACCCGCCGAGATCGCCAACAAACTCGGGGAACTCATCGCCTGGTTTGGGAAAGGTGTATTGAACGAGCCCTGTAGGCTTAAATCGATATATCCAGCGACTAATGGCTCCATCATAGTCCATCTCCCAGTTCTCCGGAAGCGCCGCCATCTTGATATAGGTCGAGGGCGACGAGTGTCGGTTGAGTGAATGATGCCAGCCCAAGCATGCTTTTTTTTTAACGCAAAGGCAGTAGTCGAACAGCTGGCGCTTGCCTTGGTGAGAGGCAAACGAGATTATTGTGCGCGAAGTCTTGATAGCATGGTCGTGCCGGCGGACGCGCCAAGGTAGGAGAAGGGGTGATATCAATGGTGTCGCGGTTGAGCTGAGTCAAGAGGTAAGCTGAATGGAGGTCACATCGGGTTGGCGATAGTTTGACCGGGGAGTGTATGCACTAACTGAGGCGCGGCTGAAGTGTTTCCTTTCCGTGCGTCCAATTGAGGACGCGCGGGGTCAACGCATCTCTTCTGCCACCAACGGCCCCCAGCTTCACGATCCTTGCCCTAGCTCTCCTTCTGCGGTGTTGTCTTCGCGCCGAATGGGAGAAATGCTTTGGACAACATTGGGACACAGGCTTGTCAAAGTCGAGTTTCCTCTTCCTTGCCGTCGGGAATTGGGATGCATTTCTCGATTGTGCAAAAGGACTGAAACTCGAAACTCTTTTTTTTTTTTTTTTTTTTTTTTTTTTTTTTTTTTTTGTCGTGTGGGGAAAGGGATCTAGCATTGGAAATTTCCGGTATTCAAGGAATGATACTTTTGAGAAGGCGCGAGATGCGTTGGGTGAAATTCGCAGAATGGAAAGAGCAGAGGAGACAAGACGCTTCACGGCTCAGGTTTGCTCCGAAGGACTGAAATCTCGTACTGGACACTGCAGGCAGCTTTCTCCCCAATATACGCAAAATCCTCTTCTATTTTCTACCTACTTGCACAAGTGTCAGAACCATGATGACTCCTAACGACAACTTTAACTCCCTCTCAGTCTGGGCTCAAGTGTGGTTTTGTTGTGGTTGTACCTCTTCCCCTCGTCGGTATACCGACAAGAATTGGTCATTCTTGCATCCAAGGTAGACTACAGGTAGTTCATGCTGGTTTCCATCACGTTATCAAATTCCTTCTTTCATCTCATCTTCTATCTCCGCCCGACTGATAAACATGGCGGTTGATGGCAGAACCCTGATGCTTTACCTTACCGGTATTTTCGCGTATCTACTTGGTCTTGAGGTTTTCCAGTCCGCGAATCTCTTCCCTTCACCCCATTCTTAATCTCCGTTTCAGGTCTTTGCTTGATGCCCTAAACAAGATCCAAACCCCAAGACTCCATCACGAACTTCATCACCAGCTTTCTTCGTGAGCCACGAGAGCCTGCAAAATACACATCACACCTTCATCACCATGGCTTCACCTGCCCCGGAGCCGCCGTCCACCGGCGTCGTCGCTTTAGACTCCGCTCACAGGACACTCTCCGTTATCATCGCAGGTATTTCTCACCATCAAATCTCATAGTGTCACCCCTCGATACACCCATACACACAACGTGAAATCAAGCTGACACCGACCTCAAAGACCATGCCACCGACATCCACTACAGCGCCGACGCTCTCTCTCGTCTCACCGAGCTCTTTCCCAGGAGCATCAGGACGTTGGACAATATGGACCAGGTCAGCCATGTATCAAACCACTTCATCTTGCAATTTCCAAATTGGAAGTCTCCCTACAACGATGAAGCATGCACCCTGTACCACACTATTGCCGAGGGCCTGAGCAGATTGCTTATCAAAGAAGAGGTTTACCTCGCTATCATGGCGCAGTACGGCCGCGTCTTGGTGAACAATAAAATCAGAGACAAGAGACTGCTAAAAGTTGAAGGGGACATTGAGCGGTTGTTGGAGATTTTGCTGGAGATAGAGCGAGAGGATGGGCAGTTTTTCGAGAATACCGAGGGTGAAGGTGAAGATGCCCTCGAGGAGGTAAGCGCCGCCGGCTCGTACAAGTGTATGTTCCTCGGGGCTTGGTGTCATTGCAGGCAAGGTCTTCCCCAGAGATGCTGACATGTTTACTTACTTTAGGCAAACCCGACGTCTTCGTCAAGCTTGGGGCATCAAAGCCAGCCGGTTTGGATTGACGAGCAGACGAAGATATCCAACGACGAGCTCAGGTACCAGTGGTTTAATCGCGACAACTATTGTCAGCCGCCATCATTGGTTGCTCAAGACCCTCGCTTGATGACGTTGGTCGAGTTGCGAAAGAATGGGGAGTTTGTTAGACACGCGCTCTTTGACAAGGGGAGTGAGAGCTGGCCGAACTAACTTCGTGACATGTTGTCGCCTACTGGTTTCAGCTTCTAATTCCGAAAAGAAGAAGAAGAAGAAGAGGATCGCGATATTGCCAATATGGAAATGGTAAACGGGTGATCCAGGCCCAGTGTTGAGATTCAAGCTTGATTGATTATTGCTTGGAAGTTATTGCTGTCTCACTTGCGTCTCTACTCTTGGGACTTCATCTGGCGCTTACGGTACTCTCGAAGGGAAAGAAGTGTTGAATTTCGACGTCAGTTGAGTACATAGGGATAAAATCGGGATTGAAAACATTTTGGAGTTTAGATTGCTCAAAATCGAGCGTGGAAACTCGAGAATTTTATTAGGTCTGCGCTAGGCGGCGAGGTCAGCTCGCAATATTTACACACACGAGTTTGGTGTTTAAACAAAACAAAGAAGAAAAAAAAAACTATGGCCACCCGACACGGAAAAAAACCTACCTGAACTCAAGTCCGTATTTATACCTACGTACAGGTATGTTAGTGGCCTCCGAGATGGTAGTCAGGTCGATGAGACGTCAAACTTGACCTCGGCTGGAACCAAGCCTTTTCGACAACACTCGGCGCCGAGATTACCATCACATTTGCTTAGGTTTTGAAAATGGCCTCAACAAATTCTACAGTGGCGAATTTAGGCGCAGGAAGAACGACGGTTGCAAAACGGCCGGGAAATGCTCGACATCGATTTTCCCCCTAGCTCAATGGACCACAGTGCCTGTATGTAGGGAACGACGGCAACGGCGACAAGTAAGTCTACGAAATTGTTGGTTTCTGGATACTTTGTGTCTTCTTTGTATGTACCAGATGCGTGTGGGAAGGGGTGATGACTACAGTAAAAAAATCTCTGTAGGTAGTAGGTCCCATGGTATTGTAATCTTGTCCGATGGAACATTACGGCTATGATCGATACATGTGGGTGAAGATGCGAAGGATTGGGTGCAGTCCGATTGATCAATCGAATATTCGTGGCAGCCTCTTCAGCATGGCCTTGAAGTACGGTGGCAAGGAGGAGGTGAGTTTGGTAAATCCAGTGAACACGTAAAAACACGGGCCAATTTGGGCAACTACAACTGTAAGCAGCTTCTTCTCGGCATTTCGTATCATGACGGCTATGCTCTATTCCTGACGACTGGTGAGAAAAATATTATACATCTCTTTTGGTATTCATTATCATGCGAACAACCGATGTGGATGGTGTTTACACTTCTCTGGTATGGCATTCTTTCTACAAATCTAGCCAACGCAGTACGAATGTGTCTTGATCAAAGGTTAACATTCATTCCTAAAGACATGGCTTACTGAGTAGACAAGTAGTTAGCTGCTTTTCCCAAATCAAGCAAGTAAGTACTGGTCCCTCGAGCCTGAAAGCGTCGATTATCGAGGAAAGACAACAAACGTCTCTCAACAAGATCAAGAGTCCCCAACGTTTTAACCAGCAGAGAACCTTGCGTCAAAGAAAGTAAGTACTTACTCCCATTCAAGAGCACACAAGAAAGCCCAAACAGTAAGCGAAGTCACCGGAAAAAAAAAAAAAAAAACTTGGGTTCGCTCATTCACATCGTCGTATTTCATATCTCGTGTCCACTCACTGCTAGCTACAACCAAAAGCCAAAGCCAAAAATATCTTTAAACGAACATCATAACGCTCCAAACTCCCTGGACATTGATGCCCAACCAAACAGGCCCCTCGCAAAGAAACCCAAGGACAGCCAGCCAGCCATCCCACCATGTACTTTTTGCCTTTCCATACCAAACATAGATCTCGGGTCCATGTATGCAAGGAATACCCAAAGGCCAACCCGCGTGTTTATTCCATTAAACCTTCATCAATCAATCAATCCTTCAATCGTCTTAGGTCATGTCATGTCATATCAGTCTCAAGTGTTGGATGAGGATACCTTGGACAAGGAGATGGGTCTCAGGGATGTGTCGAAGGAAAAAAAAAGTTGGCGTCCCAACGAACAAGTCCGTGCCGTCTTTTTGCATGTTATCCACATGGACGGAACGGTAGCGAGACGTCAGTCAGTCGGTTCAGAAAAAGAGAACCAGTGAGACATAGACTACCACCGGTCTCGATGCCCTCTTCTTCTTGAGCTCCGTTTCCCCCGGTACGGTCCCGGCTCGGTGTTGTCGAGGGATGATGGGGTGTAGTTGTTGTATCTGTGGGCAAGGGGGTGAATGTGTGTGTAATGGGCTGATGTGAGGAATGCCCGCGACTTCTACTCCCGTTGCTTTCATTTTGATGGCTGGCGAACCGGTGTCACTCTCGTTACCGCCGCCGCTGTTGTTGCTGAGGGGGTTAGAATAAAGTTGGAGCCAGGGCCTGAATCAGGGGGCCAGCGGCACGGCGGGGTCGGGGCTGAAAGGTTCGTATTCGGTAGGTCTAGTGACCACTCGTTACTCCCACAAGTCAGCCAACCCAAGCCAGCTATCATGCAATATGCCCATGGATGAGAGCTACCTGATTGCCGCTTTGGTTACCGATGTTCAAACTTCAAGCAGTATGTTGAACGCAGCTGTGCTGGACTCTTGCTGGCGAGTTGTTGTAGTGTTGAAGCATTGGGATTTTAGATCGGTCTGTACCTTGATCACTGGACTCTTTCTGGTACTTCCTTCCTTCCTTGGCAGTATCGGCTATACCCGGCGGCACCGAACTACCCCCGCTGCTCCCAACGGACAGGGCAGAGAGGCAAAGTCAGTAGATGATAAGTGCTCGTGGGTAGCATTTGCCGTGATGTGCCGCAATACCACACCCATCCAACCCGATCTGCAAGCAGATCTATACCGAAATCAGTTATCATAGCGACTGTGACACGAGAGTCTTCCCGGTTCTCGACCGGGGAGGATACTTCGTGAGGCCGGACGTGATGAAAGGTAGAAGGGGTGTGTTGCTGTCTGTGACCATGAAATCCCACCAACGAGAAGAGCAAAAATGCGCTGCGACAACCGAGCTTCTGGACTTCATCCCTCTTGGTGGGTATTCCCAATACCGACTGATGGGCGGACTTTCGCGTGCGGCATAGATGTGTGTTCTGCTTGTATTTCCTCGTTTGGCCAGCCCCGCAGCAGTGGGCGTCAATGTGTTCGGTGCGCAGATGAATTACCGGGAGCTCCCGACCGCGGATTCGTTCCTTCGTCTACCGCTTGGTGCTACCCGAAGGTTTTCCTTACTCTTTGCTTCGTGTCATCACTTTCAGCTCCAATACGATGGTCATGTGAAAAATGCCCAACAAGCTGTCAAAGTGGGGTGGATATGTGAGTGTAATATACGCCCTTAGGCTGTCTTCCCAAACATATGATACCCTCCGTTGGCGCTCAACTCATGGTACGCGTACAAGTCCAGATCAAATCCAGTGCTGCTCAGTGCCGTGCTCGTTGTCGGCAGCGGCGAAGGCTGGTAAGTCAGGTTGTTGGCGGTTGAATAACCAATGTCCTTGAATTGAGAGGCTTTGAGCGCCTCATATTCGGCTTGGAGCGCAGCGTAAGCCTGGCCAAGGGCATTATTGTGTTGTTTGGCCTCATTGAGCATCTGCTCGAGGTCCTTTATCCGTTGGTCCTTGCGTTCGCGATAAGCCCTCTGGGAAGCGCGGTTTTGGGCTCTTCGACGCTGTCGAAAGGCATTAGGTTAATTTTGTCCTGACAGCCATTGTTTGTTCATACAGATCTGAGCGGGAACAACGCAAGATCCATCACATACCGAAAGGACAGACGGGGGTGCATTCTTATATCGGTTTTCTCTTTTTCTTTTAGGCTTCTGCTCCTGGGTCGGTTGCTGCGAGGACTCATCTTCCGACTCCAGTCCTTGGTAGGTGCCGGCATATATATTGGGGTCCATGAAGGAAGCCACATCGTACTGCCACGCTACTGTTAGTCTCCCAAAAAGCACGAACGGGCGATGTATGTACTCACTGGAGAGCTGACTGAGCTTTGAGATCCCGAAGAGTGTACGTCCAGATATCGATCAGATTCCGCATACATGTACCGAAAAGAACTTTCAGAAGTCGGCATATCGACCAAGTGGTTGAAGTCCTCCATTGCACAATGCTGTTGGCTCGTAACAGGGTATCGTTGAGAAGATTTTGACATTTATGTAACGATGGAAAAGGCTTGAGATACGCCTCCCGATCTTGTTGAACAAATAGAAGGAAGGTTAAGTATCGAGCGTTGCTGAATATAGAGTGGATTTTGACGCCTTGTGTGTGAGGATCTCAAGACCTGTTCGCCATTCAAAATTCCCAGGGGCCCCGTTGTTATATACCCATCCAAAGGAACGAGTAGTTCCTGACTCCTAGCTGCACCGGGAAGCTTATTACCCAATGCGGATGGCCCCATTGAAAGCAGTGACGGCAAAGCAAGACAATGTGGTCCAGCCATCCTACAAAGTCCCCAGACACCCCAGAAGTCTGTCTTTTGAGCAGGGCCTGATGAAGAAGTCCACATTTTAGCCCAAATTTAGAGCCTCGACTGTGCATTTTGGTCCACGATGGAGATAATTCGGTGTGCACATCTGGATGTCATGATGCAGGTGCGTAACTTTTGCGTGTAACGCCAATATCGAAGAGAGCTGACAGGGGTGTATGTAGGGAACTCGCATCTACACCACTGCGGGAGACGCTTCTGGTGTACAAAGACCTCTTAAGTGCCATGAAATTGTGCTTTTGGTACAGAAAGAGCTTCAAGTTTGACAGTCAGCAGTATACAGGCGTCCGACTTGGGGTGGCCAGCTTGCCCAACCCAAGACTCCAAGAAGTGCAAGGTACCATAAGCGAAGTCTGACAAGGGTTAAGCCTCTCCATTGCCTTATCAGGAAACTAAGGTGTGACTTTGAGAGGTAGCTTCGAAGGTATAACCGTTGTCGACGGTCATCCTGGGGCAATATCAACACTGGATGGATGTTCAACATCACCATGTCCATTATGTGCCCCGCTGCCGTACGGCCCTGCCGAAGACGACCAGTTTGAGCCTCTCTCTGCCGTACCACCACACGCTCACATCGCTGGATGGGTGCGGAACCCTAGGCAACTGAATTCTTCCTTCAACCAAGGACCCCCAATTTGACTTAACTGGAAGGAGGTAAGGCCGGACTTCAACGATGCAAGCGTAAACGGTGCGATTAGTGAACCATTCGTTGGGCTTTATGCCAAGCCCGGACACTATAGGTGGCGGACGTTGCATCTAAAGAGGCAAGTACGGACACTGTAGAAATGGTGTGAAACCATTGGGTAGACTAACTTCTCTAGGTGAAGCATGGTGGTGCTCCTAGACGATGGACCTCACTGTAGTTCGCTGTAGGTACGATTTCCCGATTCCACACGTGGATCGATGGGAGCTCTCGCCTCGACCCCGAAGTGTTTCTCGGCGTCATCGCCTCCATGATCTAGCACCAGATAGTTGGGCTTATCGCTACTCTCATGCTCAGAAAGGAAGACCGTCAACGTCCGTATGATAAGCCGATTTTGGAACTTGAACAGAACTGTGACAAAGCCAATCAATGGTCTGGGCCGATGCAGATGTGTCTTGGTGATGGTAAACATCTTCAGTCGATGGAGTCTTGCTTAGGATATTGTTGTGGCACCAGTTCCCCCACAGCTTCAGCCCTACAGCGGCGATGCTTTTCAGATGCATTGAAGACAGAGCAAGAAGATCATGTTAAGGAAAGGTGGTAACGTTTCCGGTGCCTTTCTGCGTGATGAATGCGTGTGATCTCATGTGGCCAGTGCGTCAAACGGCAATTCCGTACCGTCTTCTCATCCCGAAGTGATCCAATGATAAGTGAGAATCTTCGGTACGTCCCGGTTGCGGTGCAGCGTCATGCGGTAGTACATAGCAATAGTATTACCGGATGGTAGTTTGGGAAAAAATGAGCCGTCGGTTGTCATTGCCCAGTCTAGGGTATCCGGTCACGTCCCTCGCTGACCCAGCGGATTTCAAGATATAAATCTGCATAGTCGTCAAAGACTCTCGTATTCTCGCTTCTCCAAAGGATCCGGGTGTAGTCGGCTTGATAACCAAACTTGGCCTAGATACAACGTTGCGGGATACTAAAGGGTATCATTTCGTTTCTGACAGCATACAATATCTGTGGGCGATGGGTTTCGAGACAGGAAAATCTAGCCCCGGACACGCCACGAGGATGGGAGGGACGCCCCCCAAGAGCCACCGATGACCCCATCTCAGGCAGCCTCATTCTTTGTAATTCTATTCGCCAATTCTTTTGATGTTCCATCTCACCCTTGCACTCAAAGATGACACTGCGGCAGAGGTGGGCGGCCATGTGTCTGTCATCCGCATTCTCTGCGGCGGCAGCCGAAGTGCGGATCTTGGGCCGTCGTGGCCGTGCGGTTGCAGGTGAATTGGTCGTTGTTGGCCCATGGAACGTATGTAGCACAGTATTCATTGTGAGTATCGAGTTACTGAGAGGATGTCTCCGGGTTTTTTATTCACATTCGGAAGGAATAAGCTCAGAGATGAGAAAGGGCAATAACATCCAGGTCTGAAGCCGACGAGATCGACATACAGGGTTGGACTAGCCATGGAGTTGCTTGCTCTTCCGCCCAAGTACGGTATGATTGGATGTTGGTCCGGTTGAAGCGTGTTGAGAAGGAGTATCGTGAGTATCACAGTAGCTTACTTCCTTACTCAAGTGCGCTTCTCGAGTATCGTGGCGTGTTTGAGCTATGTCTTTGAATCCAAGTAAAACGTTACACAGCGCACAATGGTGGATGTAAGCGAGGTGACGATTGGACATGACGATGGCTGATAAGCGAGGAACGTACTGATGGAGGAGACAGTGATGTCTGTACTTCTAGTGCAAGGTACATGATCTGTTTGTTGAAGAAGCTCCACATCTGAGTGCCCTGTTGAACCACTTGACTAGGAAGAAAAGCGACTGCCTAAACTTTATCTGCCGTACTTGAGACCTGATGCTTGACGATGAGAAAGAGTGGCTTCAGCCTCCCGGATGTTTGGCGCGGCAACATGTGGCTTCAAAATGAGAAGGACCCTTGACGTACAACCCCTATGATAGATCACAATAGGGTCCGAATGCTGATAAGGCCCGGGAAACGCCAGACTTGTAGCGAGAGGACCACTGAGAGTCTTGGTCTTCACCTTAGTGAAAGATGAGCATGCCGTGATCCAACTGCATCAAAGAATACTCGGTCATCCGAGTATCTGGATGTGAAATATGGCTCTTTATCTGGCCATATACCACAAAAGTTCCTTTCTGGAAGCGGATATTTGGGAGTGATTCCGCGGGGGTTGGCAAGGCTGTCGATGTCGCACATATCCACATCATGCGGGCTGCTCTAGGCACCTTGAAAAGCCAAATACGATCAGAGCTTGTGACGGTGCGGCCCTAGACGAAAATGGCTCGGTAAAAGCAAGCCACAACGAAAACTTCAACATCGAAATAGCGCTGAAATATCATGGCGAATTTTCTGAGGCATCAGTTTCACGAATCGTCCTGAAAATATCCGATAACCGAACAACTCCGAGAGACACAAAATGGAAGCTTCTGATGATTTGCCTTTTCCGATTTCGTCAACTGGTACATAGGTGAGTGACACTGGAGTCAGACGCTCGAGCCGTCGGCATGCGCACCCTATGTGTGCTAGTTTGTATTCCATTGAGTTTCCCACTATTGGAGGGCTGTATCCGGAGGACGCCACTGATCCTACCCTACTCGCAACCCAACATGTAAACTGGCTGATGCCTTGGAACATAGCGGTGAAGCTAACAATTGTTGAGTTCGAGGAACGGCGCATCGAGAATAATAACTTGGATTTTTGGCTGGCGATAAAGGAAAGCGTTGCCAAGAATTTTCCCCTTGTACAGTCTTGAGATGGAGATCCGACGCGCCTACGCCAGCACCACGGAAATCTGGTCCTTGATGGCAACGAGGTTTTGAACGCAGCAGAACGAATAGGCCATGATCGCAAATTTCAGGAATTTGATTCGGATCCAACTATCCTAGCTCAAGGTGGGTGCATGTGCCAGTGGACTGTGGTGCGGTGCGTATCTCCGTGATATACCAGGGCGGCAGTGTCTGCGATGCAAGTTCCCTGACATCAAGGAGCTGGTGAAGACGCTGATCCTCTTTTGCGGTTGAACAGTGGCACATTGAATCCAGGACTCCACTACGACGACGTCGACAGCGCCCGCAAGCCGTCCTCGGCTTGGGTCACGCCCTCTTCAAACTCGAGGCTCCTGCTCGTCTCAATGGCTTTTTCGAACAGTCGACGAGCCTCAGTGGCATTGCCGGTCAGACGAGCAATGCTGGCCAGGTTGCACAATGAGGTAGCGCAAGCCTGATCGCATTCGGGGGTCCGATCATCACCCTTTGGCTCATTGGCGTGTTGTCGAGCGTTCTTTGCCCAGCGCTTGGCTGCCTCGAGATACGCAGTTCTTTTCTGGGCTGGTGTTGCGGAAGCCACTTCTTCACCCATGAGGGTATCCACTTGGCTTTGACCGGCAGGCATTATAGGGTGCTGCGCAAAGCAAGCGGCAATGTTGTTCACTGAAGGAAATTGTCAGCTTAGTTGTGCGCAAATATCCGCCACCGAGGATAATGCGTGGTGGAAACTTACTGATGGTAGCGCTGTGGCATTGGTGTTGGGACAAGCGAAGAGCTTGGAAGAAGAGCGGCAGAGCCAGGTGGAATTGCGACTTGGCCTCGTAGCTATGTCCCAAAGCTGCAATATTCAACATTAGCGCGTTGTGGACAGGTTGAGACTGTGAAACGAGGCGAGAAAACTGAGACCACTCACATTCCAAGGCACCGCCAATTTCCTCTGAACTCATCCACTTGCCTTCTCCCTCCTTGAGGCCCTCGACAGTCCGTCTACGGAGCTCGTTGAGAGCGGTTTCGACGGCCCAGATCAGGCGTTCGTGGGCCTCCTCGGGCTTGGCGAGGTAGAAGGAGTAGAGGTTGGCAAGCTTGACATTGATTCCAACAGCCTTGCCAAGAATGCGAGTCCGCCTGCCCCAGATGGTCTCGGGAGTTTCCTCCTGCTTGGACTCTTTAGCGGCGGCAGGCTGCTCAGTTGGATCCTGGGGCACCACAGGCGGTAGTAGTGATGGCGGGATCTTTCCTCCTTCCTTGACGCTCTTCTCCATGAGGTCAACCCAGCGCTTGCAGTCGCCCGAGAGATTCTCTAGCACCTTGACCGCGTTGTCGTAGCTCCCAATCTTCTCGAGCCAAGCCGCAAGCTCGATCTTGATGCCCATGACTTCGTCAGAAAAGGTATCGAGGTGGAGTTCATCACACAGCTCAAGAGCCTGCTTCCAGTACTTGAGAGCCATCTGCTGGTCGGGATTGTAGTTGCTGTAGTACAATGCCCGGCGCAGAGCTTTTGCAATGGGAGGAGGGTATTTGGTGAACTGCTCTGAGTAGAAGTAGGTGAAGTAAACCCGAATGATATACACCATGACAACAGCAAGTGCAGCAAGCCTGGATAACGATTAGCATCATGAAGAGGACAGGAATTAGCTCAAGTATATACGTACAAGACCAGAGCAAAGACCAGCTCTTCGGGGTTCTGACGAAGCATAGTCTTGAAGGTACCATTTCGGAAATTTCTCTTGAGACCACGGAGGTTTTCCACAGCAGCCCCAAGTATGAGACGAGGGATCTGCGAGAGGGGAACGGGCTGGGGCTGAGGCGAGAACTTCTTGTTGGTGTTGTTCTTGTCGACCAACGTCCTCGATGTTGTTTGGAGGGAGCGACATTGTGGAGAAGTCACGGATCGATGGGCGACGAGAGGGCGAGCGTTGTGTATTTGGCCGCGCCTGATGAGCTCAAGACGAAGAAGAAGAGGGGATCCGGATGGTGAGCCGCGAAGGGATCCAGAAGCGGAAAGACGTGCGAGGGACATGGCTGCGGCCCTCCAAGGTAGAGACGGGAGGCGTGCTGTGACAGGGACTGGACAGTGGGTTGTCCTCAAGTTCCTTCCTGAACGCTGACTGGAGCAGCGATATGCAAATGGGAGACGAGGAATGTCAATTAGAGCATGGGCCAAAGTACAAGATAGCGACCAGAAGAAATCTCATAGACGCTTCGTTAGAGCAATTCAATTTCTCATGCGTAGATTGGCCGAGATGTTGGATTGTCTATTTTTTTGAGGTGACGTTGAAAAAGACGGATGCATGGATGTCGTTTGAAGCTTTGGGGAGCTCCTTCCCGTCCATGCCCTGCTTGAGTGCTTGGCGACCTGGCGGACTGCTGTGGACTTTCCCCCGCAGTGTGGTAACATGGGGAGACTCTGGGGGTCCACCCTCAGGTCTCCAACAGCCGTCGCCAACTGCAAGTCATCTTCTAACCCCTGTCCCTGCCTTTCTGTCCGCTCGTTCCTGCCGTTGCCGTTCCGAGGTTCAAGAACCCCCCCGGTCCGCCAGCGGCGTTCCAATGAAGCTTGGCGCTTCTCTTGTGGCCGAGTTCAGTTGACGCCGTGACCAAGAATTGCGTGCGACTGAGATTCAGATTGCTCTTTCCAAGAATCATCACCATTCAGCATTTTAGTACACAGAACTGTCAAGCTCTTGCCATTTTTTCACAGGTATGTTCACTTGAATTTTTCGGTCAGGGTAATTGCGATTTGCCGTTTATGTGGATGGGCTTATCACCGATGCCTTTTGGTTGACGAGTCCTCTTTCCACTTTGAAATGGCTACAAGAGCAATGAATGGCTTTTATGGTACATGTCACTGACGACAAAATCCAGTAACAAGGAAATATTTTACCATTTTATCCTCACAATGTCCGGAAAGTTTGAGCCCAAGGTCCCTGTTCAGTTGAACCCTCCTAAGGACGACCCTATTTCCGTTGAGGAGTTGGCCAAGGCGAACGGTAAGACCTCACTCATCCACCCGGCCGTAGAGGCTCTCCTCACTTTTGATTCTTTCTCAGACAATGACACTGACAACAATCTTTGCCTCAGGTGCTGATGGTGGAAAGTGTTACGTTGCCATCAAGGGTATCGTCTACGACGTAACAGGCAACAAGGCGTACCAGCCTGGAGGATCTTATCACGGTATTTCTTTTACATCTTCTTGCGCCCCCTTTGAAATCTCGGCACCACCTCATTACGACATATCCCTTTTTGTCTACAAGTCACGCCGGTCAATATGTACCTTCGACGGCGAAAGCAAAGTCAGACAATATCATTGCTCGCTCATCGCTAACACCTGTCATGCTCCAGTATTCGCTGGCAAGGACGCCTCGCGCGCTCTCGGCAAGACTTCGACCAAGGCCGAGGATGTCAGGCCAGACTGGCAAGACCTTGATGACAAGGACAAGTCGACGCTTAACGACTGGATCACCTTCTTCTCCAAGCGCTACAATGTAGTGGGCAAGGTCGAGGGCGCAACCAACATGGAGTAAGAACTACGTCTGGATATATGAATACATGTTTCGGTTTTGCTCTCGTCATCCTTTTCTGAAGTTTCACATTCTCACCTGCTAGTAGTAATAGCTCGATACCCTCTTCAAGTTACCCTGGCTCAAAGCTGTGAAATACATTCAGCTAGAAGTAAAGATTCGGCTTCAAGCTGTACTGTAGCTGACACTAGGTCAATCCGCAACCCTCTCAAGTTTATTCTGGCGATGCTTTTTATAACCCCGGCCGAAGCCGCGAATTTTCCCCGCAAAGCCTACAAATCTCCCATGAAGCCCGTCACAATGCTGGATACATCGATTCACATGTTTGATATCATAATGATAAGCTCAGTTCAGTTGGTGCTACCATTTGTTCATTCAATCCCATCCACTTTAACTCCTACACAACAAGTTGCTTCTTTCTGCCACAGTCGCTGAACAACAATCGATGAGTCCCTTTTCTTGCCCGCGTCCTTGCATGAACAAATTAGTTTCCCGTCTCGTGGTGGCACGCCCAGCCGGTAACTAGTGGCGTACGCCAAAGGAGTTTCCCGCTGTCAAAATCCTAGTGCAGGTCACACAGGTGGTGTGCCCTTCCGCTTTCTCGTGCGTCACCAGCCTTTTGCTATTCTCACGGCTTTGCGGTAGGAGGCGCTTCTATTTCGCATTCCTTGTGGGAAAATATTCCGGCCGTTCTGCGAGTCTTCTGGGCGGACGGGATGAAGTCTTGCCTGTCCTCCGTCTCTTAACTGATTTTTTCAACACTTCGATGCTTCATTAGTGCAGCGTCCCCTTGATAAAAGAAACCGAAAAGGGGCTCTATCCTGATATCTTGCAGCTACAAAACACCACATATATATAAATTGATCATGGCATCGTGTCGAGCCAAGCAGCCGTATGACCTCCCAACGGCCGGGGCATTTCAATGCACCCACCCAGACCGTGGCGGGCGCTGTAATGTAATGTACTGTACTTCCAACACCACAAGAGTGATCCTGTGTAGCAAGGAGCTCTTTGGCAAAAACTTAAGTATCATCAGATTGATTCTAATTTTCTACCTCTACCTCAATATTAACCTAGATAGAAAAACGCAGTGTTTCTTGTTTTTCTTCACTCACATCATCAAATGAACCGGACAAAAATAATCTCCGGGCTCGACGTAGCGAAGACGGTGAAAATCTTTTCATATATATATAAGTATACCATCAAGTCACACAAGTCCGCAACTCTTGCCTGTTAATCACAGGGAACAGGCGGGAACCGCAGTCCTATCAACATCTGGTGGCTTCCCCGGCCTTTCTTGTGACGAACATCACTGCAATTTAAGTGATGTCGGAAAATCTTATTTTCCCCTCCGATCCCCCTTCCGCTCCCTTTTTTTCTTCTCTTTTTTTCTTTTGTTTTCTCGTTTTTCTCCCTCCTTTTATTTCTTTTTTTTTCCTTTTTTTTTTTTTTTCCTGAGGGGGTTTCTCCCATGATTTTTCGTTAACACAATGTCCGGTTCACGAGTTTTACATCGCCGCCGCATTACCCTGAACTTCACTGAGTCAACAATGTTCTGCTCATTCGATTCACCCTGTCCCTCGATCCCATTGCTTATCATATTATGAGTTGTATAGCAGGGCTCTGATATCTGTGTATCTCTGATGTCAGTAGATGTTAGTCCATAATAATAAACACTTCACAATGACACGCACTGGACATGCGGGTTTTTTTTTTTTTTTTTTTTTTTTTTTTTTTTTTTCTCCTCATTGCGCATATAAACCCAACCTGATTCTATAACTTCCACTCATACATATATTCCCTTCTACTATCCAGTGTGCCTCCATTAACATCAACAGCCCCAAAATGGTATCTTGTTCCCTAACCATCATCGTAATGACTGACATATGATTCCCCATAAACATTCTCTCATCCCCCCCCCTCCGGAACCCCTTCAACCTCATTACTAGATACTTACAAAATAGCCACCGCATCTCCCCCGTACCTCTAGTACTGCTGATACTGTTCTTGATACCCCTGCTGGTGTCCCTGACCTTGCTGCCCTTGGTCGTTTCCCATATGCATACCTTGCCCCGCCGCTGCCGCCGCTTGTGCCCTGTTCACACACTCACTGCACGGATACGTCTGGTCCCAGACATCCCGGAGCTTCTTGACGTAATGACACTCCTTGTAGGGGTCGTTGCGCGCGCGGTGGCAGTAAGCTTTGAGACGGAACGTGGAGTGTCCACAGGTGAAGACGAATTCGTCAAAGTCACACATCTTTTTTTGTGTGGGGGCTGAGGTTGAGCGGTTGTGGTGCTGGTGGTAGTGGTAGTGGTGGTAGAGTGGTTTGCCTTTAGCTGGGGGTAACGATTAGTTTTAGTCTGTGGCGAAATGTCTAGCTAAATGCTTGGGGGGGGCGCGTTATTGGAATTACCTGTTGTATATATTGTGCTAGCGCCTGTGAAGTGTCTTTATAGGTCGTGAATTATGTGAATCTTGAGCTTGGGATTTTGATAGCGTGGGAACTGAAAGTATTCAGGTGATAGGAGTGTTTCGAGTTTTTGAGAGGCCTGAAATCCTAGCAGGAATCGTTGATCTGGAGGTCCAAGTGTGTGCTGATAGATGATCAGACGTTTCAAAGGTGAGCACCACGGGGGATCTTTATACTCAGATCTGGCAGACTTGTATACAGACCTGGGCACAGTCTCGCAAGCTGCCAGAATGGAGGTAATCATGGCCGTTGTGCACAACGTGCGCAGGGTATATCGAATGTGTAGACAAACATCTCTGTGCGAACATTCGCCTTGATCCCAGAACAATTATTGCTCATGCCAAGTCATTAGCAGCCAGAGAGCGTGGATCTGTGATGTTGGTGGTTGATTTGAGAAAAGAAGAAAAGGGGGAATATCGAGTATGTTCAGCCCCGTGGGTGACAGATCATATATTTGTTCTGTTGTTGTCAAGCTGGCGGTCATGACGATTCGGCAGAGCCTTTGCTGTGGCTTGACGATAATGGCGCTTGTTCATTGATAGTACGTTGCAAGAAGACAGCCTAGGCGGTATAGTATGATTCACTGCAAGCAAAGCACATCGCGTCTCACAAAACAGTGGTCAACACCTGCAGCGGTACAAGACAAACATTTTTTTGGTACGTGGGGGTTGAGTGAGCTTCCCGAAATATCAAGCTACGTTCTCAGATTCGAGTTTCCAGTGGAGATCGGTGCATGTCGTTGGTTCTTTGAGCGATATGAGGCCATGACATGCAAGACATCGTCACAAATACGAACGGCTTTTTGCCATTAGCGGAAGACCAATCGTTCATAGTAAAGGATACGGTCGGTTGGTCGTACTTCAGCCCCTTCGGCCCTGGTATCGACCAGTACAGGAATAACCACGTCGCCCAGATTGCCCTGTATCTCTTGTGACTGCTCGTTTGGAGCTCAAGTCTGGCCATCACGTCCACCAACCGCTTTGGTACATAAGACTCGCACTCGGAACCATCGTATATATACCCGGTGACGGCCCTGTCCGCCGGCCCGCTGCGGTTGGCGCTTGGGAAGATCGTGGACAAGCCATCGGAACCGAGGATCATGGTGAGGATGTCAGGACTCCCTGTGATGAGCAAACAAACACGCTGCAGCCAATCATTGAAGGGTGAGTTGGGTGCACTCAAGCGACTACGCTCCTGATTTGTATGTCACCTGCGTGAAGCTGTGTGCTAGGACCTCCGGGGATGTTCCGAGAATGCTGAAGCTGGCGGCGGCTCCACGGACCGGGTAGCTGGTGTCCCCGTTGACAGGCAGCAGAGTGGTAGCAAACATTGTCCGAGAGCGGTTTAGTGGTAAGTCCCCTTGTGGAAGAGGAAGTCCGGGGACTTGCGGATTGTGGTTTGGAGTTTGGCGTGCAGCAGGTCTGACAGCTGGTCCAGGTTACACAGCAGCAGCTTGATGAGTATCATCCAAATCCACCAGAGAAGAGACGAAATTCCCCATGCAAGTATCCGTCTCAAAGAAAGAAGTCCGACGTGCCCTGTTCCAGCACCTGTTTGTGATGCCAGAGCTGTTCGTCACGCAAGTGGCTTGCTGGCTCGCGTGAACTTGTGGTTTGGTTCTTGATCCGAGGTAGGTAAAGGGGGCTCAGCAAGGACTATTGACAAGCTGATGTGTGCGTTCGTCATCTCTGGCGTCGTTTGCCAACGAAATCAACGTTTCTTATGATGAGCAGGGGAATCAAGTCATGGTTGGTAGAAGCTGAGAAGAGAACGGTCATTGAATTCACAGTTTGATATCGTAGACAGCATGTCGAGGGGTGAAGAATGGTGATACTTTCTTCAATACTAGTGCCGTGAATAAGATTGAGAAAAAATTGCGTGAATATCGGCAGTAGAAGGCTTGGTTGGTCTTTCCAATCAGGTTATGAAGGCACCCATTGCTCGACATTCCCATTACAACCCCTGGCACATTCCTCCCAAGAATGGAAGGAGAATGGCCTTGGCCGCGCTGGTCAGGCAGGCGCTAACCCCGCATTCAACATCAATCATTGACAGCATCTTGATTTCACCTTCCTGCTCAGCCTCACATTATTAGGCAGGTGCAACTGGATATTTCTAGTGTTTGATCTAGGTAGGTACCTAGCAAATCACCCCGGCTGACTTGCTCATTCAAACAAATAAACAGAAGGCGACAAGAAGCGCTCCTTGCGCCTACCTGAGTTGCCAAACGTCCCTGTTCTCCAAAGAATTTGAACGAAGCTAATGGAAGCAATCGCTTGAAATCCTCAGTAGGGACTTCTTCTTCAACATGAGCGTGAGAACCTAACTCAGTTTGTCTCGGAGCAGTGACGATACCTCCAAGTCAGCAGCGGCGGCACCAGACGACGAGCCCCCGATATACTATATGGTCATTCCATGTGGGAAGATTCCATCTCCAAGATCTTAGGACTTGACCAAGATTCCAAATTGGTTGCAATCGTGAAATGAGTTAATCACCCACAAGTGCTCCTTCGCGTGATGTCACCGTTAGTACCAGAGCGACAACAGTCCAGCAAGGTTTGAAGCGGGGAGTTGGAAGCCACCATGCAGCACAAGGCTTTGTCAGAGAATCTGGTGACCATAAACATGATGTACCTATTGTCATCAAGTACCTAGCAGTTGGAGATGTTGAGCACTTACAGTTCGATAGGAAGGCCAACTTCGAAATTCCACGTCCGCCTCCACACATGCTTTTGCAAAGATTCAAGATATTGTTCGGTGACCGTATGACAATGGGAATTCAAGATTAGTACCGAAGGGTGGGGATTATAATTGCAGCATTAAATAAGTGTGAGGAAGAGGTGATTGATCGTTCCGTAAACAAGAACGATAACGAGGGGACCCAGTAACTACCATAGCGCGCCACCTGCATTTGTAAAAATGGTCTTGGAGATAATCCTACTGCGAGTGGATTCTTTTCTTATAGAGAGAAGGTTTTATAATGTGAAAATCATATTGGACATAATCGCTTAACTAAAATAATAAAATCAAGAGAAATAGCTTATGTATAAAATATATTATACCTAAAAATCATCTTCAGGACTATTTTAAATAAAATAAATTTTTATATAGTAGGATAATCTTAGTAATTAGGATTATTTTACCCTAATTATAGAAGCGTTTAATATATTAAAATCATATTAATATAATGAATATAGGTCTTATTTTATTTTATATTTTGCTAATTTCCCCATTTAATAAATTGTTAATTTAATAAATACTTTCTTCGAGTAAAATTTTACACTTGTACTTCTTATATTAATATAAAATTTTCCAAATATATTTTCTTATAGTAATTTTACACTAATATTCTATAATAACCTTTAAACTTTTACAATTATAGTTTCCTAATATATATAGTTATTTATAAAGGCTTAAAGTTATATCTTATTATCTATACTTAATATTAAACTCTCTCTTTATAACTGGAAAAAAATAAACTTTTTCTTCAGAAATAACTATTTGGCTTAGTAGCTAAGTAATTAATGAAGTAGTTCTTCATTATTAGATCCGTGTTCGATTCCTTGTTGTAGTCAACATTTTTGGATATACTCTTATATATACTTAAATTTATTTGGAAAAAAAAATCTAGTATTAATGATAGGGTAACCTAGGTGCTTCCAAATACCACGATGTAATGGGTGTAATACGTAGTATTAGAAGTAAAAGAAGAAGATAATAGAGGAAGAAAGGCGTAGCCGAAGGCCGCCCCGTACGGGAATCCCTTTATAGGAATTCCCTTATCTTATCGCTAGAGCGCAACTAATCTACAACTCCTACAACCGGGCGAACCGGGTACGTACTAAGGTACGTACCTAAGTATACTAATACCTCCATCGGGGGTAGGCATAGCTATAAGCTGTACCTAATTTAATTTAATTAATTAATTTAATTATATATACGATACTTCCCGTATCAAATCCTAGGGCTACAAAGAGAATACTATTATCTTTAATAGTATTATACCTAATAGGAATAACCTTACTTCTTTCTCAATCGTAAAGAGCATCTTCGTTCCTTCGTATCTATACAATCTTTCTCGTTTATAAAGCAAACGTATCGTTACCTATCTATATATAAATAGGCTACTCCCTACTCTCGTTTATTTAACCTATATTTCTAATAATCCTCTATAAACTCCTTAGTTTAGCCTAAATCCTCAGTATCCTTCCAATAATTATTATAATAACTATATCCTTTCTATTTAATATAATACTAAAACTTCCTATCGACCTATTTATAAGTAGCAATCTTTTCCAATTTATATTAGGGATCTTTCCCTACCTCGGAATCCAAACCGCTTTAAGAATCTTCCACTAATCCCAATAGGGGGGCCAATCGGCCGAATAAATCCTTATCCTACAGAACGGGCTTAAAATAGGCTACCGAAATAATTAAATAAATCTTTATACTTGGGGGTAAATCGAATTTATACGTAAGACGCCCGACTTTCTAAATAATAATAAATAATCCGGAACATTATTATAAAATTTTATATGAAAGTTGGCCTAATAAATAGTATCTATAATTTAACTTAAAGAATATTCTATCCCCTACCTTTAAGTTAACCTATTAGTAGTTAAAATTGTAGCGAATCTTAATATTAGTAATAATAAAGTCTATAGCTAATTATACTTCCTATTAGATATAGTCGCATACTGCGGAATTATCTTCAAATTTATAAAGGGAATTATTATAAACGTTTATAGCAATATCAATTAATCCTAATAATTTATAGCCGAAAAGGTATTTATATAGCAATACTTTAATATTTTCAATAAATACGCTATTAAAGTTCTATTAGAGCGAAGGAATAATTAGAAACTAATTATAACCAAACTCGTAATAAAAAGTATAGAATTTAATAACAATTTCGACTATTTAATTCTTTCGTTCTACTACGCTATTACTTAAGGGGTAATATACAATTATTATAAGGAGTTTAATACCTATAGTTATCCATATTCCTTTCTAGTAAATTAATATAAATTTATAATCGCAATTAAAAATAATATTAATTAAAAATCCCCAATTATATAGTAGGAACATCCGGATAGTAATAATACCCTATTCCTCAACAATATACTTTTTATAATCCGGAATTAATAGAAATCGCTTCAACGTTTTATCTATAATAGGCATTAGAATATTAAAAGTACTATAATTAAATATTTACCAAAGGGTATCTTTTAAAAATACTTTAGGGAGTCCAATAATAAAATCAAAGGAAATAATATATATAGAAAACACTTCCTCTAACTTAATTAATTAATAGTCGCCGATAAGTAATTCACAATCCGTCTAATTAAATTAGCAAACTAGGCAATACTCTAAATATTGCCTCACCAATCTAGTCTTATTTAGAAAAGACACTCCCTACAATTCGTACATTATTCGGTTTCAACCGAAATAATATTTACTATTATAAGCTACCTCTAATATATTTTTCATAAACTTATAGGGAATATAAAGATTCTTAGTACCGTTAGCTTATTAATTATAAATAAAATTATTATATATAAAGAAAGGGTAGCCGGATTTAGAAAAAATAATATCGCCGTCCTTAATAACCCTCTTACATTACTTAAAATATTCTATAATCTTAGTAAATTTCCTATCTAAAGTATAAACGGCCGTATATTCCTTACGGAACTTTAAATCTATTAATACCTTAAAAAAAACGTACTAAACATTATCTAAATAAGTTACTATATCTTTTAAATAATTTACTATATCTTCCTAAATATTATCTAGAATAAATACCCCATCCGGATTTCCTAAATCGCTAATAACTTTTAAACAACTTAGAGCATCCAATATAAAATTAAATTTACTAAGTATATAAAAAACTTTTAATTTATAATTAGAAAAGTAAATAGATATATTAATTAGCCTCTAATTAACACAATCGGTCGAAGTCGTACGTAAAGAGGTTTATTCAACAATACCCTTTATAATTAAGTAGTCGGTTAATACAATTATTAGAAAATTATAAAAATAAAACTACGTACGAAGCTTCTTAACGGCCCAAACAAAGTAGGCTACCTCTAACTCCGAAGGTCTGTAACGGATTTTAACTTTAGTAAGGACCTTACTAAAAAATATAATAGGAAGGACTTAAGAGGAAGGGATATAGCTACCTTCTATCTATTTAATACCCCCTTTTAAATAAAAAAATATAGCGCTAAAGCCTCGTTCGAAAGAACCATCGATTTACAAAAAGGCTTATACTATAGGGTCTAAATAGTATAAAATAGTAGGATCCTTACAAATTAATTACTATAGGACTTTAAATACAATTATCTCAATTAGAATTAGGGTATAATAAATCTTTACGCAATAAATAATATATTTCGCTAATTTTCTTATTTCTACCTTTCCTAATTTACGTCCCTCAGCCAAAAGATTAACCTTACAATTCTAAAGCAATTCAACGAATTAAATATAGTAGGCAATAAAGTAGTGCAAAAATCCAATACTATTAATATATTACTTAAGAGCCTTTAAATTATCTAAGAATATTAACTTTTTAAATACTTTAATTCGCTCTTTAATAATAGAAAGACTAAAACTATTAATATAAAAGCCGAGAAGTTTAATGCTAAAGTACCTAAAGTAGGACTTCTTCGGAGAGAATACAATATTTTTCAATACGAATAAGGCGAAGATAGTATCCAAATATTAAAAGTAGTTATTAATAGAATCGGAGGCTATAATAATATTGTTAATATATACTCTACAATATACTTTATATTCGTAGAGTAAAATATTTATAAAATATTATATATAAGCAAGAATATTCTTAAAACCCATCTAGGCTACAGTAGGTTATTCGAATCCTCGGTAGGTTATTAAAATAAAATAATCTCAATATTGTAACCAAATTCCGAATTAATAGAAGAATAATATAATATTAATTATAATAATAATAATTTTACCTCGCATAAACACAATAATCTCGCTTTACAATAACAAAAGATAATTATCCGGGATAATTAAACTATTAAAAATCCGGAAGTTAATAATTAATTTACTTTTAAAACTATTTTTAATTTCCCTTTAAACAATAAAAATAGGGTAAGCGAATAAAGTAGTATATCAAACCTAATTTATTTTACCTTATTTATAGAAGGCATCGAAAACTTTATTAATAACTATTTAATCCTTTTTACTTACCAAATATATATAAGCTACAATTTTATAATTTTACTAACCATCTACCAAAAGGACTCTTATTATATCTTCTTCTAATATATCTACCAATCCTCCTTCCTTCTACAATTTAAGGAATTTCTTAACCAACTTAGCCAAAACCCTAAAAACTCTCCTACTACCAACGAAAATATATATTCCTTCGTCTATAACTAATTCTAATACTTATTCATCTATACGTATCCCGAAAGTAAAATACTTTTCTAAAAGTTTAAAGTAAAATATAAGCTCGGTATTTAATACTAAATATTAATTCGTAAAAACCTCGGGGGAAAGTATCGTAATATTGGTTATTGTATTAACTTCATTATTGAAAATCGATTCTAAATTTATATCCAGATTAATATTAGCCGGAACCAAATATACTTAATAAATAATTTTAATAACCAATTAAATTATAAGCAACGGGTCTACTTCTATAACATTAAATACTTAAATAACTATAGCCGTTTCGTAAATACCTACCTAAGAGGCTAAAAAATATCTATCCGTATTATATTCAATAATTATACTAATCTTTTACTTACATAAGATAATCAAAATTCCGTCGGTTATATTCTTTATTAACGCTACTCTTAAGGAGTAGGTATCTACTACTACACTTACAATAGCGAAGTATAAGGAGTCGAATAAAAAAGGTCGGTCTTTAAAGAGTATAATATAATAAACTAATACTATACGTTCCTCTTCGGGTTGTAGCGTTACCTTTTTCTAAGTAACCACTTTCCTTATACAATAATTAAACAATTTAAATACTTCGAACGAAGTACTAAAATTATTTTATAGAAGGCAAATTTCAATCTTTTAGTAATCAATATACGCTTAGCGGAGGTAAAGGAAGGAATTTACTAATAGTAAATTAAACTCAAATTAATCAATAACCCAACTAGCAACTATTATTCTCAATAAAATAAGGTTACTATTAAAATTTCTATTAGGGAAGTAAAAAATAAATATTACTTATTTAATAAATTTCATTATTTTACCGCCAATTCCTTTAACTTTAATTACATAATCAATAAAAATAGTATACTCAAGAGTCTTAAGGAAGGTTCGGCCAATAATAATTTTCCCAACTCCTAGATCTATACAAATTTCAATTAATTCTAAATCCAAATTAACTATAACCATCATTCAAAAATATATAAATCCAGAGAAGGGACTTTTCTTCGACTACTCATCGGCTTATAATATAATATCCTAAATTAGGAAATTGGTAATTAAAACGTAAAAAATTAGCTCGGACGAAGGGCGAATTCCTATTGCGGATTTTAACTTCTTATAAGAACTAAAGTAAACGAATATTTAATTACGTAACGCAAAGACTTCTTTACAATAGTCGCACTTCCGAAAACTAACATCGAAAAGTAAGGCAGCAAGTATAGCGTCTTTTATATACCTTAATTTTAAATTACAATCCTTTATATAGCGTCTCTTTATTATTATAAAATTAAATTCCTTCAAATACTTAAAATAGGTCAATTCACTACTATATATATAATAAACTAAATTATTTAAACCTAAATTATAATCCTCCAAATCGCCTACAAAATTAATATAATTAGAATTATTCCTATCCTCTTCTTTAATATAGTTAGTACAATCCCTAATTCTATTTTTATTATCGCAATTACAATTACAATTACAATTAACATCGCAAGTACAATCATTACTACAATTATAATTATTATATCAATTATAATCCTTATTGTAACTTTAACTACAATTACAATTATAATCGTTATTATAATTACAATCGTTACTATAATTGCAATTACAATTACGGCTACGCTCGTAATTACATCCGGCCGCGAAATTAGTATTACAATTATTATAATTATAATATCCCTAACCTTAGAGTTTACAATTGCAATTAGGGTTATAATAATAAGAAGAACCGTTTCCTAAAACGTACTTAACTCTAACTAAAGCGATTAGAATAACTTTAATCTTTTCGATTTCTTTAAAGTAATCCTCAATATTACTAAATAATAGGGGGGTACAAAAAATAATTTTAATACTAAAACTCATCCTATCCCAAATCTATACTATTATTCTATATTAATTATTATAATATCTAAATATAATACCTATAGCACAGGCATAACGAAGCTACTTAAGGACGTATAAAGTAACAACGTTAGGATCTTTATAAATATAGTAAAATTAAAACTTACCTTTATTAAACTTATAAATTACTATAACAAAATCGGAAACAAACCTCTTAATTAAAACCTTAATAAAGGCTTTAATGGAAATATGCAATTAGTAATAACGCTTAAGTATTATCTAATTATACTACTATATTAAAGTAACGCCTTACAATAAAGAGGGCTATAAACGTACAATAAACTTATATATAACTAGGAAAGTACTAGGGTTTTCTAAAATAGTATTAATATAATTAGTAAATATAGTAGCATTAATATAAATAACTAAAGTACTATCTTTGACTATACCTATATTATCGGGATTATTTATAAATAGGTTAAAAACGCTAATATTTTCCTTTTTAAATTTAAAATCCTTATTACCCTTATTGTATCTAGTATTTCCAGCGCAAAAAGGAATAGAAAAGGAGGGCGGAGAGGGAGCGGGGTCGTAATATTTATACAAATAATATAAATTGTAAAACTCAAAATAATTGTAATTAAAAGCAAAATCGTCCGGATCGAAATCGTTGTCCTCATCGTCAATATTATTATTACCATCACTAGAATCATTAGAACTAATTCGAATAACGCAAGTAAAGGATCTAAGGGGGGCACCGCTTCTAACCTTACTAATAAATAATTTAATATTAAGGATAGGGTCTATAGCCTTACTAGTAAATACTTTATTAACAAACTTAGATTTAATATTCTTAATAATTTTAATAATAACTTTACTAACTTTAATAGTAACCTTATAAACTTCATTGTATAAAAAATCCGGGTAAGCAGCTATATAAATATTTCAGGCGTAAAAATCACAAATTTACTCAAAATACTTTTTATATATACAGGCCTATTTCTCCATCATTTAACAAAAACTATTATTACGTACCTTAAATCTATTAATCCATTCTATAAAATTATCCTTATTAAATTTATTCTTATAAATAATATTAGTAATACAGGAATTGGTAGAATAATTAGTAGGGCGAATACAAGGGCGGAAAAATAAATTACTATTATAATTAATTAACCTTCCCAAAGTAATATAATTAACTAATTCAAATAGGAATTATTCAATAGAATTATACAAAACCGGAATATACTCGCATCTCTTAGAAACTTTATATAAATAAGGTAAGACTTTAATATAAATAATATCCTCTTCTAAATCGCTATACTCAATAATAAAATTGCAGGAGGGGCCTTTACTATTATTATAATTAAATAATATATAACAAATAATAGTAATATTAAATTAATTAAATCCGGTATCTAGAAAACGACTAAATATCTTAACTTTCTCCTTACCCTTAATAATAGGTTTTAAAGCCTTAATAGCATTTATAACCTTATTATAAATATAATAAATATTAGCCTTAAAATTAGTAATAGAAGTACTAAATTAATCAATCCGAATTCCTTAAGTATAAGCATTTCTAATATATATAATAAATTACTTATATATCTTATCCTTAAATTAATATATATTATAATTAACGCCTCTAATAAAAATATCTATAGTCTAAAGGCGCTTCTAAATCTTTTTATTAAAAATACGCTTAGGACCCTCATTATCTTTATTAAACTTAAAATCGTTGTAACTAAAAATCGCTATATTACAATTATTACAAAGGGAGCCGTACTTTTACAAGAATAAAGGAGCAAAATCCTCTAAAAGATTAATAGTAGAAAATTATTAGGATTTAAAGAGTAAGAACGAATTCGCTACTATTAAAATAATATTACTCACAATACCAATTTTAAAAACCGGGGTATTAGAATTAAAATTAATAATCGCTTAAATTTAAATTTAAGTAAACTTTTAAATCTAAAATTAAATAAATTAACTATTTAAATAATCGATATTATAAATAGTAAGTATAAATAATTTATATAAAGAATAGCGTACAATAATCTATTAATTAAGGGGATCTTCGCCTACTATAATAATTAAATTAATTAGATTAAAAGAGGTATTAATATAAATTCATCTATCTGTAATTACAATATATTTAAAGTATAAAATTAGGGTAATAGTAAAAGAAATAATTAGGATAATTAACTTTACTAGTACTATCTTTACAACAAGCAATTAATAACTTAAAGGAGAGGAAAAACAATGAGAACTATCTTTATAATAAATGTAATCGCTAGAGTTACCCTTCGTATCGAATATTAAATAAATAATACCCGGATTGGAAGGTATTAGAGCTTCAATATACTCGTTCGAATCGGGCTAACGCGAGTATAATAATATAAAGTAAAGAAGCACAAGAAAAAGGGAATAGAATACAATACTATCTTACAACGAGCGATTAATTTTATTAGTTGGAAGTAAAAGTAATCGCGGGATTAATATTATTACAATACAGAATCTTACAATCGTAAAGGTAGTAAATTCGCAACGAATCGACGAACTTACTAAATCAATTAACAATACCTAACTATTAAACCGGGGCGCAATTAAAAGAATAATCTAATTACTACTTGTATAATTATAATTACTACTTAATAGGGTAACCTAGGTACTTCCAAATACTACAATACAATAAATATAATACGTAATATTAGAAGTAAAAGAAGAAGATAATAGAAGAAGAAAGGCGTAGCCGAAGGCCGCCCCGCGCAGGAATCCCTTTATAGGAATTCCCTTATCTTATCACTAGAGCGCAGCTAATCTACAGCTCCTGCGACCGGGCGAGCCGGGCACGTGCCAAGGCACGTACCTAAGCACGCTAGTACCTCCATCGGGGGCGGGCATGGCTGTAAGCCGTGCCCGGTCTAGTCTAGTCAATTGATCTAATCATACATACGATGCTTCCCGCATCAATTAACCTTCTTACTTATAATATAAATTATAATTATATTTTTTGAATAAGTAAATTTAAGTTCAAAATCAATTTATTCTACTAAAATAGTCCTAATTAATGGAAAATCATTTTACGTTTTAAAATATACTTTAATATTAAAATAAAGTATTCGAGAAGCTAATCTTGTTATAAGAAAATAAATATTAATATATATTAATTTTTTTATTAAACTTTTATCTTATTCCAAAATTATCTTTTTCAAAAATGATAAACTTTTACAGTCTACGAATTTCTAGTCGAACTGATCCATGGATCAGTTTCAGGTCAAAATGAAAAATAACTGTAAAATTCTTCCCAAGATGGTTTTCTACAACCCGGGTGGCGCGCTATGGTATCTCTGAACCAAATGATCAACCGTCGTTGAAGCACAAAAGTCTGCAAGAGCTTCGTCCTTCTCCCTCTGTTCACGCAGTATGTCGCCCTGCTTTTCGTTCACTTCAGTTTTACGTTATCACCATAAAATGAACCACATTGCTAGTACCCTTTTCTTCCTCCTTGGGCCCCCTATTTAGATACGGACCCAACAGGGCAGCGAATCACAACTCGAATATGAAGGAAAAGGCGGGAAATGGAATATTGCGTGAAGGCCAGGTAAAAGTATCCAGCAGGAAGAGCAACATCTCCCTCGGCCATAAAGCAAGCGCCAAACAACAAAGGAGAGAGAAACTCATTGACCAATATATCAAAGATCGCCAACCGAGAATCTCTCCTAATTCAAATCGAGTTTGCCTGCAAGTCGTGCGAAGAGAGAGAGAAAGAGAGGGAGATTTTAAGTCTCAAGCCAACACGCCAACCTCAAAATATTGCGTGGCAGGTCCATCCACTGACTTCGCTCCATCCTCATCACGACCGGCTTGCTCCAGTCCACGTCCTTGCCCGGACTACGAAGTTCGCCGGCCTCGGAAGGACCAACGACGAACACTCAATACAGTTATTTCACGACAATCAGTGATTAGCGTATGTACATTACGTTCACGGTTGAGGCTGATATCCATTCTCCTAATTCGTGACTAACTTACGCTCCATCGACGTATTGGGGAATTAAGCGAGGAGTTCCTGTCAGAACCTCCGAGTTATGTACGCTTGGGAGATGGGAAGCATGCGAGACACCACCACTTTACATATACCACCATCCGCTATTGCTATAGAACTTCTCTATACTACTGTACTGTATCTCTCTCGCTACTCTGATGTGGTATGTTACAAGAGTCCTCCAAAAACGGAGATTATCTCGGCAGGAGCTCTCGACTCGCGAACAAGAAAGAAACAAAGTATTTTTGATGGGGCTTGTCATGCCATCCGGCTTGTTGCCTCCCAAGTACAAGCAAAGAACGCCGAACGACCTCCTCCGTAATTATGCATCTATCTGTATGTTTTTGTTTGTTGTGATTGTGTACCAAGCGTGCAAGAGTAGACAAACTTTCCTGTCCCAGGCATACCATGCCATATAGAAAATCATCATCCAGAGACGCTCGTACTCATACTCTACTGTGATGCGCAATGTGATGCAAATTCTGAAGCGCAATCACCGTTTACGCAAAACAAATATCGAACCGTCGTCCTTTTAGTTACGAGTGTTCCGTAACTCCGCAAAATCGCCTATTAGGAGTTGGCAATGTTGTGGATGCTATCACAGCTTTTATTAGCCAACAGCGTCATCGTATAATATAACGAAAAAAAAAAAACATACCTGATATCCTGCCTGTTCTCGGGGTTCTCCATGAGCGCAGGGGGTTCGGGTGTAGAAACCTTTACGTGTGTTAGTGACAGCCTCAACTGCTAGGTTCGTATTAGTGGAGGACCTACATTGACCGGGCCGCTATTGGCGACCAAGACCTTGTTGGTGCCGTTCACAACGGCGGCCTTCCGCTTCGTGCCACGGCTCTCGTTCAGGTGGTCGAAGTAACCTTCAGGGATGTCGGTCTGGTATTTGCCGCAGAACACACCCACTTCAAAGTCGGTGATCTTCTGGTGATCAGGAGAGGCCTCAGTACAGGCCGCCTTAAGGTCGGCAAGGTCCTGGTAAATGACATCATCGGCATTGATGTGCTTGGCGATGTCGCTTCTTGTCTTCTCGTGGGCGATGAGCTCCTGTGGAGAAGCGAGATCGATACCGTACTGGAAACATGTTAGCGTTGATAGTCATTTATGCAGGTTGAAACGCGGACATACAATGTGGGGGTAGATGATGGGAGGAGCACAGCTAGCAAAGATAACCTTGCGGGCACCAGCCTCACGAGCCATGCTCACAATCTCCCTACTGGTGGTGCCACGGACAATGGAGTCGTCCACGAGCAGGACGACACGGTCCTTGAACTCGGACTCCATGGCGCTGAGCTTTCTCCGGACGCTCTTTTGCCTGGCCTTCTGACCGGGCAAGATGAAGGTGCGGTAGACGTAACGGTTCTTGACGAAACCGTTAGAGAAGGGTTTCCGAAGCTGCTCTGATACCACGGCAGCGGCAGTATTACTGGTCTCCGGGACGGGAATGATCACATCAATCTCCTTGACACCCTCCTCTCCGAGGATCTCCTTGACCTTGTTGGCAAGCTTCACGCCCATGTTCTGCCTGCTGCGGTGCACGGAGATTCCATCCATGATGGTATCCGGGCGGGCGAAGTAAACGTACTCGAAGATATCGGGGGAGTAAGCCTTTTGCTCAACAACCTGGTGGAATTGAGGCTGCCCGTTCTTTTGGATGAACACGGCTTGTCCCGGGAGGATATCCTGGAAGTTGCTGAAGCCCAGCTGACGAAGAGCAATGCTCTCGGAAGCGAACATGTAGTCGATACCGCCTTCGAGGGTGCTGGAGGGACGCGATCCCATAATGAGGGGGCGGATGCCGTATTGATCACGGAAGGCGAAGATACCGAAGCCAGCAATCATAGCAGTGACGGCCCAGCCACCTTGGCACCTCTCGTACGTCTTCTTGAGGGCACTGAAGATGTCGTCGGTGTTGACACGGGCCTTGCCGGTCTCGTTCAGGGCGTTGGCAAAGACGTTGAGCATCAGCTCGCTGTCCGAGTCGGTGTTCACATGACGATGGGCCTCTTGGTCGAGATAGCTGCGCAGGGCGGGAGCGTTGATGAGGTTACCGTTGTGCGCGAAGCAGATGCCGTAGGGCGAGTTGACGTAAAAAGGCTGACTCTCGGCGCTCTATGGGTGATCTATTAGCCAAACGGTGATCCAGAAGGCATATGGACGTAGGATGGATGTTGACGATATGTAGGGTCTCTCAAACTGAACAGGCGGAATGCATAGAAAAATGGCTCGGCCTTTTGAGATCGAACAAGTGCTAGGTTGGAGAGGGGACGGATACGTACAGAGCTAGTTCCGGCAGTCGGGTAACGAAGATGGGCAATGCCCATGTAGCCGGGAAGGTCTACCGTGCGCTTGCCGTCGTCAAAGACCTTGGAGGCCATGCCATTGCCCTTGCACTGAAAGATTCTACCTCCAGAACCACAGGTCGCGATACCACAGGCATCTTGACCACGGTGTTGAAGATAGTACAAGCTCTCGTGCAAATCGGCAGAGGCGTCCGACGCATCGGTATCCGCGAGGATAAGGGCGAGAATACCACACATTTTGCTGGATCTTATGAAACTAATACGACTGTAATCGGCTCGACGGTCGGATGGAAGGATTCGATAAAGTTAGGTCGTGAAACTGGACCGCGAAGGTAGAGGTATGACTCTAAAGTGGATATCGATTAGGACCTGACCCGTGGTCCCTCCGTGGTTGACAAAGTATCGGGGTGGGCGCCGAGAGATGGAATAAGACTCGGAGCTGGAAGAAAAATCAAAAATCAGAAGAAAAAAGAGACAAGACAATTTCGTTATCGATGATTCGCCGAAGTCGCTTCGGTTTCGTTTCGGGTTTCGGTTCTTCGTCTGCTGCCAGGACTACCAGCCGGGCCGGAGACGGGGCGTGAGTGATGGGCGATGAAAAGTCTCTAAAACTGCGAATCTGCGAGCACCACAGACGATCCGCGAGAGATCAAGTGTGGCAAGCGGAGCCTCAGAAAAAAAAAACCAAAAAAGAGGGCAGAACAAGGGGACACAGGGGAAGTCGTCTGGAGAATCGTAAATGCTGGGAGATGCCGGCCTCTACATAGCGTAGAGCAAGTGTCCAGACACGGGATTCCATGCAAAAGTCCCGACCGACCACCCACTGTCGCCAAGGAGGGGCACGAGGAGGAAAGAAAAAGTTTTAGTGGAGTCGTACCGCCTCGACTAAAATGCGGGGCAAGCCTATCCACCTGGAGTCTCTTATCGGGACTTTATCCATTGGCCAATGCCAGGTCTTCAGGAGCCACTTCCTCCCCTGGCGCCTTTAGCTTCCGCACCGACGCCGATGCTCGGCCTAGCCCGATCAGGGAGCTCCGTCTGAGCAGCCATCGACAAATAAGTTCCCGCGCTCGTGATGCTCGCTTTCTGATACCCTCATTCCCGGTTGAACATTGTTGATTTGGAAGGTAGAACTTGGAGGTTGGCGGTTTGGATCATCAATGGCCAAGGATCAACAGCGGCAGGACCATGTCCCGGGACTCGACCCGAACACATGGTTCACCAGCCTTGTACCAAAAATTTATCCTGAATATGCGTTTCGATCCCATCACGGGATGGCTGGTCATCTGCTGTGGCATGTGATACAGACCATGGTTTATAGAGCCGGAACACAGAAGATGGGGAACTGTGCCGCTGATGATATTGCTTGAACATCTAGCATTCTCCCATGACAAATTATACAAGCCAGAAGCGATGTCTTTCAACATGCCAGTGTATTAGATTGCTTAGTACTTGAACTATGAAACATAGAGCTAGTGATACTTGACGTTGCAACCGGTTGTGAGTTCCGAGTAAAGGGTCACAAGCAGTCAAATGACTACAATGGAGCGGAACTGGTACGGGTACCACTTCCACGTGAACCGAATAAGTCAAGTCGGACAGCATCTGTCGATCAAGTGGCTTGTGGACTTTTTGAAGGATTTGGAGGGTAGCCATTTGATAAAGTTGAAACTGGATCATTGTCATAGGTGTTCAATTTCATGGCAAGATGCCGTCGAGAACCTGCTACAGTAAATATGATCGAGGGTGACAGTATTTTTAGATTATGAGTTTACCCAGATTTAACTGGCGAAGGAAGAAAAGACCAGATCAAAAAGAGTTGTGGAGATAATGAGTTCAAAAAAAAAAAAAAAAAAAAACGAGTCCAGGCAAGCGGGCTCAAAGACTGGAAGTCCGGAGATGATACGGAGAGGAAGAGGAACAAAAAGACTTGGTTGCGCAAGGATGAATGATATGATGAAGTTCAAGGGTTGCAAAAGTAAAGAGAAAAGAAAAAAATAAAGTCGACCATCCTGGGACTCGAACCCAGAGCCTTTACCACCGGAAAGTAACGCGCTACCGTTGCGCCAAACGGCCATTGTTGAAGATTTTTAGTGGATGTACAGCCTATAGTCTCAACTCCACTGTCCTCCACGCAATGCATATGCCGGTAGCAGACGGAAGCTTCCCAACACGCCGCATAACCAGCCAACTTGAACCAAATGATAATAAGGACCAACCTCAATCTTCCCGTCGACACGCTCACACATCCCTTGATCCTCCCACACAGCCACCACCACACTCTGCACAATACAACCACATGAATCCTTGTCCACCTTCTGCATCATGATTGATCAACAACGGAAAACAGCCGCGTACCAAAGTTTGAAGAAGCCTCACTTCGCCTGAGCGTCAGCATCGTCAGAATTCCGTGCCCCGTTGGCGCTTCGTGCGCCCGTCTGATTCGGCTGATTTACAGCCTGCGCTGCCTGCCATTGAGCAGGTAGGTCGTTGATTGGAATTTAACGATGACACAGACGGACCTGGGCACACTCGGGTGGTTCTGAACTTGATTTCTTGAGCTGGCCTTGTTGTTGCGCATGATGATGGTGTCAACCGCGAAGATTGGCATATGAGAATATATCATTTAATACTCTCATTGCTACCTGATGAGGGAAATTGGATGGTGAAGCTCATCACAGTGAGTTACCGACTGGCTCGACGCTTATGGTCTTGACTCTCGAGGCATATTCACACGGATCAAGTCGAACTTCCTCATCACCAAAGGGCAACGTCAAGCTATGCCCTGAAGCCGAATATCACAACTTGGACTATCGAATCGCAATGCCCCCGAAACGGTGAAACCAACCCTCCGTCTCGGGATGCACAAACCGTCCGAGCAAGAGGCTTGTGTCTTGGCACTCCGCAAAGGGCATCTCATATCTTTGCTAGAACAGCGGTTGCCATTCCGTATCTGGAGTCGACTGGAGCGGCAGTATACAAATCGGGGGATCGATTCCCCCATCCCCGTCGGCCGTCATCCACGTTGCACTGCCCCCGAGAAGCTGACAGGCCGGGTCAGGTTGGACGCGGCCCGGCGCCTTTGCAGAATGAATGGAAGTTGACCGTCTTGTTTCTTACCCTATCCATCCTTCTTTACACTACAATCCTGCAAATCCTTCCACTCTTGCCTGATATCTCTCGATTCCCTGGCTAATCATCGATGCCATCCGGCAAGTTTCTTCGGGGCCATTCCGTTTCCGTTTACGTTCGGTGTTTTGGGCAATGGGCAAGGCTGGCTCTCTGCAAGGTGCTTCCGGCTTGTGAGCCATCCCTTTGACGGTGAAAATGAATCATTCTTGCCAAGATCCGGGAGTGGCCAATCGAACAACCTTATTTCATCCACCTTGTGTTTATTCAAGCGGAGGTGCACATTTGTTTGTGCCCACGCAGATATCTCAAGTCCACCAGCTTTTGCAGAACCTTTGACATAGTATCAATCAATCAATAGAATTACCATCCTCTTGCATAGAACGAAGAGTCCCGAAAAGCTTCTTGACAGACGAATTTCTTTCTCCACCCTAAACACGACGGGCACAAATCTCATGATATTCGCGATCAACAATGCATTTCGATAACTCTATCACAACACCTCAAAAAGGACATTGCAGAATCGCTGTTATTATCAGCAAAACGAACACTTTTATCATCGTCGATCTTTTACATGAACTTCCTAGCTAGCGTTGCTAGCTGCGTCAACAAAGCGCTAGTACACTACAACTGCAAGACCCTTCCGGTTTTGGCAAAAATGATACATTTTCACCACCAGAGGGATGGCATGTAGTGTACGCAGTATCACGTTCAGGAAAAAAAAAAGCAAAGTTCTGAATAAATAGTGTACTGTATGTACTGTGATAAGATGCGTAAGTTGAACCCGTGGGTTGCGTCGCTGACGATCTCTGGCACTCGAGAGGCCCATAAAGAATCTCGAAGCTTTGCTCGTTGTACTGGTCCGTGCCCGGTACCTGACAGGAAGGTGAAACTTTTGCTCGCAACCACAGTACCGCATACCGTGAAGAATACTTCGTGTCGTCCAGAGCAGGGGTACCATATTCAGCCTTCTTGTCACTTGTCAGTGCAAGGAGACCCACTTGGAGACGGGAGAGTCCGAAACAGAAGATGGATGGATGGATGAGAGCAAGGCATCTGAGCCTCGAAGTGTACGCGTTTTCTGATGGCTTGTGAGCAAAGCCGTTTCTTAGCTTTTCTTCTTTCTTCCTTTTCGAAAACGGGATTTTTGGAAAACGGCTTCTATGGAACGCGGCCGGCCGCCTTTGCTCGGACTTTTGACTAGAAGCAAATTTTATACATAACTTTAATCTCCCGGATATCTCGGGGGCCGGCCTACCCACAGTTTTTCCAGTTTCTTTCTTTTGACGGCAAGCACCCTGAATTCCAGCTTGCAAAATCGTCGTTCCGCTTGTTTGATCTTTGACCTCTTTTTCATAACCATCGTAACTTTTCTACATTGCCCTGAAAGAGGACACCGAATCAGCAGGTCCTCTATACCGACACCTACATACCTGGCACCTGCACACCTTCAAGCCACTCTATCTGTGCCACACACCGCCGTCCCGGTCCCGTCCGGAAATAAGAAAAGTCATGAGCTCCAACAATACATCCGGGTCCGACATCCCGGATGGCATCAACCCGGACCTGTGGACTGCATGGATGGAACTGCGCAAAGAATGTTATCCGGACTTGATCGAAGGTGTCAACCCTAGCTACGGGTACCGACCAACGCTGGGAGCCGGCATTGCCTTTGATGTCCTCTTTGGCATCTGTGTCATCGGTCATCTCATCCAGCTGATTCGGTTTCGGCAGTGGACGTCGGGGTTGATGATGGTTGGGGCTATCAGTGCGTATTATCCTTTTCCTTTTTCGTTTATTTGTTGCTGTCCGTCATTCATCTCTGCACTTACACTGCACATGTCAGTCAACTGGGCTGTCAATGCCATCGCGGTGGATCATGTTCCACCGGTCCCTGCACATCATCCACAACATGAAACCCCAGTACACCCAACTGTCAGCAACTTACCCAATGAACACTCGGGGGGGGCAAAAACCCAAACTAACATTGCTTCTTCCAACAACAGCCGAAGCAATAGGCTGGGCAGGCCGCACCTGGTCCGCCAAGTGTCCCTACAACAACGACGCCTTCCTCATGCAAATCACCACCCTCATCATCGCCCCGACCTTCTTCGCCGCGGCCCTTTACGTTCTCCTCGGGATGCTCATCCGGATTCTCGGGCGCCAGACCAGCGTCCTCTCGGCCAAATGGTACGCCATCATCTTTTGCTCGTGCGACGTCATCTCGCTCGTCATCCAGGCCATCGGCGGCGGCATGGCGTCCAGCGAATCCAACAAAGAAGGAGGCGACACCAAGCCGGGGACGCACACCATGGTGGCGGGAATCGTGTTCCAGCTGTTCACCATGACCGTGTTTGCCGTCCTAGTGCTGGATTTCTTGAGGAGGGTGTATGCGCTGGCCAAGGGCCGAAGGGATGGACGGGGGGGACTGACGAGAAACATGAAGCTGACGGTGCTGGCACTGTTTGTGTCGTTTGTCATGATTTATATCAGGAGCGTGTACCGCACGGTCGAGTTGGCGCAGGGGTGGAGTGGGTATCTGATTACCCACGAAGGATACTTTATCGGGTTGGATGCGACCTTGATGGTCATTTCGGCGGGCATCTTCTTGGTGTTGGATCCAGCCGTGTTGTTGAGGCATGAGATGATCAAGGTTACTACGAATGGGAGCGGAAAGGAGGAGCAGGGCACGACCACGGGGAATGACTCGGAAGGGCAGGGTGGAGTGAGAGAATGAGCCTTTGAATCATGCATGCATGCATGCCCTGCAAGAGAGTTGTTTTAAGGGGAGCATGAAAGTTTCTTGGTTACCTCTAATGAAGTCACGGCAAGGAAAGAGGAAAAGGATATCGAGCGGGCGGCCAGCGAAGAGACGCAACAACGGCTTTCCTTTTTTTCTTGAGCATACGTACCAGCGCACATACACGGCATATATGTCAGTCATGAGAGATGATAGAGATACCTACATAATCTTCTTACCCATCTGTCCACTTGTTTCTTGCACGGATGGCTGGATGGGGTGATGGGCTCCTGTCATCTTGTGCATGTGAAGACACTTGCATCGTATGCGTCAGGGGAAGACGGCCACAATAGCGAATCCGGGACGGCTGCCATGCAAGCAGTCGGCCATACATGCTTGTGCTTCAGGGCATGGCCACGATCTTGAAAAGTTTTCTGCGTTCGCCACGTCTCACGAGTGCACACGGCAAAGAAAAACAGCAGTGATTACGTCGGTGTATGACAACTGCACTTGATCGCGCTCCAGCTGTCGGCCATGAAGAATTTGAAATGACAGAAAGAAAAGGTGACGTTGAGGACTAAAATGGAAGGCACACCTTAACGAAGTGAGCGATAGGAGGCATGCGGGGAAGGAACTCGTCGAGCTCGTCTCGAAAACGCGCCTTCATTGCTGAAGACTGTTTGGCTTTGTTTGGAAATACACAGCAATGAACGTCGATACACTAACGTTTACTAGCAAACGGTAGCTGGCCTAATGCAAACGGAAAGCCTGGGGGCGAACACCTCCAAATTCTAGTATCGTGACTACCTTGGCGGGATGTTCCCGCAATCTCTTTTTTCTCAAAGAACTCGACTTGATTACACCACCTCCTCCAACAATTGGTACCGCAAATGTTGCGCTCCAACAACTTCGAGACTCCTGATATCTCGTGCAAAGACCCAAGTCCGTCACAAACGCTTGGCTCGTGTTCTTGTTGACTCGTCTTCTGACCAGCGCCCATGACCCGGCAGCTTAGTTGTCAGGGCTTCTGGACAAGTTCCTCAGCCTTTTATCCTCTCGCCATCGCCAGGTACGGTTGTGTTGTGGTCCGAGAAACCGTCCGCCGTTATCTTGTCGTGACTAGGAGTCTCTTCTTGTGCTTGTGCCCAAGTTCCGTCTCCAAACCCATGAGAGTGTTGAAACCAGGAAGCACTACTCTCATATTCCTTGAACTGCTTGTACTCATGGAGAAGGATGAAAGGTACCGGTCACTGGGCTCCTCCGAAGCGAATTTTGCTGTCCAAAATTCCCTGCCCCCCGATGGCTCCACGTCCCGCCTGAAGCCATTCGACATGTCAGCTCAGTTTCTCCCGGCCTTAGTGAGTAGAGCTAGGAACAAACATTCCTCCGCAAAAGGCAAATGATCGAGTGAGCTTCGTTAGCTGCCTTAGTGCTGTTCTGCAACCATGTTGTGTCTTGTGCCTGCATCGCCGGCCAATGTTTCCAGGTAGTCCGGCGAGGACCGATCAAGATGGGACATTTCCCCATGAGAGAACTTTACGAGTTCTCGAGCCCCTTTCCCGTCTCCAGATCATCTCTTTCTGTCATCAACGCTTTATTTTACCAGCTGATGAAGCGCGAGTTTTCACTCGCATGATCTCAAGTATATTGACCTTCACCTAGAGTTCTCCGGCCTAAACCATACGATTGCCTTGAACCCAGCTTACAAGGGCCAATCCGTAGGTCCGTCTCCACGCTCTTCATGATCCGGACATCCAAGCCGTTATCCGGTCTTCCATCTACAGCGAAAGAGAAGCCTCTCCTCCCTTTCACGGCTCGCAAGAAGCAGAGGATTCAAGTGCGGACATTGATCAGCCACTGTTTATATCGAAGAGTAATACTATGGACTATCGCAGTACTTGCCCTTTCGGCGATAACTCTCTCGAGAAGTGGTGTCTCCATAACACATGGCGAAGCCCCCGAGATCAAAGCCCACAAAGAAACCCGGATACAGACACAAACACAAGCCCAGATCGATGAGGAGGAGAACGCAGCCACATTCATGTTCTTACTGGCAGACGCGTATGAGAAGAGGAAGATGAAGGAGGAAACAAATTTGCCTCAATGGCTGCGTTTCAGGCGGTAAGTGGAAATGGCAGTGATTTATCCCCAACTTCACATCAATACTAACATACACTACTTAGCCTTGATGGCTTCTTTCATGGTATCAAGACTCTAGTGCCAGTAGAAAACCACAAGCCAGAATATCCAAGGAGGGATGAACAGCACAAAACTTTACCTTTTACAGCCAGCCTCTCAAGAACACATACTCCCACGGCGTATGTCCCACAGCCGGACTACAAGTCATCCAGATATGTGAGCAAGTATCACGATGTCAAGCCGTGTTACCTCGACAAAGAGGAGACAATACCTGTTCCCAATGTCCTTGCGTACAACGGTCTTCCACAGGGGCTACCGGAGCCTGTCATCGGTTCACACAAGCTCTTTGGCTTAAGGGATGATATTTGTTTTGACAGATTCGGCAGATACGGGCCATATGGTTTAGGCTACAGCTACGACGATGGCGGCCTGGATGTGGGAATGGATACCGAGAAAAACGGAAGCGACATTGTGTGGGCCAGAACGGGCAAGATTGACTACAGCAACGTCGATTGGGGTAACGCTCAGAGCCGGTGTCTCGAAGTCAACAAAGAGCGGTTCGGTGAAGGTCCCGGTAACACCGCAAGTGCTCCCACGGGAGAAATGGAGAAGGATCAGAAACCAGTTTTCCAGCAACATAAGCGCAAAAAGATTGCTCGCACGGCGATTGTAGTACGGTTGTATGTCGGATTTCCCTGGACGGAACACGCAATCCTCAACTTCCGTGCAATGATTTCCGAAGTTTCGCTACAATCAGGAGGCGAGTACACGGTGCACTTCCTTCTTCATGTTCTGGATAACGACGAGCCCATCTGGGCAGATCCGAAGGCTGTCCAAAAGGTGTTGGATGACAACGTGCCCCCGGAATTCCACAGCCTCTGTACGTTGTGGTCTGAAGACCAAATGCGTCTCTACTATCCAGGTCCTTTCGCCCGGTCGTTCACCAACCCAAGCTTTAGCAGCATCCACGGCGTCTACCGCAGTGCTCATTTCCCGCTCCAACACTTTGCCCAGACACACCCGGAGTACGACCACTTCTGGAACTGGGAGATGGACATGCGGTGGATAGGTAATTACTACGAGTTCTTTGATCGTCTCGGCATTTGGGCCAAGAAACAGTCTCGTCACGAAATGTGGGAGCGTTCAGAGCGATACTACATCCCGCACTATCACGGCAGCTGGGACAACTTCACCCAACTCGTTCACAACCAGACTGTTGCCAGTGGCCATGGCCCGGTTATGGGTCCCGTCCACTATCCCGGACGCTTGAGACTCCGTTCTGAGAAGCGTGGCGTGTCCTTCCTTCCCCCAACCTGCCCCAAGAACGCTGTCACTATTGTGAACCCGCGTCCATATGCGAACCGACCACCAAAGGCACAAGCACAAGCACAAGCACAAGCACAAGCACATCGTCACCACCATCATCACCCACCTCGCGCGGGCTCCCCCGACGACGACCTCGAAGCCACCACAACCACCACACCCCCCGTCCCCGAAGACCTCACAACCTGCGGTATCGACGAAGACGCCGACCTCATCACCCTCAACCCCATCTTCGACGCCGAATCCTCCGGCTGGGTCTATCACCTCGACATAACCGGCTACGACCGCTCGCACCCCCCTCCGCCGCGGCGCGCCTCCATCATCACCGCCTCCCGCCTCTCGCGCCGTCTACTCAACGTGATGCACGAAGAAACCCACCGGTTCCACCACGTCATGTTCACCGAGATGTTCCCGGCCACCATGGCCCTCCACCACGGTCTTAAAGCCGTCTACGCGCCCCATCCCGTATACCTGGACCGCCAATGGGATCTCGAAGCCATTGGTCGGACGTTCAACGGCGGACGCGACCATACCACCAGCGGCAAAGGAAGTCCGTATCAGTACCAGAATGAGTACCATCATAAGGGGAGCACGTGGTATTATGATGCGCAGTTTGCGGGGACGGTTTGGAGACGGTGGCTTGGGTACGCGCAGGTAGAGGGACCGGCGGGAGGGGAGAAGGGGGAGAAGGCGACGAGTAGTGGGGAGACGGGCGGGAGGTTGAGGGGTGGTAGGAAGGAGGAGGAAGAAGGGACGGGGAGGATGTGTTTGAGGAGTATGTTGGTGCATCCGATCAAGTGGGAGGATCCGGGGGAGTTGGCTTGGGGGAAGTGAGTGGTTGGTGGTGTGTTGTGGAGGGTGAGGCAAAGACCCAGCATGTCGGTCGATTGGATTGATGGATGGTTAGTTTGATGAGTGTAGTTGGGTTGGATGGGTGTGTATAGTGTATGGGAGGCTCTCCGGGATGCTCGGTACCGGTGGTCTGGTTGTTATGTAGGATCAGGTGTAAAGGTAAAGAGGGATCAGGCCTTGGGGGGTCTAGAACTCTACGGCATACGAGCTATGTAGAACTAGTAATACTACGACCGTCATTCCTTTACTACAGTAGCATTTAGGCGGCAATGTTTGGTTTCAGCTTTTGTCGCAATGTACACTATATAGTACATGGACATGGCCCAAAAAAGGCAGATGGTAGCTACGAATACAACGCCCGAAAATATCAGGTCGAGATGACCATAGTGATGATTCACATTATGAATCTGTTTCGTGATTGTTTTGAAGGTTGATGTGTGTTCTCTGCTGTGTATCGGAGTCAGCGATCCTTCCACAGAGCACAAAGAAACCGATCTGTTTAGTGTACTGGAGGTGAAGTCGGGCTGGAGCAGAGTAGAGAAGCCGGACATCACGTCAACCGAACTCGCCGTCGGGCTCTTCTCGTATGTATGTAAATTGGAGATTTGGATTGTCCCTATTGAGCAACAACTGAACCCGACGATTTCAAGTCCAAGCTTACGATATGTGGGTGGTGTGTACATATGTGTGGTGGGTTGTGGTGTGTGTGTCACCCCACGCTACATACAGTACTATAGTACATCCCACATCCATACATAGTAGTAGATACACCCATCACACGAACTTTCGGGGGATCGGGGGAGATGGAATGTGCCACCCACTCATTCCTCGACGCCGCCTCAGACAGGCATCCTTCCTTTTCGCTTCTTGCCGCATGGAGGATGGGCACGGGACTCGACTGAATTTTTTTTTTTTTTTTCGGTCATGGTTGATTTGATTCCCGGATCTAGAGATGGATGGGATGGAATGGATAGAGCTTTGGGGGTGAGAGTGTTTACCTAGTTGGGTTTGGGATGAGTTGGTGGAAAGTAGTATGTATGTACAGAAAAGTATCGAGTTCGGTGAACGACAAGGTGGTGGTCTTCTCGTCACTTTTTTGGTACTGTACACTACTTCTATCAACTTTCGAGTGGGCTCGCTTGGGTTCACGACTTCCAAGTGCTTGGTTTTCCACAGCACTACTATTATATCTGCGAAAAATGGTTTCTTCACCATATCAACAAATTGGTACGGGCCGTTAAATAGTGTTCACTAGTTCGTATGAATGATCTTCCCGCCCGTGGCCGTCGTCGTTCCCTCTCTCGTTGGCGCCCGAATGCTACAGTATCACAGTATGTACATCTCTTCAACAGTGTGGTACGTACCGTTTTTAGAATCGGCTAGTATCGCTATCGGCCTGCAGATGGGAATGGAACGTCGTCATAGTGGAACCCTTTTCTTTTTTTTCCGCCTAGGGCTACGTTGTTAAGCTTTTACTATGTACGTTTTGTCGCGTATCCGCTGGCAGTCTGCTCCATCACCGATTGCTTACCTACCTCTAGGTACAGAACCCACCGCGATTCGGTCCGGGTCTTGTAGTCATCCACTGTTAGCCCAAGGAAGTTATCTGGGTGTGACGACATCTGTTGTTTCGGATTTGAACGGATGAAAAAGAAAAGAAATTGGGGTTCGCGATTGTTGCTCGTTGCTTTGGTGATGAGATTCGAACTGAAAAAAATGGCAAGTAGGAGCACATAAGCAGCCCCTTGTCAAAGGAAGGAACTGACAAATGTCCATTTGACTTCCTGTGTCAGTTGTCAGCGCATACCTCTACGCACAACGGTTGACCCGTTGGCCAATTGCTGCTTCACGCGGATATTCTGGATTGACCAATGGCGACGGGCTGGAAATAAAATCTCGACGAACATCAACACCACGCATCAGCTCACAGGCCTTTTGCACAGAACCCCAAACACCCTTCATGTGCAAGTGTCCGTGTGTGAGTTTGCTGGACTTGTCAAATGATGTTTTGCCACAGTGATCCTTTTCAGGGTCCCCACCACCGCCGGCCGATCTGATTGGAAATACCGAGCAGGGAGGGCAGAGGAGGGGCAGCTTGCAACGCTGTGATTGCTGCGTTGGAATTCTTGGGAATGCTTTCGCTATTGCTGTGTTGTTTGCACATCGTGGACGAATGAACCCCCAAGACATTCCTGCAGAATTGCTTCAAAAGGGTCAGCCGTCTGAGCCTCACAATGTCGTTCATCTACATTCATTCATTCATTCATCATTGTTCTTTGCACAGCATTTCCCCAAAACTTATCAAAGAGCGGAAGGAAATCATAACCAATCATAAACAGCTCGACCCCGAACGAAGAAGACTGCATCGGGTCACCCAACTTGGGACTAAAACAAGGTACCGGCGGTACCTTCCTGTTTACTTGTCCTCCTGGCTGAAGCGCTGGTCGGGATCAAACTCCGTTATCACGTTTGCTATCACAGCACTCATTCTCACAAGGACAGAAACGGGAAACCAGACAATTTGAAGATGGGGCTGCAACTTGTAGTTCTTTGCGTCTCGGGTCATTTCCACATACACTACTTCTGGCCATGAATAGTTTCATTCCAGCTGGGTAAACACCAGCCTCATCTGCGTCCTCGTGCTTTTCTCGTGCTGGGCCCAACATCGATGTTTCCATCAATGTTCTGGAGAAGCCGGTACCATACCTTCGTTGTCTCAAAGTACCTGCCCACCCGTGCACATCCCGCTTTCCATCGCCAGGGTTTTGTATGTTCCCATTCTCTTAACCCTGGTCCCCCCCCATCGCATCACGGGTCCGCGTGACCGCATCGCCGGAGTGGGCGCCATGGTACCAATTTCCTCCCGGGCCACTGTATTAGAAACAGAAGAGAGACAGGGAATTTCCCGCCCGGTCTTTTCTTCTTTTTACGTGGAGGGTGTCTCTGGTGTGGACTGCAAAAAGCAACCTACGAAGCTAGAGGTACCGCGGGCGGTATCTGCTAGTGTACTGGAGGTGCGACCCGCTTCAGCCGCCGTGCCCGCTGGAACCAGACAGACACCCTCCATCTCAACCCTCCCGCCCAAGTACCTCTACCTACACCGGCACCATTCACCTAATAAAGTGAGATTAAGCCATCCCCATAGTTCAATTTCCCCTTCACTTCAGTTGTCTGTTGGCTTGGTTTGTTTGGATCCGTCTCTTCTCTTGCCCTGTATATATATATAAGATCTTCCCCAAACTGAAGCCCAACTTTGAAAGCTATCTACAAAGTCCTCGTTGTTTCCTGGAAGGGAACCGAAGAAACCCAAGGCCGTCCCGCTTTTTCCTCCTTTGCTGTAAACCTAAGCTACCTTGGGCAGTACCTCACTGACCCCGGTCCTACCTCCTGGAGACCTGACGTAGCGTCACGTCGTGGCCCGCCCTGTCCGGCCTGCCCTCCCCTCCTCCTTGCCAACCTCACCCAACAACAAATCGGCTCACCCAAAGAAAAAGGATTGTCTGCTTCCAAAGCCCAATTAATTCCATCGAGCACCTGTACAACAAACGGCGACTTTGTCCGACTCACAAAGCCTTATCTCTTTCCCTCTCGCTCCAAACAAAGACATCTTCAACATCGAACCCGCTCGTCTTGACTGTTCTCCGCATCTCGAAACAAACAAACATTTTCGGGAGACAAACAAGATGACTTCCCAGCCTTCTTCAGGCAAAGGCCGGGGTCGCAACCTGTCGATCGACGAGTACAATGTCTATGACGACGCGAAGACATACTATACCACCGAGGACCGCCATCACAACCACCGCGCTGGAGCCAGAACCCGCACCTACTCTCAGGTAAGCACTCCCCCGAGCCAGGATTGTCACGCTTGGGCGAGCATCCACTGATTCCGCCGCCTACAGAACAGCTTGTTCAAGCAGTTTGAACGTCTAGGCCTTCAGAAGGAGCCCTACCGCAGAGGCAGCCATGGTACGAAGACAATCACTTGCCAGCGAACGATCCCGTGCAAAACATACTGATCAGACGTTTGACAGACGAGTCAACGATCCCGCAATCCCGCCGATTCCTTATCCAGGTCGAGCCCACGCTGCAGAGTCTGCAATCGCAGGAGGACACGGATGGCAACATGCAGATCACCATCGAGGACAACGGGCCAAAGGTACGCGGAAACGCCATCAAGGGGTTAGAAGTTGCAGTTGGTATTACACAGCGCTAACATGGTGCAACCCCCCAGGTCCTGTCCCTCAGAACCGCTGCATCCAATGGCTACAACCGATTCGACATCCGTGGCACTTACATGCTCTCCAACCTTCTTCAGGAGCTTTACCTCGCCAAGGAATACGGTCGCAAGCAGATTATCCTCGATGAGGCTAGACTCAACGAGAACCCCGTGAACCGACTTTCGCGACTGATCAAAGACCACTTCTGGGAGGGTCTAACACGCCGCATTGATGCTTCCAGCATTGAAATCGCTGCGCGGGATCCCAAGGACTGGACTGACGATCCCCGACCCCGCATTTACATCCCCAGAGGAGCACCGGAACAACACGAGTATTATACCAAGGTGGCCTTGGACAGGCCTGAGCTTCGCCTGGATGTTCAATATCTTCCCGAGAAGATCACCCCCGAGATTGTTCGGGACATGAATGCCAAGCCTGGCCTGCTGGCGGTAGATATGGAAGAAGTGGTTGATCCCAAGACCGGTGAAAAGACTCTACGCGGCCGCCCTTTCGTGGTGCCCGGAGGTCGCTTCAACGAGCTGTACGGATGGGACAGCTACATGGAGTCTCTCGGTTTGCTGGTCAACGATCGGGTTGATCTGGCCAAGTCCATGGTGCAAAACTTTTGTTTCTGCATCAAGCACTACGGCAAGATCCTCAACGCTACTCGTTCCTACTACCTTTGCCGATCGCAGCCCCCCTTCCTAACGGATATGACTCTGCGCGTCTATGACAAGATCAAGCACGAACCGGGTGCGCTTGAATTCCTTCGCCAATCTCTGTTGGCCGCCATCAAGGAATACTATAGCGTCTGGACAGCTGAGCCTCGCCTTGACCCTGTGACTGGTCTCTCCAGGTACCGCCCTGAAGGCCTTGGCGTCCCTCCCGAGACCGAGGCTGGCCACTTCATCCATATTCTTGAGCCCTATGCCAAGAAGCACAACATGAGCTTTGACGAGTTTGTGTACGCTTACAACCACGGTGAGATCAAGGAGCCCACGCTCGACGACTACTTCATGCACGACAGAGCTGTTCGTGAGTCCGGCCACGATACCACATACCGCTTCGAAGGTATCTGCGCTGATCTGGCCACCATCGATCTCAATTCGCTCCTGTTCAAGTATGAGACCGACATTGCGCGTACAATTCGCAACGTCTTCCACGACAAGTTTGAGGTGCCGGATGACTGGCTCGCTACCAACAACCCCGCTGCTAGCAAGCTCGAGACATCGGCAATGTGGGATCGCCGTGCCAAGCGCAGAAAGCTGGCCATTGACAAGTACCTGTGGAACGAAGAGGCGGGCATGTACTTCGACTACAACACGGCCACGCGCAAGCAGTGCAACTATGAAAGTGCCACCACTTTCTGGGCCCTGTGGGCGGGTGTCAGCAACCCCAAGCAGGCAGCTGCCATGGTGACCAAGGCCTTGCCCAAGTTGGAGGCTTTTGGTGGTCTGCTTTCTGGAACAAAGGAGTCTCGTGGTGAGATTGGTCTAGAGCGCCCTAACCGTCAATGGGATTACCCTTACGGCTGGGCGCCGCAGCAAATTCTTGCTTGGACAGGTCTCTACCGGTACGGCTTTAACGAGGAAGCGGAGCGCCTGGCCTACAAGTGGCTGTTTATGATTACCAAGGCGTTTGTGGACTTCAACGGCGTCGTGGTGGAGAAGTATGATGTGACGAGGCCCATTGACCCACACAGAGTCGATGCCGAGTACGGCAACCAAGGGTTGGATTTCAAGGGAGTTGCCAAAGAAGGGTGAGTTTGTCTACTGCTATGTTTTTTTTTTTTTTTTTGTTTTTTTTTGTTTTTTTTCCCGAGAGAAGCACAATCGCTGACATGATGAACGCAGTTTCGGATGGGTCAACGCCAGTTATGTCTACGGCCTGCAGATCGTTAACGCGCATATGCGCCGTGCGCTCGGCACTCTGACTCCCTACGAAACCTTTATGAAGGCCGTCGAGGAGAATCGGAACAAGGCGCTCTCTGAGCTCGTTTGATCTGGTTTCGGCTACCCTATTTTCAACGACACGGTTATCTTTCCATCGAAGCGTCTGTTAGCCTGCAGCCTTTTGGCTTTCGCAATTTCCATTATTCGGCGTTTAGGTTTCGTATTGACTGCTGGCGCGGCTTTTTCCATCAGATTACATAGTCAGATCGGTTCTTGACAAGGGGGGCGACGAACAGGAGCTAGATTAGAGAAGTCACATCAGGAAAGAGAAGGTACTATGATGGTATATGCATACCACTGCGTGTTGCTGAGAGAGAAGACTGAAAAGCACGCGAGTTGTGTTGCTCATGTTTTGCTTTAAGGGCTGCAAACATTCCAAGAGACGGACCTCGACCTGAACGGTCAGTTAGTAGTAGTAGTATAGATAGGCAAATCACTACCTGATGAAAGAACTGAGCGAACGTGAATTGACTTGTTGTGACCGGACGGATGTGAGTGAACCTGTTGAGAATTGTCTACAGCCAGGCTCCCGCAAGACAAACCAAGGAGGACCGCGCGTGCGCTAGCCACCAAAATCATGGCATTGCCGAAGCCATAAAGACAACTTTCATTCCATCCATTGCTCTCATTGTTTTTGTTGACTTTCACGACTGACTGGTCATGGCTCACTTGAGTTCTTTTCAGGCCTTCAAACCTACTGGATGCTTTGCAAAACATTTTTCTTTGAGACTCGCCGTGAAGTCTACGTCAATTTATCTAGCGTGAGCCCGACATCTTCTACTTGCAATTCCCCTTATATTGAAATGTAGGGCATTCTTGCAAACTCCGTCACTTCGTTAGCTGGTCTTTTTGCTTAGTGACAAGATTGATGACAGCCCAAATTAAACTACTTTGTACAAACACAATCATGGGCACCGTCTTACTGCTTTATAACCATGTCAAGACACCCATTTACTCTCTCCCAGGACACTCTTTCACGACACTTGACCTCCTATCTCGACAGGTACCCCGCTTTCACCACTTGAGTCCCGCGCTCCTTACCTTTCACAAACTGCAGGATATGGCAAATGCCGTAAAGTAGAATTTTAATGACGGTAGGATGTGGTTGGCGAAATTACAGAGACGAGTGAAACTTGGGTTCGTTAACGGGATAGGATGACCTTCGCGGGTTCACATCAATGACTGACTACGTTGATTGTCGAGACTCTGGGGAAGAAGAAGATTGAGGATGTTATTGTACAGGGTCTTGAGATGGAGGAGTAAGGGGAAATGAAAAAGTTCGAGGAGTTTCTTCCTTCCTTCCTCATGTTGATTCTCCCTCTTTGTTTTCTTTGTTTTCTTTCCTCATGAAGCGAGGGGTGCGGATAGGCAACGGTGTTCCTTATCGTTTGACATTGATGATTTGTGGTTCAAGGTTTTGGAAACTGTTCTTGTTGCTTGAAATTCAGCCAGCATAGATGAAATCGTATGAGCTAGCTAGTCCTTAGTGTACTCTACAGTGCAGCAAGGTAATACTTGCGAGTGTGCATGGGGAGAAAACAAACTAGAAAAGAACTGAATTCAGATAATGAGTGGGTAGACGCTCAGTTTGGTTGGAATTGGTTGCAAATCATATCGGACAGTCGTGTGGAAGTCGTGGATCAGCTTGATAGATCTTTCTGTTCCCTTCTTGTTCCTGACGGGGTTTGTCCCCTCTCCCCCTGGTGTTCTTTCTGTGGACATCCAGAAAGAGATATGCTCCATTCTTCGCCTCTTCTTGTCGTCTACACGGACAGTCCCGCCTATGATGAGCCACGTGACGGCAAAAAGGTGAAATACCTCCAAAGTCTCTGGAGAACATTTTAGAACCGATTTTTTGGAAGGTCCAAGTCTTGGGCTTGTCTCGCTCCAGTGAAGGTTCTGCGAGTGGAAAGGGGTTCCCATTCCGGTGTGTTGAAGAGTTTGGTTCATGAATCAGGTGGGTAAGAACGAGCGATAACTCCGATGACGGTTGCACATGCCTCCAACAGCTATAGGCAAATCACAATTCAGGAACAGACACTTGATGCCACAATTTGGGTTTTGGATCTTCCAATATCTTAACTTCGGTCGACATCCCAAGGTTCCAAGGGCTTTGAATCACCGAGTGGCACAGGCGATTTCCCCGAGTTTTTCGCTTCACCCACAATAGCACCACCTCTTGGATACCCCCATTCTGCTCTAGCAGCCCACGACAGACACTCGTCCAGCTTTTTACGCCCCTTCAGCAGACAGAATCTAGGTCATAATTCCCAATGACAGTGTGCTGCAGAATATCGTCACACGTGAAAAGCAGGTGCGTAAAGCCAAAGCACTCATAATTCCGCCACACAAAATGTGTCGATCTGGTGCCTGCTGCATGTACATGTAGGGCAGAGCCACTTCTACCAATTTTCTGATGCTCTGGAAAACCCCCAATCCTAATCATGAAGCAGTTACGCCATGCTAACTACTCGTACTGGATTTAGATAGGTGAGGTATGAGGCCAGTAAATCGGCCCTAGCCACGAGTTTGAACCTCTAGGTCAACGAGCCCTTGATGAATGACTTTTGAGGACGCGTGTCTAAATAACTTGAGCATGGTAGAGAGAGCCTGGTTGACGGGTCAATGCTGGTATTACCTTGGTTTCCATACCAGTAACCTGGAAGCTGGGCTGCACACTCAAGAAACCATTGCATGAGCAGCATGCATACATTAGGGCTCCAGGGCATGGAAACGAAAAGAAGAGGGCACCGACAAGACTCAGAAACAATTCAAAAAGAGAACAATCACATCAGGTCATCCATCTCAGCCCTATCAATCAAACCAACTACCATACGATCACATCGACAACCATAATCACGGCACAGTCCTCTGGGGGTTACGCAACCTAGGAACTCATAGGTGAGTCAAACCCTGGGATCGGCACAAGCGTAAAATACACATCGTCGGCAACGTTGCCAAGTTCAGCGGGAAGGGAGGCATTGGCGTCAGGACTTCAGTCCATCGAGAAGATTGTAACAACTATACTCTCTTCACCGAAACTTATCGACTCGAGTATAAGCATCCACGAATCCACCCCCTTCTCGTTCTAGGGTCATGGACTGTCACCTAGACCTTCAATCCTCAGCCGCCTGCCACTCGCGGCCCCCCTCTGTATAATGTCCCGACCTCTTAATTGGATGTTCTGACTCTGTGCACATTGTCCATCAGAAAACTGGCTCGAAGACCTTATCGACACTTTCGTTCTTTTCGTTCACTATTACCATATGTTGAACAGCGACTACCATTCATCGAACCATCCACTGTATACGACTCGAGATCCAACACGCTCTACTCGCTCATCAGCATTCGCTTCAGGCGCAGAACTCCATCTTTTCTATTCTATTTCAAGAATACTCGACATCGTTGGATAGTGAGACCGCAGCATCCCCTCCCGAGCTACCCGGCAAAGAGAGTCCTTCAACGATTCAGCCAACCGAACAACTGAACATCCTTATCAGAGTCACAAACTATACTCGCATTCTTTCAACACCGGTCCAAGAGCCATTCACTTCTTCGTTGGGCATAATCAACATGTCTGACCACAGCAACCTTCACTCAGCCCTGCTGACCCCTTCGGCTATGCTGGCCCCCCAACCCGGGCTACTGCCCGCGGCCGAGGTATACCCCGCGACCCAGATTTCCTCATCAACCTCCCCCTTCCCACCAGTTTACGTCCAGCAACCAGCAATTCTCCCAGATGACCGACCCGAGCCCATCCCCATTAAGCAATACCGATTCGACACCCTCCCACTCTACAACCCCAACGATCGCCGGTCACCCGCCGAGCAATGGCGAATGCTACCCCGTCCCATTGAAATCAAGCGTCGCATGACCTACAAGCTAAGCTTCGGGAACGCCATCTTGCTATATTCTTGGATCAAGAGGCTCTCCACGTCGGCGAGTACATCAAACATGTATCACGACGCTTCGCAAAAGGAGGAGAGCCTAAAGACCGGATCCACTACGCGCAAGATTGCGTCAAGTTTCAACAGGAGCTTAGAGAAGGAGAAGGCGAGGCTCCGTCCTATGGTTCTTGCTGAAATGCAAATGAAGGACTGTTGCTTCTCGTGCCTGGTGCATATTAGGGGAAAGCCCTGCCATCACCCATACCCCCAGCGTCCGACGGGAGCGGTGAATTGGCAGGGTGGAGTCCAAAATGGACACGGACAGAGACTCAACCATGTCCAGAAAGGACAAAGCAGCACGGCAAGATCTGGAGCACAACAACCCACTCCACAAGCCACACCCGCCATAAGAACAGTCGGGAGCATAAGTGACGTTGCAAAGAACCTGCTCACTTGGTGGGATCGAAGAGAATTTGATTTGCTTGCCCAGATCTCCGCCGTTGCATTTCATGGCATCATCGCCAGCGGGCGTCAAGAAACTCAAGATCTAGAGCAAGTATTGTTATGGATCGATGACTTTGTCATAAAAGCAAAGCACCGGTTCGACGAGATCCGGTCTCTTTCGTCGGACTTTTGCACTGCCGTGCTCAGTTCCAACGGTAATACAAGAGCCCAAGCCCCAAGCCCATGCTTAAACTCCCTTGGGGCCATCAAAAGCCTCACATGGGCCCTCATAGAACGCCTAATGATCGGCCTTCTCAGAATTTTGGTCCCCTTGTTTACCATCGACTCAGACATGGGCACAACAGAAGCGTTGCTAATGCTTCGCATCGAGGGGTGTAAGCGGGGTTGGATCCCCTTCCTCACGGAGGTGTTGAGGGTTGCTTTTGGTGGGAAGGATGGGGACGAGTGCAAGTATCTTTGCACTCGTGCTCAGAACCGAGGGTTGTGGGACTTTTGGAGGGAGGTACTGACGGGGAATCGGTGGGCAATTGATGCGATTGCGGATCCGAGAACTGTCCCCAACGGGCTCAGTACCTCTAGCCTCAAGGTTTATTTGATGCCTATGGGGTGGGATGGAAAGGGGTGGGAAGAATTGCCGTCTTCGCTCACCAACGGGAAGCATGCGTGGTTCCGGAGGCATGGCGTCTTTCGGATGATGTGTGAAATGCACCAGAAAATCCAGAAGGTCACGTTGGAAAGCCGGCGAAGAGAAATTCAAGGGAGCCAGCAGTCGGGTGGCTCTTCTAGCAACCACAACAACAGCAACAGCCGCCCTCCTCCTTCTTGGCCCAACTTGTCTCAAACGAACACCATGGCGAACGCTGTCAACTACGGCCAGCAACCAGAGCAAGATGGAATTGTCTATGGGGGTATGCACGCTTCGCCTCCGGGTGTTCTGTCAAACGGGCACAACTCTCATCTCACTCCGGCCAATGGGTACGGCCACGCAAGTGGAAGTGGAAGTCAGAAAAGACGTCGAAAGGAAGTTCAAAAAACTGTTGCATCAGCACCCGCCGCCAAACGGGCGAAAAGCTTCCATACTCCGGCCACCTCCCATACTCCGGCCACCTTCCATACCTTCCATCCTTCGGCCACCTCCCATAATTCGGCCACCTTCCATACTCCGGCCACCCTCCATACTCCGGCCACCTTCCATACCTTCCATCCTTCGGCCACCTCCCATGATTCGGCCATCGCCCATAATCCGGCCACCCTCCATACTCCGGCCACCCTCCATACTCCGGCCACCTTCCATACCTTCCATCCTTCGGCCACCTCCCATAATCCGGCCACCCTCCATACTCCGGCCACCCTCCATACTCCGGCCACCTTCCATACCTTCCATCCTTCGGCCACCTCCCATAATCCGGCCATCGCCCATAATCCGGCCACCCTCCATACTCCGGCCACCCTCCATACTCCGGCCACCTTCCATGCCTTCCATCCTTCGGCCACCTCCCATAATTCGGCCACCTCCCATACTCCAGCCACCTTCCATAATCCGGCCCATAGTAACGTCCATGCAAGTGGAAGTGGAAGTCAGAAAAGACGTCGAGAGGAAGGCGGACAAGAAGCATGTGCACCAGCACCCGCCGCCAAACGGATGAAACGCTTCCCCAATCGAGGCTAATAGCGGCCCATGGAAAAAGTCGGAAAGGGCATCTACTCTTGATTGAATAATTAGTGTCAGTGACTGGCGCTTTCGTGTTGGTCACGGAATGGTCTCCAACTATGTCCTGGCTCCTAGTAGAGGACAAGGACGTAAACTAACTAAAGCTACCTTACTAACATTTTTAAGGACGGTTTCTCACCATCATTTCAACTTTGATCCGAATAGCAACTATCTTTGAATACCGAGGGGAAGTCAGAACAGCGACGGCACGGGGCCGACAGGGCGCTGCTGCGACAACGAAGCGGAGGGTTTTCACCCAGCTACGGCACGGTTTTTCCCACCGACTACCAGTAAGAAGAGAAGCGGCACCGCATACCCAACGGATAGGCTATGTAGATAGCTAACGTCCATAAGACCAATAATAATAACTCTTCTTGAACAATTGAGCGTTTAGTTTAGTTGTACTTTGTTTCCCCCCCTTATTATATCCATAGCATATAACGTAAGAAAAAAAAAGAAAAAAAAAAAAAAAAAAACCAGGTAAAAGTTACTGTCCCGACCGTGTCCCGGCCAGTTGTTCACTCTTTGCGTACCTCTACGCTCATCTCCCGCCAGCATAATCCGTCTGTTTACATTCAGTTCTTCCACCCCTGAACAACCAACGTCTTGGCAAAAGATCAACAAAAGTGAAAGGGACGGACCAGGAACACAGGCAAGATGGAACAAGCGGGAATGGTCCGAGCGAGCTGTCATCTGGTTGATTCGAGTGCGTCACGGGTCGTTGACTGACTGAGTTATTTCACTGCTTGCTAGAGGTACTCATTGCATGCATGTATGCAGTATCCAACAAAGAAACTTGCTGGACTGGACTTCATGCAACCAGGACAGGTTTAGACTAGGTAGACAACGAAGAACGTATGTACATGTACTGTGAGTAGAGGTAGGTATGCGCATGATCGATGTGTTGACAAGTTGTGGATAAGCCCTTACTTGACTCGGAACTTGAACTTGAACTTTCCATGTGAATTTACTGCACGGACAGCTGAAAGTGTCGGTATTTCGTAGGTAACAGCTGAGACGACTGAACTGAGTGCGTGACGAAGCTTGGTAGGTACGTAAAATGGCTAGCTGCTGTCCAACCTGATTGGATGATACATACCTAATGCCTGACAGATACCTCTACCTAACGATCCGATTGTCAAGTCCTCGCTTTCCAGGTGGGTACACTGGCCCCTACGGTCAACACTCCTTCCGCTGCGGTGTCCAAGGACCGACGAAGTGATTAAAACTATTCCCACCATCGTGACATCTCTTGTCTTCTGCGGTTGATTAGGTATCTAGACAGTGATTTGGACGGAGCGAAGCACCTCTGTCTATATATAATGTACCTTTTTGCAATGAGCAGTATCTTTAACATGATAGATCTCATGTCTCTACTACCCCGGCCTTTCTAACAAATTCAGTAAGGGGATACCTAGTTCCAAGCTTGGCCTTCAGTTCGAGCATAGCTGAGTGTCTGGGCCTTGATCGTACTCCGGTGACAGTCTTCCGTATCCGGTTCCGTCATCAAAGTCAACTGTTCAATGTTCCTTAACGTACGTACGCAGGTAGGTAGGTAGGTAGGTAGGTAGGTAGGTAGGTAGGTAGGTAGGTAGGTAGGTAGGTAGGTAGGTAGGTAGGTAGGTAGGTAGGTAGGTAGGTAGGTAGGTAGGTAGGTAGGTAGGTAGGTAGGTAGGTAGGTATCTCACGACCTCATATTTAGCAACCTACGGTCTTTGTCCTTAATTAGGTAGGATGAATGTTTATTGTACGAAAACCAAATACCAATCACTCGACCAACTTAGCTTGACAGCATAGGTGTCTTTTCTCGACAGCATCGGCAAACACAAAGGCAAGATATTTGTCATCTTATTCATCTAGATAGAATTTGTATAGAAAACCCTTTCGCCCAAATCATCCATCCATCCATCCATCCATCCATCGTTGCCTTCATAAGCCACCATTCCAGAGATTCCAAGCTATGCATTGACCATTATGTACTTGTATTTTAGTTGTGTAGGAGGAAATCCACCAACTAAAACACCGCAAAGGAAATTAACAGAGAAAGAAAAAAAAAGTTCTATCCAATACATCTACTTCCGTATCCTTCTTTTGTCTTCGAATCACATTATTGACCTCCATTGAACGCTGGGCAAACTGAACCGAAGGAGAAATTTCGCAACCTCAGGCTCTGATCCCAGCTAAGTGCCCGAAACCCAACCGTGAACAGCTGAAAAACCCGTCAAGTAGAATGACGACACCACCACCATGTATGTCTTCCCTTGCCTACCCACAGAGCTTAACATTATTTACCAAGTAAACAACATCAACGCCGGATTCAACAACACCGGCAGCGCAAAGTGCGTAACCGCCATGCTCGCCAACGGATAAACACTATACAGCTTCTGGATCTTCCACGGATGTGGGAAGAAGAACCATCCCGCGACAATCAGGCCCGTCATCAAGAAACAGTACAAGAATGTGAACTTGAACCGCTTCAGGATGCGAATGATCTCCTGCCCGAAATGGACTTCTTCGATTTCTTTGGCGGTGGCGCCCCATACCATGTCGATCTCGAAGAAGTGACACAAGATGGCTTGCGAGATGTGGATGGAGAGGCCGCCGAGGAAGATGGTGAACATGGGGATCCATTTCAGGTTGTCGATGACTGTAGGTGGCGGTTAGTCGCTGTGTTAAAAGGAAGAGAGGGGAGGGGGGAATAGAAAAACTTACAGCCGGTAAAGAAACCCTGCTTATTCGTGCGGTACCGAAGGATGGCGAGCGCACAGTTGCCAAGAGCGGTGAACACCACAATGATGGCGCAGTAAATGGCGAACGAATCGAGGTAGTACTTATCGTAGAATCCTTCGTACCAACCAGTCAGGAAATAGTTGATCAGCGACAAGCCCCATGCCGCTCCGATGGCATAGTACGTCCCGATGTATGCGCAGATAGTCAACTTCTTGGGCAGAGCAATACCGGAGCCGAGGAACTTGCGGAACAGCGGAGTGAACGGACCACGGACGATCCAGAAACGGAGGGGGTGGAACAACAGCTCGTTACATCCGTAGGCGTACTTCTCCCAGCGGGCGAGCTCGTCGTAAACAGTCAAGCTGACGCCTTCCTTGAAGCCTTCGCCGGTGTAGGAGGCGTACCGAAGAGAGTAGCCAGCGCACTGGAGACGCAAAGCCATATCGAAGTCCTCGGACACGTGTGACTCGGACCAGTATTTCTCGTAGCCATCCTCCTCGTAGCTGGCGGCATCTTGGAGGGCTTGCCAGCGGAGCATGGCGTTGTGGCCGACAAAGGGGCAGGCGTCACCGCAGGCGACAGCGAAGGTAATGGCTGTGTAGATCAGGTTGGTAAACCAGGTGACACTGCAAAGAAAAATGGTCAGCTATCAATTCGCGATGGAACGGAACGAATTGAAGGTGTAGAAATTGACTTGCCCTTTCTCAAAGAATGAATCGGAAACGTTCATGACCCCAGAGGCGAACTGAAGGATAGCCACTTCAGGGCTCTGCTCCATCTCACTAACAGCATCCAACAAACAGTCAGACGGAACACGAGTATCCGAGTCAATCAACAGAATGTAGTCGCCAACACGAATATTGCCTTCAGCCCAAGTTCGGCCTTCGTCCTCGCGAAGAACCTCGTTCAAGCACTGTTGATAGGCGGCCGTTTCGTAATCGTTTGTCCAGTTACCGATACGATTGATCTTGGTCAGCTTTTCCTCGACACGGTTGCTAGTGTGGAGGGCATAGTTCATGTTGCTGGCCTTCTTGAACTTGCCACGACGAAGGAACACGGTCTCGCCAGCCTCAAGATTCGGCTTGGGGTTGTGTGGCGGGCGTGCCACCCAGCCGATGTTGTGTTCGTCGTAGAAGTCACGGCGTGCTCGGGCTTCTTCCTCGCTGACGAGCTGCATACCGTCGTCATTGACAAAGATGTTGGCGGTACCGCCTTGCATCTCGTAGGTGCTGATGGCTTGTTTGACGGAGACTACCGTGGGCTTGATGACAGCCGCGAGGCCTTCTTTGTATACGGGCATCTGGAAGGTGACATGGGGCAGCGTGTGTTGGTGACGGTCAAGCCTTTGGGGTGGCTTCCCGCTGTAGTATTTGCTGTTATTCTCGACAGAGCTGATGGGGCCAAAGATTTGGAACAGATTGCCAGCGAGGGTTTGAAAGAAGAACTTTGATACCAGCTGTTAGCATCTAGTTTGATGGCTGCATGGATAGAAGGGCGAAAAGGTGTGTATCACGATCACACCACAAATGCTGGATAATACGTACCAAGCTCACAAAGAACTGAATAGGCGAGACCGCCAACAAGGCGAATCGGATATAGCTTTTGTCCACTGACGCTTCGTACGCAAGCGCCCTCCATCCGAGACCGAGACAAGCAACACACAGCGCCATGGTCAGAGCTACGATGCAAGCACTTTCCAATCTGACCGGGCGGTGCTCCTTCGCCTGCTCCAACGAATTTCCGTCGACTTCTTCAATCTGTGTTGTTGCATTTCCTTTCTCATCAGCATCGTCATCATCTGCGTCGTTGTTGGTGCCCCAAATGGACTCGATGAGCTTCTTCTCGAGGTTTTCGGCCCAAGAGAGAATCTTCTCGGGCTCGTCGGCCCACACTACCAGGATTTTGGCGTCCTCGATGAAAGCAGCAAACTGATGGAGTTGGCCCTTGGGTAGATCCGACATGGTGCGCAGAATCTGAACGCGCAACCCGTCGGGCAACGGTACAAAGTTGATATCACTCCTCCTGCTAATGCCGTTCAGGATTGTGCGAACGACGTGTGTGTTGATTGTCATGGCACATCGGACATTCATCTGTGTGATCATGGCGTAGAGTGAATCGGGGATAGCCGCCATTTGCGGTGGGCAGCAGGTGAAGTTACCCCGAGACTTCTTCAACACGACGCCTTCGTATGGATCAAAGCCCGTGCTGTACTGTTTTCGGCACATTTGCTCGAAAAGCGAGTTGACCATCATGTCGCTTCTGATCTCGGTCATCGCATCGAGATCGCCGTTTCGGGCATCTCCAGCCGGAAAAATAGTAGAATGACGGAATGAATAGGTCGAACCGGTAGCAGAAGCTGTCAACTGCACAATCTGTTTTCGTGGGCCCTGGTGTGCCGCACCTGGTACCGTGAGTGTATTTCCAGGCATTGGAGACGGGGTAATCGAGCGAGGTGTAACAGCACTGCCATCGTATGTTGCAGGACTTGATGGTAACCCTGTTGATTTCTGCCCAGAGAGTTTCTCGCGTTGCTGCTCGGGGAACTTGTTGTCTTCGCCACTCTTACGAGTCGCTCGTCCATCGTCCCGCTCGTCCGCCGTCGAGGAGGGCGTGAAGTATGATCGGAAGGCCTTCATTGTCGTATCAGATTCATCCGTTTAATAGCTGAAAGGAAACGATTGAGCCCGGCGACCTGACCGAAAGGCCAACGCAGATACCAAAATATGCTCAGTCAAGGGGGGAGAGGGTTGTTCTGATCTGTGTGAGGTAAACACTGCAGTGTTTAATCGTGAAAAGGGGGATATGTATGACGCTAGTGAACAACCGCAATAAGCTTGATCGTGAAAGTGGCAGATCCCAAGACACACGACGAACAACCAGAGTTATTCCTCTTCGTAAATGATAGAAAACTGTGATGGATAAATCCCTGACAATCTGCGCCGTCGCTTCAAATGCCGCCGCCTTTGTTTTACCAAGCAGCTGAGGTGGTGATGCGTGGCACCGCACTCCTCGATCTCGACCGCGACCGCCACAGTATTCCTCGACCTTCACTTTCATCACATTTGTGCGTTTTCCCCCTGCAACTGGGTGATAAGCGATTTAGCCAGGCCGCGTCTTACACAAGAAGATCTCACGTTAGGATACAGCTGAGGTCGCAAAGAGTGACACGCAGAAAGTCCGTACTTCTGATACCTAGAGTTCATGGTATGCAATGTCACGCTTTGCGACGTATTCAGCCGTGTCTTCTTACACCATTCGTCCATATATCAAAACGGGCAGGTGAACGACATGATAACGGTGACAAGATAACGAAACGACTTACTGAGACGTCTACCATCGCTCTAACATACAAGCCCGACTGTTAGGCCTCAAGGTGTACCCGTACTACTCGACGTCCGAGCCAACCGAGGTCACAATGAACTGTGTCAGGAAATAGAACATAATGTGATCCACGCTTCGCATCCCATATGTCTTGGAGATCTCCTAGGTTTGTGCCATCTCTGCATTCTGATTCGACGGTTCGGCATTCTGCAAGTGAACAATTGCTCAATGAGCGGAAAGAAAGTTGTTGAGTCCAGGGGTAAGCAGTCGATAGTAGATTAGCCTGAGTATCTTGAATGGTGTAGCACGGCCTGCATAACAACACCTCGTCTGTTGTGTAACATATAGAACCTGTTCGGCCTAGCATTGATGGATGTGGCTTAAAGACGGCTGGCCATCTAATTGTCTGCAATGAAGTCGGAGTAACTCGCACAGCAGTAGCGGGTGCCTGGGCTCTGTACGGTACATTAGTCAATGCTATGTTGCCGCCAACCACAATGATGAATCCTTCAAGACGACATATCACAGCTGATGAAGTGGGCGGTGAAATCCTAACATGTCGTTCTATGAAAGCTGTAGTGTAAAAGGTCGTTATCCCCAGCCTCGGACTGGCCGGCGTAGATCATCCATTTAAGGTTTAGATCCCAGAACCCCCGTAACTCGAGGCCAGCCAGCCGCCGTGAGTTTCTCCTTCCAAACGTGGTTGCGGTTGCACGGCCCGTTCCCACCGTGAAACCACGGCCATGGGGGTTGTTGTAATGTTCTTGATTGCCCCCTCAATGGATACGAGCTTGGCAATTGAACACCTTCAAGGTGCCTTGGACTCCCAAGACGCCCTCGAATCCTCAATCACGAGGGCTGATTTGCCTCCATGTAGATCATCGGGAAGAGAAATTGGCTCTTGGTGAGATGAGATATCCGACAGAGAAGCGGCGCACGCCACGAAGCAAGCCTTCGGGAGACGTAAAGAATAAGGTGAGCTGGAAAGCCTCGACTGGCTGATGTTGTCTGAAGAGGGGTCTCTTTTTTTTGATAAGAATCAATAGTGAAAGGTCGATTGACACCGTGGCACGCAGCCAGGGCCTTCAGCTCGCTGCGGTCGAGCGAATCTGGGTATTGACCACCCAGCTGGCGCCAATATTCACTATTTCTCCACGAAAAGCGTAGCGCCATGTAGGTGCAATGCATACTAGGCAGTGTCACTTTTGGGGTTGAAAGTAACGGTGGGGGAAACCGGGGTGCCCCGTAAGGTTATACCGTTTCTGCTGACATTAGACGTTAGCCAGCCATTCCATCTCCAGCAACATTGAAGGTTATCGTTCCAAACCTTTTTCACTGATATTTCATGATAAGCTGGCCGTATCAGGCCGCAAAATGGCCATATTGGTGCCTGCGGCTGACCGTGAATGTAGAGTGATGCAGGCGCAAGATTGACTGACGCCTCTGGCCACGCAGCGCTTTTTCGTGAAGACCCCCACGGGCGGCAAGCAAAGGGAGGGGCATAAACATTGGTGATAGGTAGAGCTTTTGGGCATATTCGCTCGTAGAATCATACCGAGTCCTGGTAATGGCATTTAATGTTGAGGATTGGGGGTGGTTCCCGTAAGCAGCCGTCAGTCTTCAATCTTCATTGAAGATATCCTGATGCGAGGAAATTGACAGTGTCAAACAATCCCTATCGTTGCTTGGGTAAGGGGTCCAGAATTGAGAGGCGGTCCAGCCAAGCCACCTGGGCGGGTAAGCCTGACTGCCCTGTCTAGATTAAATGCATTCCGACCAATCCAACGCGTCAAGGTATCGGAAGGAGATATGCGGGTGGGTGTGGTTCGGAACTGGATTCGTGACAATGAAACGATAGGTCGTAGCGGGCGTGATGGGGCTGTTTGTGGTCTCAGGGAAGCTCGTTCCTATTTTCGAGACCGGTCTCGCGGGACGGAAGAACGAAATCGAAGCTGTCTTAAAGACCAAGGGCCGCTCGACGAATCTGTGGTACTGACGAAAATCTCCTTCAATCCCCAACCTCACAACTTGAAGCAGGCAATGCCCCAAGCAATGGAGAGAGCCTAGAGAACAGTGGCTGATTGAGTGTCTCAGCGCCACGCGCATGGTCCCGAAAGGTTTGCCGCTGGCCAGATACGTGGTCGAACACAGCACAGCATCTCGCCAACATGAGGCGCTTTGGGTGCCGGCGTTAGCTCGCTCTTGACCTTGCGCTGTGTTCGTACATCAAATACGGCGATACGGGGCCACAGTGGCACAGATAGTGTGCCGAGCCGGCACTTGTACGTTGGACGACATAGGTATCGCCAAGACGATAGATAGGCAACTTTGATATGCCGAAGCCGTAGTCAAGGCTGTTCTCCCTCCGGCTTCCGAGACTCCGGGGTGATTAACGGATCGGCGTTGAGCCTCAGCACTAGTCGGTTCCGAACATCAAGGGGCAGTGTCATGCTGGCGGCACCCAATGTCTTGGTACAGGACTCAACGTTGGCTCGCCGACTCGAGCATGTTACGGCGCCGACTGGGTTGAGCTCAAGAGTTCATTGCTTGGAGGAAAAGACGTTAAGAATTGCGCGTCATGATCGAGCTTGAGCGAAGTTGTCACAAAGGAAGTATGCCATCGCAAAGGCACATCGAGCAAACCACGAAAAGCTGGAGGAGGTTGAGTTGATTAGTTGCTTCTCAAATTCCGTGTGCGGTGTAATGTTCTTGCGAAAAAGAGAGCCCAGGGGGATCACCCATTGCTAGCCGAATGGAACTGACGTTGGTGCAAGGGGAAGAAAATGCAAAAGGTCACATGTTCCCGTCATTGCCTTCAACGCGGTGAAGAATGGGAAGGCACGGGCAGCTAAATCAGAGACACGAGAAAAGAAGCTCTGGATGCCCCCACCTTCCAGAAGCGTGGATGAAGTTATGAACTGATCTCTAACATTATCCCCTGCAAGACCGCCCGGCTCAAGCCCGGTTTAGTGCCCTGGTTAGAGGTTTCAGTGGTAACAGTGTGGAGCCATCGTGCTGTCAATGCACTCCCACTGGCAGCCTGGAACACGCTTTAATTGGACAGCGGCTTACAAGATCGCGGAGCACAAGGAAAGCGGTCTTGTTCCATTCCTTCCATGAATCGTCATCCTCCATCACAACGTCGGTCCAAGCTGGCGTCGAAGAAAACAAAAGCATTTCTTCCGTCTCTTCTTTGTGTGATTTGCTATGGTCAACTTGGCTTCTTCAATGTTCTAATAATACTCACTTTCATCATTGCTTTTCCTTTATCCATCTAGTTTTGTCTTGGTGATACTGTGAACCCGGCGTTCTTGGTCATCTGGTTCACCCCCGCTACCAAACCGATAAACTATCAAACAAACACCGACGACACTCGATCCTGTGATCCCCCGAGTCAACAGCCGCATCCCCGGCATTCAAACAATGGCCGTCTTTGTAGATCTCGAAGACGAAGATGTCGACCCTGGCCAGGTCCAGCCTTCTCATCATGGCCTCAATTTGCCGGCTAGGAATGGTGCTGGAACGGGGATCGTCACCGACATCGGCCGGGCCAAAACGGAGGGCGTGGGCAGCGTGAACACTGAGAAACATCGCGAGGAGGCTCACGAGCCCGCTGTCAGGGAGAATCCAAACCAGAACTCCATGACGCTGGCTTTGGGATGCTATCCGTAGGCGACCACCACCACCACCACCACCACCACCACCACCTTCTACCCCGTTTTCTTTCGTTTTCTAGTTGACATGTCTTCGAATTCTCCCCTCTCCCGCCTTCTCTTCACGCGAACGGGAGGGGTGAATTACTGACTCGAGTCTTCTCATAACCAGTATCGTCATGTCTCTGGCTGCCTCCATTGACTTGAACACGCTCGATAACCTGTCGCGAACCTGCCGGCAAATAAGGGGGAACCTACTGCAGTACCGCAAGATGCTCCTTGTTTCCACCTTGCATTGCTCCAACGAAGACCTTCCTATCGATCCCGATGCGGTGCTTCGTTATCGCGCTCGTACCGTCAACTGGTTCTACATGCAAGAGCTGGGAAGATCCAATAAGCCTTGCAAGGTCGGTCAATGCGCTCGCGATCTGGTTGGAGGGTGTCGCCGTTGCGGTACTGTCGTTTGTCGGGTAAGTACATGATACTACTACCATGGGTGATTTGAAGCTACCTAGAGAGCTAACCAGTCCGAAAATGATGTTAGAATTGTGCCATTAAACCTCCGGCACCGATTGTGCTCCGCGACCGCCACCGCCGGCTGTGCGTGACATGCGCAAAGACGCCCATAGGGAATCTCACAAAGCCACCCCTTGGCCGTGAGTTTTCCGTTGAATCGGATGATGTGCAAAGAGCCATATGCAGATGCGACACAGACGGAGTTTGGCTTTGCCAGCCCTGTGGGAAAACAATACGCAACGATGATTACGACTACAAGAGGTAAATCGACGTGCCAAGTCCCACTACATATACTCACATTTGGTTCTGACACGTCACCTATCATCAGCATCTGGAGATGGCGAAACCAATACACCGATGTCCTCGGTGGTCTCGGCACAGGCATCGGCGAAGGCGATCGTGGCGTTATTTGCGGACGCGGGAGTGACTGCTGTGCTGCCCGGAAGCGGGAACAGGAGATCGACTGTGATGCCGAAGATGCTCAAGAAGCCGACGGCTCCTATGTGTATACTCCGTCTCCCTCTACCACCACTGTCTCGAATGATTCCACCATCTCCATGGCTCTATGGGGCACCGATACTGCCAGCACCACCAGTAGTAACGGAAGTGTGAACGGTAGCAACGCCTCCTCGTCATCGCAGACGGGCGGTCTTGGCTCTACCTTGGCCGGGCCCAGCCTCGAGCGCAGGACCCCCAGTCCTATGCTGAAGCCTGGCTATGACAGGCATGAAATCGAGGGAATTGGTGGTGTGGTCAAGAAGAAGCTGGTCCGGATGGTCAAGGTCGGGGCTTGCGTCCCCGAATGGCCTGACGAGCGGGATCGAGGCGATATCCTCGGACGGGAGATGCAGGCCAAAGTGAGGAGTTGGTGTGGCTGGTGTTGGAGGGTGATTCCCGGAAAGCTGGACTATGAATTCGCCAGACAGGAAACAAGGAGTAAGGCGCTCGAGGAAAAATAGGAAGAGAGGGTAATAAGGGCATAGGCGTCATGATATTTTGGATGGCAGTCGTGATCGTCGCTCGCTGAGTTTTTGTTTTGGTCTACTCTAAAAGGAGTGTGATGGGTTTTGGGAGTAATGAGAGGAAGGGACATCGAGATTGTAACTTTACGGGGTTCTATGGATTTTGGATAACGTTACTGGCTTCTGGCTACCCAAAAGTACAATCAATATTCCGTGTGCTTCTGAGCGGAGAGACTAGGAGCTCAAGTAAACCTTACCGTTAGTATAAAATTGCAGAAGCAGAGCAGAAATACAAATTTCTGTTATCGTTAATAGCTTGCTTTGACCCTTCGTCTTCCTCGCTCCTCTTTTGCTGCTCTTCTCACTTCTCTCTTCGCTTCTCTCTCCACTTTTCTCTTCACTTTTCTCTTCACTTTTCTCTTCACTTTTCTCTTCACTTTTCTCTTCACTTTTCTCTTCACTTTTCTCTTCACTTTTCTCTTCACCTATCTCTCTTCAATTCTCCCTGTGAGAAGAGATAGGTAACTGACAAATTCGGAACAGGTCGTCAGTAGTCGTTGTTAACTGGTTACAAGAAGCACAGTCATGATTATAGTGAACGCTGCGCGAGTGGTATTTGAACAAAGAGACATGAGAATGACATGAACATATGTACAGAGGTGTTTTTGTGGTTGTTGCCGGCTCAAGTGTGAGGCACAACAACAAACACTTCACCAACTAACCAACCCCCCCATTTCGGCTGCCGACCAAAACCAACTGACCCATTTTCCGTTTTCCTTCCCCCTTCCCACCCAGCCTCTACCTACCTACCTACCTACCCATTCCTGATCGTACAAAGGCGTGTGCAAATAGTCGTGACCAAACTGCGTCTCTGTCTCTCCCCTTTTTTATGCGCTGTGCTGTGACTAGTAATACAAAGTGTGGGTATGGCAATAATCTCCTTCCTGGCTTTCCATCTCTCCTTCTTCTTCTTCTTCTTTTTCTTCCTCCTCCTCCTCATGTTATCGCTGGCAGGCTTGGATATGGCAGATCGAAGAATTGGCAGGCCGGTCGGATGGTCGGTGATGAGGCTGGGGTGGTTGTTGGTTTGCTGGTGGTATATATCTACCGCAGCCCCTTTGTGCGCGTATCTCGGAGACAACCAACTCAACTCAGTCGACCCGTCGCGCATAACGATGGGCTGAGCTGAGCTAGGAAATTGGCCCTGCCGCTTTTAGCGGTGTCTCATACCGGGCAAGATGAACAGGCTTTTCCCCCCAGCCCGCTCGCCAGCTAGACCAGAACAACAGGTTACCAAGAAATAGTATAAATGCCGCGCACGGGGAAGCAAAGCAACCGAAAGCCGGACCAGACCAGACCAGGCCACTCCCTCTTTCTCCTTTCTCCCTCATCCGCAGCCTCCTCCGCCCTGGAAAGGCTTCCTCCTCTTCTTCCTCCCCCTTCTTCAACGTTTTCCCCCAACCCCAGTCCATCCGCATCTATATCTCGCCACGATGCAACATCTCCTTTCTCCTCCTGGCATCCAGCTTGGCCGCCGCTCTCCGGGGGCCCCAGTTCTCGGCAGTCCTGGCGCGCGCGAGCTTGTGCTGCTCCTGGTGCTCGCGAGGCGCCTGGGTGCACATCATGATAAACACCTTTGTGCAGTTATACTTGTTGCTGAGGTAAGTGACGCTGTACTTCTTGGGGTCCTTGGCGCGCAGCTCGCGGATCTCCTCGACCTGCTCGGGCGTGACGTTGTACGACTTTGTGGGGTTGTAGAGCACGGGCGGTAGGTCTCCGTGCTGGTCGGCAGCGGCGGCATCGGTGGAGCTGGACTCTGGCGTGGTGATGGGGGCTTGAGGGGGCTTGAAGAGCTTGTAGATGTTTGCGCGGCGGCGCGGGTCGGAGCGCGGGAGGAACTTGAAGGGCGTGTGGTAGACCGAGGCCTCGGACGAGGGAGGGTTGAAGATGATGCGGTCGCCTTCGACGGGCACGTTGAGGAAGGACTCGTGCGGAGGAATGTTGAGCATGCGTTTTGTGCGGTTCGCGGTCGACTGGTAGCGGACGGAAATGCCGGCGACGGCGGCGGCCTTTTGGGAGGAGGAGGAAGAGGAGGAGAGCGCGACGCGGCGGCAGCAGGTGGCCACGGGCCGGAACAGGGAAAGAGAAGCCTCCATTTTTGTTGGTAGTCTCTGTTGCTTTGTTTACACTCTGACCGTCGTGCTGTGGCTTCAGTGAAGAAGTTGTACAGACGGGGACGACGGGATTGGTCGGAGAGCCGAGGTGGGTGGGATCGTCGAAAGAGGGGACGAGGGTTCGAGTTGCAGGCGATTTGCGGAAAAAAAAAATAAAAAAATAGAGACGACGGCTTAACAAAGTTCAGCAAGATTATGAGAGGTCTCTCTGTTATTTTTCAGGATCACGTTTCCGTCGCAAACTGCAAATTGGACGCCTGTTGATTCTCTGGATATCGCGAATGCGGGGGATCTGGTCGTCCAATTGTTCACCCGTCCACCTCAATCGGCGTCTCTGTCTCTCAACGAGCTCCGCGTGCTTGCCATCCCACATTGGACATGAACTTTTTCTCGGGAAACCGCTTAATCATGGTCACGTGCTTGGTGCACGGTCCGCGTACGCCGTTCGAAAGTAAACAACAAACGCTTGGGCCATCCGTCGGGAGCTGCGGGCTATCTGCTCCACTCCTCCGCTCCAATTCCCGATTTTCTGCGGACCTTGACGGCCGGACACAGTGGGTCTGTTCGGTTCATCCCATGTTGTTTTTGTCTGAGCACCAACCGGGCCCCGCCCGGTTTCCCGGATAGATTCGGCCCATTAATACATTCCTCTTTTCCCATTTGGGCCCGGCAACCTTCCACATGTCCCAGATACTACTCGTTAGTCGTTACCTGGGTCAGATTGTCCATCGGTGACCGGAGACTACGGGTACCGCATAAACCGCGAAATGCGTGTGGAACAATAATCATGCTTTCTGTACACAAGACACGATCACGATGTTTGTCCGGTCGGCCCATCTGGCTTTCGTCGGAGTGTATCGGGACACCTCTGAGGCGAATTGGAAACGCGTGACGATTATGCAGGGGTTTTGAGGTGAGCTAACAAAGCTCTTCACATTTTCGTCACTCCGAGTTGGCAAAGAATCTCCAAAAATATCACCAACATCCGCGTCGACGTGTGTTAGCTAAAATAGAAATACGCCTTAGTTTCCTTCGAGAAGAGCCACTCACATGACTCACCGTGAGAAAGAAGATTGAAAAAGACTCTGGAAACCACAAGCGAGCTCGGTTCTTTTGGTAACCCCGCATTTGCTTCCCCAGATTCCTGGGTTGTCGTTATGGTCCAGGGTGAGGCAGCGCAATGGTCTTCGAATCCGTTTAGTTGCGCCAGGCTGTGTTGTGGTCCTGGAAACAACCACAAATCCAACGATCTGTATACCTTGAGCAACCGATGCTGGAATTGTCGGGTCCGAGTCTAGAATTTTGGATGCCGGAAGCTTAAAAGGTCCCGGGATGATGGATACATGGAATGGCATGGCATGGCGCCGGTGTGTGCACAAGCGACATTGATGTGAAGTTGGAAAAGGCTCGTTGTCGGACGCCGTGTGACGTAGAGACTAGCATTCCCCACCTGATTCTGTCTCAATTTCAGGGTCGAAATGCCAGGCACATCCAACACCCCACGGCATCAGGTGCTCTTCTTGTGATCGACAAGTGGGCTGAGAGCAACTTGAAGACGACACCCGGAACTTGGTCCGACAGAAATCTTCATGTGTGAGTAGGGCGAGGCCCTATTGCCAAGTTGTGAATTGGATGGGAGGGGCCTGAATGGGGCCAGTTTCATGGCCTGGTGATGGAAATTGATAGAAGTGTTGTTGATACCGTCGACTCGACTGCGACCGACTGCAACCATGTGTCTGGACAAGTCAGGCCGTCTCAGTAGAGTATCAGGTCGCGGCCAAAAAAGGGAAATAATTTTGATTGGGTTGGTCTTATTATGTGACACGGTGGTCGGCCCAATCAAGCACTATCTCCCGGTTCCTTCGACATCCAGGCACGACTCCGTATCACCAGACTCGTATCACCTCCCGCATCCGGCCGACACTCTCTTGTCCCAAAAATCCCCTCCCTTGGTCCAACGCTTCTCAGGGCTGAGTTTGAGGTCTGCTGCGTGACCAAAAGAGGGTCAACCACGCTGTCGGCTTGTTCCTTGCCCTTTGTAAAAATCTTCGTTGCGGAGTATCCGGACCTTGGCGGCTAGTGAGCATTGAAGCTTGACCTGGAAATCTCCAAAAGGTTAAAAACAAGGCCTTTGGCGTGTCATCAAGTGTGATTCAGACCAACCTACCCAAAGGTAGACAGACAGTCATACTTGATATCGTGATGGTGATGCCTCTAAGGACTACTACACTACATATTTCATGTTTTGCCAATGGTGATCTTTCAACTGAAACACCGCTTTACGCTCACTGCATGGCTCTCAGGCGGCCACGGCAGTCCAGCTTACGGTATCTTACAATGATACTAGCTCTGTAGAATTCCTAGAGTGGGAGAGTGGGTCGGTTGGACCATCGTCATCGGGCCTTAGGTCGCTTGTTCTTGATTTGTTCAGTTAACACAGCTCGTTTAGAGACATGTTGGGCTCGACAAACAGGTCGGCGATAGACACGGGAGAAATCTTTTATGTCGTGCGTTCCCGCCCGTTCAAGTCCTCTCCCACTGTCTGCCAGTTGATTTGCATTTGTCCGACTTCTTGAACTCCGGTACAACACATCCCAATCTGCAAACACTTTCAGCAGCCCTCGACGCGTAAAGAGCTGAAAAGGCCAACAGCTCTAACAAACACTACCTAACTCCCAAAGCGGAATCTGCGGCTTGCTCAGGATCGCATTTGCGCCCGAGACTGCAGCGGGCAGATCCAGGGGACACCCAGCACCTCGTCGGCAACGGCCCCATCACAGCGCGCCAAGGGTGACCTAGAGCATCCACTATCCAGGTCCAGAGAGAAGAGACCGTCCGAGCTTCCATTTTGACTTCTGCATCGGGACATCACATCACACGCTGCCTTATTGCCAGTGAGTGGTGACTGCGACTGACTGACTGGACGGACACACACCAACACGAACATCACTGCACCCTTCCGTCGCTCCCTCCTCCTCATCCCGCGATCCTTAGTTCTCTCCCACCAGACCCGGACGTGCGCAAATTTTCCTTCCTGAGCTATCACTCATAACGCCAAAAGCCGACCTGGGCAAACTTGTTTTTTTTTCTTTTCCCCTCCTCTTCTGGTCTCTTGACATCTCGTCATCGCCAGAAACACAATCTACATAAACAACCAAAAAGTGTACAAGTTGGTTATTGGACAACTGCTACCAGTACTTGGTAAGGGCGCACCTTTCCTCACCCTTCCCTGTCCACGTCACAGTCCCAATCTCAATCGCGGTCATCATGTGGAATGGGAGTGGCGGATTGCCGTAATCATTCATCCCACTTGAGCTTAGCGATGCGTAATGGGCATGCGACAGCCTCGCGAATTGCTCTTGTCCATCCTGGGCCAGGACGCAAGAGCTTGTCCCTGTTCGCTGTTGTCACGACAACACAATATCCATTTTCACTCCCCACTGTCGCCGCCAGCCGAAATTGGGGAATTTCAAAATCAAGCTCCATCTTAGATCACCATGTCTGCTCCGCGCGCTTCTGATTTCTGGTGTTCCCAAAATAACTTGCGCTGACCAGATCCCGGTGTTGATTCTAGACTCTCCACTTGTCCCGACCTTGAGAAGCTTTAGCTGGAGCTTGTAATTTGCCCTCTTTGTCCTCCATCTTCGTCCAAAACACCAAATAAACGCCATCCGCGTCCAGTACTTCACATCTGCATTTCCCTCCAGAATCCGAGACAACCGAGCACGAAAATCAGTACTATCGCAGCTCCAAAATCATCAATCATTATGAGTCTCGCCAGCACATCGCTGCCCCAGGGCGGCCAGAGTATCCCAAGGTTAGCGGGCCCGTTTGAGTCCGATTCAGGCTCCGGAAACGCAACCCCACGAGCGGTAGCCGGAGACGAGGGAGGAGCGTCGGAGGAGAAGAAGGCCAAGAAGCGCAGCCTTTTTGGCTTTGGAAAGAAGAAGGAAGACGCATCGTCCGCTTCAAAATCGCCTGAACCATCCACCACTAGCCAAGAAAAGGCTACCTCTTGGGTTAAGAGGTCAACCGGTGCCTCGCCTGTTCAGTCCGACGTCTACATCACACCACAATCGCCCGGCCGTGGCTTTACCTCATCGCCACGCCTTTCATCGCCAGCTGGTAGCCAAATCTTCGAGCGTGACGTACAAGAAAGCACTTCTATGGTCCCAAATTCACCTGCCATCCCGTCTCACATCCAGACTGAGAACTACATCCCACCCGTGCTTGACGCCTCCTCGCAGGCCATTACCGACAAGCGCCTTGACCCCGATACCGTTGAGATTATCACTCATACCTCGCACCAGCCCGCCGCCGTGACGGTGACCGGAGCTGCCCCTACTGCTGTCCCTCTCTCCCTTGAGTCAAGCTGGGTAGACGAACTAGCCGCCTTCGCTGCTGCGCGGGGGGCAATAACTGGAAACGAGACAGCTTCCAATTACGGTAGCTTTGATAACACGGATGTCCGCCGTCTGAGCTTCATCTCGTTTGCCGATGTCGTGCAGGCCGAGCAGCTACAGGTTGCAGGCTCGCGCGATAGCATGCACTTTGCTGGCTTGACCAGCCTCACCCCCACTGGTGTCAACCGCTCACCGAGCCCAGTTCGCTCTCCAGTCTCCTCTTCTGGTGGTCACAACACAAGTCCCCCAACGAGCAAGTCTGGATCGGTGAAGGGACTGGATTTTGGCACTATTCCGGGATCTCCAGGCAGGAAACCCCTTGGAAGCCCAACAAGTCTTTTGCACCCTAGCCCGGTTGTCAACGGCGAGATTGCTATTGAGACAATGTCACAAGCGCTGCGGAGGACAGGGAGCGGCGATTTGAGTGGTGGTGTGAGGAGCTTTCCTGTAAGCCCGGTTTAAGCTAGGAGGAACAGTACGTGCGGAAGTCAACGAGCTGGAACGACACAAGACGGTTGCGACGCATGGTCAACTTGTGCTTCTTGGTTGAGGACGTGCGAAAACATGGTTTAGGAAGAATCGAGGTGGAGCAAGAATTCATACTTTTCGATATTGCGACATTTGGTCTGGTGCTGCCGGAGGGTGACAGGAAGGATATCCAATCCACTTTTCGAGGAATGGACGATTGTTGTTGCTGTTTCTCAACCACGGGGGTGCTGACGTGTGGCTAACGGCTGTTGTTTCTACCTCCGCTTCTTTGCTGGATCTTTAGGGGGGAGGGCTGGATGGCAAGACAAAGGTTGCCGGGTGCTGGTTCGGTGTGGTTTTCTCTTTCTTTTCTATATTCCCCCTACTTGTTATCCTGTTATCTTGCTATTTCTTTTTTCCACCATCTTCACTTCTTGTCACCCGTTTGCGACCTATTTCCCATTTAACTTTTTTTTCTCTTCTCTTCTTTCCTTCTTTTCAAACATCTTGATGTTATACCGAATACCACCAAGCACACGTCATGGAATGACTGCAATCGACAGAGAGAAAGTTCGAGCTAGGAACCACCACAACAAAAAGAGAAACAGCGGCTTGATTTGTTGATCTTTCAATGACTTTTACGAGATAAGTGAATTCAGAATGGGGTGTCAATATGAAAAATGGTCTAAACAGTCAGCCGGGGCGAGGTGATCGTCCGCTAAGCATGGTTCCAAGGCTGAAAGTAATCTACAGGGAGATTATATACGGATCCAGCAACTTGGTCAGCCAGGATCATGCAGACCGCGGAGGAAATTAAGCTTTGATGATCAGGCACCCAATGATTTGGGTATTCTAGTGTTTCAGAACTCGGTTGACATCAATCGTTCCAACTATCCATTATGCGGTGATTGTGAACGGTTCGACTCGGAGTCACCACGTCTCAATGCAAATACCCCACTCACTGAAGACTGACTTTGGATGGATTTGACTAAAGCAACGCTTGTTGATACATGTCGGGATTTAGGATGACCATCAAGGAGGTCCATTATAGCCATCCTCATCCTCGTGCACACCGGCCAATGTCTAAGCATACAACCTCGTGAATCCCTCCTGCGGCGGCTGCAACCAATTCCTCTCATCGTATTCCCTCCCCTCCTCACCCTCAATAACATGAAAGGTATAGATAATCCTTCCCTTCTGGCTCAAATTCCTCTCACTCCTATGCAAAATATTGCCATGAATGAGCACCAAATCGCCCGCCTTGACCTCCCCTGGAACGTAGGCCTCCTCCTCCCTGCCCTTGACCTCCTCCGGCTTCTTATCCTCCCCATACTGTTCTCCAGGCGGGAACCTCGGCCCATCATTATCCACCATCTCCGTGCCCTCCTTCGCACCCTCCTTTCTCACCAACCTCTTCTCGATCGGCGCCCACAAATGCGACCCCGGCAGAAAGCTCAAACACCCATTCTCCAGCGTCGCGTCCTCCAGCGCGTACCAGAACCCCACCGCCGAAGGCGGGTTGGTATACAAAAACGTGCTGTCCTGATGCGGAGGCACCGCCCCGCCGATTTCGGGCTGTTTGCAAATGACCATGCTCTGCAGACACCGCGGGTCCTTGAAGCCCAAGTCCCGCGCCACGGCCGCCGGGCGCGCTTTCAGGTCTTGCACCCACCCCCGCTCATCGTCCGGGCTGGTGGCTAGCAGGCTCGCAAAGGCAGGGTTGAGTCCGTGCAGGTAGTGTCCGATTTTGTTGATGGCCTTGTCTTTGGGCTTAATTAGGTTCCCCGAAGCGTCGTCGAAGGCGTCTTCCTCGAAGAAGAAGCGGATCTTGTCCCCTGAGGAAAGGAAGTAGTCGTCGCCGACGTGGTCGTGGCCGGAGGAGCCGCCGGTGCGGAAGCGGGTGAGGGGGTGCGTGGTGAGGTCGAAGTCGGAGAGGAGCTTCTGGGTTTCGGAGAGGAGGCGGGAGACGGTGGTGGGGGGCAGGGCGCGGGGGATGATTAGGTAGCCGTTTTGGTGGAAGAAGGCGAGTTGGGTGGGGGTGAGGCCGTCGGAGGTGGGAGGTTCGGAGGCCATTGTGGTGGTTGTGGTGGTGGTGATTGGTGGAAGAAGAAGATGGGTTGGTTGCTTAGGTAGTTCTCACATGAATTGAAAAGTTGAGTGAGACTTCTCGCTTCGTCTAGAAAGGATGTGATGGTACAAGTAGTCGAGACAATGGAAGTATGGTGAGGTGAAGCGAGGTTGAGTCGGGATGAACCCCACCTTGATATAGTGTAGTCTAGGTGGCTGCACTAACAGAACGCCATCCCCCCCGATAAGAGCTGTTGAGGACCCTCCACCGCTAACAGTACCCCCTTGCAAGAACCGCGTCTAAGTCGGAAGAGGAAGCTCAAGAGGATCGCCTAGCCCGCTGTTACGACACCAAAAGAAGCCCAAGACAATGGTTCGACGCTTGAATTCTCGGCAAGATAGACCGAAGGTTCAAACTTTATTTCCACGGTTTTTTTTTTTTTTTTTTTTTTTTCCGCGTCGTGACGATCTGGTGGATCGATGTCAGCGAGTTGATGTAACGTGAGATGTTAGTGTTAGGAAGGTATCGGCAAGCGCCGAGCTCCACTGAGCTGTGAGTGGGCGTACGTATTAGACTGATGAAGCCATGGTGAAAATATCTTCAATGTCTCTGGAGAAAATGAAAATCTCAAAGCGTAATTCGATTCAATTTGTGGAAAGCATCTTGTCTGGCCTAGAACAAGTGCTATCAAGGCAGGTTGATAGACACAGAGACCTCCGTCTTCAAGGACCCGACTGCTTACGGGTTAGGGTTCGCCTACTGCCTCTCCCACACGTGCTCACGCTCTCTAGGCGCGATTTGGCCCTTGCATGTTGCCCCTCCGTCGCCAACTTCCCACCTTTCAACGCGTCGTCATCACCAACTATCACCAGCCGATACCATGCCTGCGCAATGGCTGAGAATGCGATAGTCCTGTCGGATGACGATCCCACCTTATCCTTCGACGAAGACTTCCGCCCTCAAAGCAGCGCTAGCGCTACTACTACCTCCTTGGGCAAACGTAAGTTGAGCGTCAGTTTCGAGGAAAAGGTCGATTGGTCAGACGATTCGGACGATGGCGAGAAGCTCAAGGCACGACGCAATGCCAAGCGACGTGCTACTTCAGGGAGCGTTAGAGGCAGAGGATCAAAGGGGAAAGGCAGGGGAGGAAAGAAGACAGCGGCTGCGACAAATAGGTCGAGACACGACGAGATTATCGAGCTGAACCAGCCTACGGTCAGGAAGGAAGAAGAAACCGACTACGCTGAAGCCTTCATTCCCGACTATCTGTTGGAGCGTCGCAGGAAGTTTAACAAGGACAGAGAGCTGCTGCGCAACGCCGGCTTGAAGCTACCCCCAGACTACCACGACATCTACTTTTCCGACGACGAGAAAGGGACTAGATACGAACAACGGCCAAAGTTCGAGGAGAGCTCTGGTATCAAGCCATGTCGACCCTATAAGGATGTCGAACTCGAGTACTCTGCGGGTATCATCCCCGCTTGCATCGCGCAATATCTCCGCGACTACCAAGTGGAAGGCGTCAAGTTTCTGCACCAAAAGTTCGTCTACCAGCGGGGCTGTATTCTCGGCGATGATATGGGTCTGGGAAAGACTGTTCAAGTGGCTGCATTCCTTACGGCAGCCTTCGGCAAGACCGGTGACGAGCGTGATGCGAAGAGGATGAGAAAGATGCGGCGAGCTGGCGACCTCTGGTACCCGAGGGTCATTATTGTCTGTCCTGGATCTCTTATCCAGAATTGGAAGAACGAATTGGACCGGTGGGGCTGGTGGCATGTCGATGTTTTCCATGGGTCGAACAGAGAAGATGTGCTGCAGGCAGCTAAATCAGGACGTATTGAGGTCATGATCACTACCTACGACACGTACAGGAACTGCCACGAAGCAGTCAATACCGTTGAGTGGGATTGTGTTGTGGCTGATGAATGCCACATCTTGAAGAACACAGTGTCCGAGACGACTCGTGCCATGGATAAAATCAATGCCATGTGCCGCATTGGGTTAACCGGTACCGCGATCCAGAACAGATATGAAGAGCTTTGGACACTCCTCAACTGGACGAACCCGGGCTATTTTGGGACAAGAGCCGAATGGAACGAGTCTATAACAAAGCCTCTGACCGCAGGCCAATCCCATGATGCAACGCTCAAGCAGCTCAGCATTGCCCGTACAACCGCAAAGAAGCTGGTGCAGAACCTCCTTCCAGAGTTCTTCCTCCGGCGCATGAAGAGCCTGATTGCCCATCAACTTCCGAAGAAGAGCGACAAGGTCGTGTTCTGTCCCTTGACAGACGTCCAACGCGACGCCTACGAGAATTTTCTGGAAGGAGAACACGTTACTTTTATCCTCAATGCCTACCAACCATGCAAGTGTCACTCGGGGCGAGCTGGAGGGTTTTGCTGCTACAAGACCCTGAGTGACGGTCGTACTTGGAAATCTTACGTTTTCCCATCAATCATAACTCTCCAGAAGATCGCAAATCACTTAACGTTGCTCATCCCCTCCTCTTCCGACCCAAAGGAAAAGCAACGTTCAGAGCTTAACGTGCTCCAGACCTGCGCTCCAGATACGTGGAAAGAGCTTTACAATAACCGAGAATCCATGCTCAGCCTTGCAAACCCGGAGTTCTGCGGAAAATGGAAGATCCTGAGAAAGCTCCTACGCTTTTGGCACGAGAGTGGAGACAAAGTTCTTGTTTTCTCCCACAGTGTACGTCTGCTGCGCATCCTGCAGCATCTCTTCCATAACACCAGCTACAACGTCAGTTTTCTCGACGGTGCGCTTAGCTACGAAGAGCGACAAAGGGTTGTTGACGAGTTCAATACGGATCCCCGACAGTTTGTTTTCCTCATATCCACCAAAGCGGGAGGGGTTGGCTTGAACATCACGTCGGCAAACAAAGTTGTCATCTTTGACCCGCACTGGAACCCATCTTACGATTTGCAGGCCCAGGATCGTGCATACCGAATCGGCCAGATCCGAGATGTGGATGTCTTCCGGTTGGTCTCCGCCGGGACCATCGAAGAGATTGTCTACGCTAGACAGATCTATAAACAGCAGCAGGCTAACATTGGCTATAACGCCTCCAACGAACGCCGTTACTTTAAGGGTGTCCAGAGGGACAAGAACAGGAAAGGCGAACTCTTTGGACTGGAAAACTTGTTCACTTTTCACGCCGACCAAGTCGTGCTCAGAGACATTGTCAACAAGACCAACATCGCTGAGGCCAAGGCTGGCGTCAACCTCACCGATATTGACATGGAAAAGGCCGTCAAGGACGAAGACGAAGAACTGGACTTCATCAAGAAGGAAAGCGAGGACAAAGACGATGATACGGGTATGAGCTCGCTTGCAAAACTCGTCACTGCAGAGGAGCCAGACAAACTGCTTGAAGCTAGCAAGTCCAAAAAGCCAAAAAGCGATGCCATTGCTGCCATCCTCGCCTCCGCCGGCGTCGAGTACACCCATGAGAACTCCGAGGTCATCGGCACAAGCAAGGTCGAGGCGCAATTATCACGGCGCGCCGAACTGGCAGCAAACGCTGCGGACAGTCAGCTCTTTCCAGGCGCCAACAACGCGCTGTTTGCAGATAGTACAGAATCCAGCGATGGTGGTGATGATGATGACGATGACGAGGACCAAGAAGACCTAAACGGGCCGGCGCGGAAGAAGATGCTTAGGATGCATTACAAATTCAACCCGCCCGAGGATGTCAAGAGACGACAATTTTGTTCAATGGCGAGGGAGTTTGGCTTTCAGAATGCGACCGATTTTGCGCTGGTTGTGGAAAGCTGGACGCAAGAGCAGCGGCGAAATTGCTTGGATACTTTTTACAGGCGGCGCGAGGTCAAATTACTGGAACAGGAAATGGCGAAAATGGAAGCAGAGAAAGAGACGGAGGATGACGATGATGAGAATGATGAGTCAACCATGGTTAAGACCGACGATGATGATGATGATGAGACTGTTGATCTCGAAAAAGCGGTCGCGAATGAGGAGATACTAGTTCTAGGTGAGTCAAAGCCAAATGCCGGAGTTGAAGTAACGAGGGGCGAGATCGCCGAGAAAAGAGCGGTCGCCGGTGCAGCGGAGAGAGGCGAGGAGGGGGACCCACTCCGCGGAACCGGAGCTCTCGGATACGGGGTTCGTTCCCTGCCGAACGCTCGCGCTGGTGCTTCAGCTTCACCGGTGCCGAAGGCTGAGGCTGGGGAACGGCGAACTGACGAGACCGCCACAATCGTTTCTGAAGCTGGCAAACCGGTTGATTCAGGTGCATCATCCGTGGCCGTCAAGACGGAGGGAGTGGAGGAACCACGAACGGTTACCGTCGGCGCCGGGACGTCGTTCGACAATACGGCGGCGGCGGGGCAGAAAAAAGTCACGACAATTTTTCTGTATGATGATGAGGATGAGGATGACGAACTCTGATTTTGTTGAAGAGTTCTTACGTGGCTTGGCGTTTCTGGCATGTCTCAACATTGGCATTATACCCCTGCAGTTATACAACAGTTTTGGAGTATTGAAGACGAAGATGTATTTACGGCGGACATACGAGACGCCATTCCAGTCCTACCCTTTCCCCCAACCGTTTGATTGAATTTCATTATTCCTTGCATGCGGTCACCAACCAGTAGGACTTAATGGCGATAATATCATCCAGCTCTGGTTTGTTTGTTTGTTAGCTCGATCAATACCTACTCCTGGTACACTGAACGGGCTCGCTTCCGACTTGTCCCAAACCTTGCAAGGATAAGATTCATTACGGTGTAGTTTGTTTTGGGAAAAGCAAATTCACAGCATGAAAACGCCCCGAGGTCTCGAGCTAACAAAACAAAGCAGTATTGGACTGTCGACGCCTGTACGACGGCATGGAGTTGTCGATTTTCAATCACATGGCTTGACCTTTGCACCTTGTTATACTGTTTCGCGGTAACGGGATTGCTACACAAAAACAACAGCATCAGTCAACAAATGCACAAGCACATGGGACAATGGCGTACCTGTGCATGTGATGCATGTAGCAGTCAGCCGTTTCGGAGTAACTTCTTCTCAACCTTTTCTCATCTTTTTTTTCTTATCGTTTTTCTATTTGGGTGCTTCGCGCGTTGTCCCCGGTGTCGAAATCTAATCCATATCATATCATATCAGGAGCACCCTCGACGACGAACACGGAAAATCCTGGCCTGGGGTTCCGGGGTATACCCCAAACTGTGGGCTGAGTGGCAGCTGACTTGGACACCGGAAAGTTGACCGAGGTCAAAAGGACGATCCAATCAAGGGGGAGGGGAGTGCTGGCATTCCCAACCACTATTCCCAGAGATCGGAATTGGGTACCGCTATGGCTGGCTACCTATGACGCATCTTTCACATGCCAGTAGTGGGGATTTTCCTTCCCCAGGCTCCTCGGGCTTTGAGGCTTTGCGCCGGTCTCCGAATAAGATTTCTGGGGAAATTCAACAACGAAGTGAACAAAAGAAAATATGGGGTTCCCGAGGAAGATGGTTCATGAGGCTAGTTAGTTGTATGCAGTAGGTATGTACACTAGTCATGTCACTATGAGATGACAGTGACAGACTGTGTCTATCCGCATGTCCAAAGCAGTGTTTGTATACATTGTACTATGTATGCACATGGGCATAGGGAATTGAATGACCCTTATGCCCGTGTTGACATGGCAAAATGTGGATATCTAACAAGTGGTACTGCGGGGGAGGGGCTGGCTCCAGCATCAGGAACATCGACGACAACAACTCAACAACAACAACAACATCAAGCGCTGTATGTAATGGCGCGAAGAGACGAGCAATAATGGCCCCAGGAAAACAGTCACAAAACAGCTGGCACTTGGCACACTGAAGATTGGCCTGGGATGTGCTGTAGTGCACCAATTGTACATAGCTCATAGGCTCGCTCGCTCGCCGACGTTGATGGACAACGTCCCGGCATTCGGTAATTCGGTTCACGGGGGCACTACGGTACGGAGCATGTATGACTGGCTGGGACATGGGTTGGTGAGCATGGAAGATGTGGGGTTGCAACGAGACATGGCTCGGCCAAAGGGGGGTTCTCTTCTTCCTCTTTTCGGATGCGGCCAAGCCCCCCAGGACGCCCTCTGACTGGTCCAAGATCGACTTGGTATGCATCATCATCGGCTTGACGAAAAGTTTAGGGCCAAGGGTTGGGATGGGATGGCACTTGAGAAAATCGACCTACACTAAGTACGCTGCTTCGTCCGTCCTCAGCACAGCACGCGACACGGCAACATTCGCGACAAGTCGTCAGTCTCGGGATAGGCTACCTACCTATGTGCCTCGTCAAGGTACAACGTGTAGGTACAGCTAGTAGTCCCGAGGCGCAAAGAACTAAGGGTCAAGAACTAAGAACTGAGAAATGGACCTCCCTCGGCTTATACATAGTGTAGTGTACTGTGCCACTCCTGGGCCCCCGTATATTCGCCCACAGTCTCGCGGAGCGGGCCCCACACGGACTCAAACTGATGTTCGAGTCAGACACGTCCAGAGGTCCGATCGCCAATGACATCCAGGCATCCGATTGACCGTCAAAAGCGAAGTCGAAACCCCGAAGAGTTACTCTTCTTGAGATTGATCGGGAGCGACCGGTCTAGCGGCTATTTCCCCATCTTCCCTTCCCCAATGTTGCCATGTCCCCGACAGCCTCCATCCACCCATGATGGGGAGGATGACCGGGGAAGAAGATGAAGCCAGTCAGGGCACCCACGCTCCGGTTCCAGTCCGTGTCTCCGCCGAACCTTGCTTGGCCATGACTGTGTTCCTGATTCATATGTTTGGAGCTCCGTCTGCTTCTTCCTCGGTTCCTTTCTTAAGAAACTTGGTCCCCCTCCCAATTCCTTTTCCTCTCTGAATTTCTTTGTTCTTACTGTTCTGTATCACATCACCGACTCCGAGTTTCAAGTCAACACCGCCACCTTGAACTCCTACCCATCCACACGACATCATCCTTTTACCGTCCTTGCTTTGAGTGCTAGGTACCACTAAATACCCACGACATCAACTACACACACTACAGTTGTGTTGCCTCACGTCTTAATCCTTATTATATATACCCCTTGATCGTTTTTCATACCACACCTGCCCATCATGGCTGCCAACAACATGGTCAACCCCGCCGTGGATCCCGCTCTCGAGGACGAGCTTTTCGCCAAGGAGGTCGAGGAGGTCAAGAAGTGGTGGAGCGACTCACGCTGGAGGCAAACCAAGCGCCCTTTCACCGCTGAGCAGATCGTCTCCAAGCGTGGAAACCTCAAGATCGAGTACGCCAGCAATGCGCAGGCCAAGAAGCTTTGGAAGATCCTCGAGGACCGCTTCGCTGTTAGTAACCATCTGCCATTGGAAAACTTGAGGGGGAAACAATCTCACTGACAATCTCACTCGGCGACAGAAGCGCGATGCCTCTTACACATACGGCTGCTTGGAGCCTACCATGGTGACCCAGATGGCCAAGTACCTCGATACCGTCTACGTTTCCGGCTGGCAATCATCCTCGACCGCCTCCTCTTCTGACGAGCCCGGCCCGGATCTTGCTGATTACCCCTACGTGAGTTTTTTTCTTCTCAGTGAAAAAGAGCCATTGAGCCCCTCCCATACTGATATTCGAATCTAGACCACCGTCCCCAACAAGGTTGGCCACCTCTTCATGGCCCAGCTCTTCCACGACCGCAAGCAGCGCCAGGAGCGCCTCTCCGTCCCCAAGGACCAGCGCGAGAAGCTCGCCAACATCGACTACCTCCGCCCCATCGTTGCCGATGCTGACACCGGTCACGGTGGTCTGACCGCCGTCATGAAGCTCACCAAGCTCTTCATTGAGAAGGGTGCTGCCGGTATTCACATTGAGGACCAGGCCCCTGGTACCAAGAAGTGCGGCCACATGGCCGGCAAGGTCCTCGTTCCCATCCAGGAGCACATCAACCGTCTCGTCGCCATCCGTGCCCAGGCTGATATCATGGGCTCCGACCTCCTCTGCATTGCCCGTACCGATGCCGAGGCCGCCACCCTCATCACCACCACCATCGACCCCCGCGACCACGCTTTTATCCTCGGCTGCACCAACCCCGACCTCGAGCCCCTCGCCGACCTCATGATGAAGGCTGAAGCCGAGGGCAAGACCGGTGCCCAGCTCCAGGCCATTGAGGACGACTGGCTCGCCAAGGCCGACCTTAAGCGCTTTGACGAGGCCGTCCTTGATGTCATCGCCAAGGGCAAGTTTTCAAACGCCAAGGACCTCGCTGCCAAGTACCAAGCCGCCGTCAAGGGCAAGCAGATCTCCAACCGCGAGGCGCGCGCCATTGCCCGCCAGCTGCTCGGCCAGGAGATCTTCTTTGACTGGGAGTCCCCCCGTACGCGCGAGGGCTACTACCGCCTCAAGGGCGGCTGCGACTGCTCCATCAACCGCGCCATCTCCTACGCTCCCTACTGCGACGCCATCTGGATGGAGTCCAAGCTTCCCGACTACGCTCAGGCCGAGGAGTTCGCCAAGGGCGTCCACGCCGTCTGGCCCGAGCAGAAGCTCGCCTACAACCTTTCTCCCTCCTTCAACTGGAAGACCGCCATGGGCCGCGACGACCAAGAGACGTACATCCGCCGCCTCGCCAAGCTCGGCTACTGCTGGCAGTTCATCACCCTCGCGGGCCTGCACACCACGGCGCTCATCAGCGACCAGTTCGCCAAGGCGTACAGCAAGATCGGCATGCGCGCCTACGGCGAGCTCGTCCAGGAGCCCGAAATTGACAACGGCGTCGATGTCGTCAAGCACCAGAAGTGGTCGGGCGCCACGTACGTGGATGAGCTGCAGAAGATGGTCACCGGTGGTGTCAGCTCGACGGCGGCGATGGGCAAGGGTGTCACTGAGGATCAGTTCCACTAGATGTGTGATGCGAATAGAGTGATGGTTTCATGATTTTGGGAGTTTTCACATTTCTGGAGTTTTCTTTTTTTGCTTTATGGCGGTCTATTATTTTTTTCCCCTTTTCTTCTGGATATCAAACAGGACATGACAGGACATGACAAACGGATCGCATATGGTTGGGGAGATACAAAACTTTGTGCGCTGTATCGTTTTTGGATAGGGGTATGCCCCGTGTGATGACCTTGATGGCGTTACGCTGAGGCTTTGTTTATAGGTATTGTTGTGATTCCTGTTTGGCGAAATCCAAATCACTTTTGACCAAACTTTATGCCTCTTGATCGGCTCCTGATGTGAAATCTGTTGTCTTTCGGTTTTCGGAATCTTCGGATTTTCAATGAGGACCTTCCAAGTTTCCTGAAAGCGTCATAGAAAAGACGATCGTCAACCACATGAAAGTCAAATTTGGCAACTTCCCCAAATCCCCAGGTTCGGCACCCCGCGTTGTCTCTTCGCTTCCCCAGGTTTTCATTGGAGGAGGGAGGGACCAGGGTTGTACGAAGACCATCACCAAAGGGGAACACGTTCGACGTTCATTGTTCACTAGACCCACGAACCTCGGCTTCTTTCACTAGTTTAAGACACCAAACGATGCATATGGGCAAGCCACTCAGGTGTCTATTGAATCATGTCGGCCTGAGCTGGCATCTAGCTCGGTCAACCATCATGGCGTTCTCATGAATTCATCTTGGAGTTGAACAAGCTTCACAAGTTCACTCAGTCACCACTGCCAACATGGAACCATCAAGTGCAAACACGGGCTTCATCCAACAACAGCCCATCATCAAGAACCAGTTTCACGAAGATGTCAGTCTCCAGAGAATAGCCAAACGTACGTTCACCCCCCCAAACCCCCTGATTCCGCAAACCAGACAGACCACCACCTAACATCCATCGCAGTCTATCTCCCCCCTTCCCTTCTCGAGAAAGTCACCCCCGAGATCTCCCGCCTAGGCGACGCCGTCCTCTCCCAGCAAATCTTCGACTGGATCACCGACGCCGAGCGCAACACTCCTTACCTCCGCGGCTCAGGGCGCGACGCCTTCGGCCGCCCCAAACAGGAACTCATCGTGACCGAAGGCTGGCGCAAGCTACAAGAGTTCGGCTTCGCCAACGGCGTCGTGGCCATCAACTACGACAGTACCAGCTCGCCGTCTCCTAACGGCCCCTACTCGCGGCTGATCCAGTTCATCCGCTGCCACCTCTGGGAAGCCTCGTGCGCCAACACCATGTGTCCGGCCGCGATGCAGGACGGCGCCGCCCGTTTGCTGCAGCGCCACCTGACCACTCCCCCACTGGCGGCGAACCTATCTGAAACCGAAAGGAGCGTCTTCCAAAACGCCTACGACCACCTCACTTCGCGCGACCCGGCCTACACCTGGACTTCAGGCCAATGGATGACGGAACGCACCGGCGGGTCGGACGTGTCCCAGACCGAAACCGTCGCTACTTATTCCCCTTTTCCCGCTGGGCGGCAGCAACCAGTCCCATTAGCCTGCAAAGAAGAAAACATGCCCCTGGGTCCTTGGTCTATCTCAGGCTTCAAGTGGTTCTCGTCCGCGACCGACAGCCAAATGACCATTCTCCTCGCCAAGACGCGTCCAGGCATGGGCGTCTCAGCCTTCTTCGCTCCCATGCGACGATGGAACCCCGAGCTTGTTTCGCCCACATGCACCGGACCCGGTGCCACAGGTGGAACGGAACTCAACGGCGTGACCATCTCCCGCCTCAAGAGCAAGTTCGGTACAGTTAGTTTGCCGACGGCCGAACTAGAGCTGAAGGACATGCGCGGGTGGTTAATTGGCAAAGAAGGGGAAGGCATCAAGGAGATTTCGACGATTCTGAACATCACGCGGGCACACACGACCGTTTCGTCAATGGGATATCTAGGGCGCGGCATAGGTGTCGCCAAAGCGTATGCGCTCGTCCGCGAAGCTGCTGGCGTTGGAAAGGGCCGTCGATTACCTCTCTACAAACACCCATTGCATATGCGCACGTTGGCGGACTTGACGGCTGAATATCACGGGCTGATGTTACTTACTTTTTATACGTTGTATATCTTGGGATTGGACGAACACCTTTCCTCCCCTTCCATGTCCTCCCCTTCCATGTCCTCCCCTTCTGTTTCCTCCCCTTCCCTTTCCTCTCCTATATCCCCCCCTCCCCCCCTCCACCCCCTAACACCCCCCACCACCGACCCCAACCTTGTCCCCCCCCTCCTCCGCACCCTCTCCTCCCTCCACAAGTCCTTCGTCTGCCACACCACCATCCCCCTCTCCTTCAGCTGCATGGAGTCCCTCGGCGGGGTAGGCTACCTCCTCAACTCCGACTCCGAACACCTCAACCTCTCCCGTCTCTTCCGGGACGCCTGCGTCGGCGCCATCTGGGAAGGCACGACGGACGTCTTGGCTTCCGATACTCTCCGGGCGCTCAAACAGCCTGCTGTGGAGGCTCTGGGTTGGTTGGTTGAGACGGGATTGGCGGCTTCGCTGGAAGGAACGGACCAAAAAGAGAAAGAGGAAGGGAAAGAACAAAAAGCAGAGGGAGAGAGGATTAGAAAGTGCTGGGATGGGTTGAAGAGGAGGATAGAAAAGGGAAAGAAAGAAGAGTTGGTGTCGGGGGCGAGAGGGCTGACGCATAGGTTGGCGGAGGTGGTGATTGCGGTTTTGTGGGTGGTTGATGCGAGGGTGAGGCCGGGGAGGGAGGTGGAGAGGATGAAGAGGAGGTGGATGGCTAAACATGGGTTTGGGCCTAGTGGTGGTGGTGATGGAGAGGAGGAGGACGTGAAGGTGGAGGGAGATGATGGACTGGAGTTGGATTTGGCGATTGTTTATGGGGAGGGAGGGCCGAAGGGGGTTGTTGAGGGTGGGAGTGTACCGGGGGTTTCGAAGCTTTAAGGGTTGTTTGGTTTCTTATCGTACTTGCTCGTGAAGAGATTTTGGGGGTTCTCTACATATAACCATAGATGAAACATCAGAAGACATCGAAATTCAATGCATGATAAGTTAATATGCCGGCTGGATAGACATCAATATTGTGCTGAGCAATATCAAGGTATCTCCAAACACATTAGCTTAAGGATAATATCAAGATATTTACACCCACATGAAAACGCCTATCAAGTCCCAAAAGACATCAGTCTCTAGACCAGGTGACTGTTTGGGTTCCTCACTCCAACAAGATCACCAATTAGACCAAGTGTAAGCCCGAAAACACAGATAATATAAGGCGAGCATGGCTCGCAGTTGAACTGAACAAGAAACAAATTCATATCAATCGAGCCAAAGAAAATAAGGCAGACTAGTACGTCAAGTATCAAAAAGATTGACCAACAAGCTGAAGAAGCCACCATACACGCCGCTACCTATTCAGACAAATCCCTATACAAAACCTTTGTACCAACCAACCAACCAACCAACCAACCAACCGTCCGTTTCGTTTCTTTTCCTGCTGTGTTTGTATTGCTGCGTTATGTACCGTTCGTTCGTTCCCCAGAATTCCGTCCATGTACCAATCAGTCACGTTTCGGATTGCGTCTTGACATCCACCCCAAAGCGTCCGTCCGTTGGCTTCTTCTTCAAGCCCAGCCCATACCTCATCATTTGATTCCCCCCCTTTCTCCGTACTTCCCGTCCCTCGTCGGCACTTGCTGCCACTTCCCACATTTTCCGACCATACCATCAAACCTCCTTACTTCCGCAGCACAGCATCATAAAGGCCAGAAACACCCGTCACCGCCGCACCAACCAGCACGCCCTTCCACCCACTGTAGAGAGCGCCATTAATCCTGAAGACAGCATCAGGATCCAACCAGCCACCGAGCGTCACACCCTGGGCGTAGACCACATACGTGATCAACGCCTTGGCAATCGAAAACGTAACCGGATCAACCGCATACTCGGGCTCCCGCTTGCTCAACTCCCTGCTTTGTCTCCTGGTCGTCGGGCCCGAGTTGGTGGAGAAGGGATTCGAGTGCGCCACCGACAAGTTGAAGAAGTAACCAAACAGCGAAGGGAGGATCAAGCTGGTGGTAGTCCACACCAAAGCAGGGATCCAGAAGCCGGCCGTCACCAAAGCAAACATGTCGGGAACGTAGACGGGGTACTCATCCCAGCCGAGCATGCCGCCCAGAAGCTTGACGGCGGGGATGGTGAAGGCGTAGCGGTCGGGGATGACCTCCTTGCGGAGGAAGTAGAGCTCGAAGGCGGCGACGGTGACGGCGACGCTGTTGACGGTGGACAGGCTCTCGCGGACGGTCTCGGCCTTTTCGTGGATGCCCGAACGTCGGTAGAGGTCCGAGACGCGGTTGCGCACGGCGAGGGTGCCGGACTCGACAACTTGTGCCAGCTCGGCCTGGGAGGCGGGCAGGCGCAAGGTGGAGGACGAGAAAGTGTTGTTGAGCTGGGAGAGGGCGTGCCCGGGGTTTTGGACGTTTTGAACGGCAGATTGGGCGGTGGAGACAATGGCGTCCTGAGTCACTTGAGCGGCGGCGTGAAGGACTTCTGAGGGCGCCGGAGCTTGCTTGGAATCGGGCTCGGGGGATGGGGATGTGGTGGATGGGATGGAGTCGGACCTGGGAGCAATGTTTGTTAGTTGCTTTCTGTTGTGGCTTTTCTCGTCACAGAAACTGGAGACTCACTCTTCAATGGTGGCAGCAGGAATCTCGACCTCGACCTTGTTGGTGGCCCTCCGCCTGGGAGCTCGGTTGGGGGTCACATCGCTTTCGCGCTTGATGGGCGACTGGCGAGCGCGGCTGTTGAAGTAGGAAGTGAAGCGCGAGTCAGAGGAGAAACGGTTTGCGTTCTGGGAGAGGAAGTTGTCGAGCTGTTGTTCGATATCACTCTTCTTCAGACCATCAAGGCTGGGTGTTGTGTTAGTACAGCTCCGATGAAAGGCATTGTTCAGCAATTGGGGAATCCCAAACGGGATGAATGTCAACAAAGGAGCCAGGTACGCGAGGCGGGATGCGGCACGCAGGCGCGGGGGAGCTTCCGGTCCTTGTCTGTTCCTGGGGAGGTACACAGCAGGTCCGGCAAGGCAGGGCGTCATCGAATGTCTTTTGGTGCTGACGCCATTACCAAGACATTGTCTGCTCGCTTGAGACTAGACTAGACTAGACTAGACTGAACATGCGCTCGATGGGATAGCATAGGAAGGAGAGCTCAGCCTTGCGCGGAGTGGTGAGCGCGCGCGCGCGAGGCGCAAAGCGAATACCAGAAAGTAAACAAAACAAGAGCATTGTCATGACCGGTCATCGCCAGGACACGAGCTATGGCAGGAACGAATAAGAAACAAAACAAGTGGATTTACCTACCTAGTTATACCGATTTCCCTCGCCAATTCAACTAGGTCCGACTTGCGCTGCCTCGCGAGCCAGCTGTTGGTGGTGCCCGACATGTTTGCTGTCTGTGGGGAGACTCCGAGTCGCAATGTGATAGTTGGTCAATGGTGTTTGATATCAGAATAGTCACCCTGATTGATTCAATTGCGCGTGTATTGGTAATGATAATGCGCTTGTCGTATAGAATATGCGATAGTGGATATGTTTGCGTACAGTGGTGGTGGTGTTGTTTTGGGAGAGATACCTGGGCTTGAGGCAGTGGACGGTGAAGCTGTGGGTGGGTGGTGGTGGTGAGCAGAGCTGGCAGTGGAGGTCCCCGTCGGTTGTAGTGACGTGTGTTGGATGGATCCCCTGTGAACTGGAGCTAAGCCAACCTGAGGGAAAGCACGGACGTTATGTACCACTACCTAGTGTAGTGTATTGTACCCTAGAACTACTGCGTGCTTCTATCTAGGTAGTATCACGCCGGCTGGACACGAATTGGACGGAACTGAAACATGGTACAACGTGTTTCTGGTGATCGGCTCAATTTATGCGTGATACTGCGACTCATCACTCTTTGCGCCCGCGTTTCATCAACTCCAATTATCAGTCCGATATGTACACTACACTGCTCACCACCAACGAGATGCCAAGATGACGAGTGGGCCAACGGGCGGGCGGGAAAGAGTGGAGAGCGGGGAACTTCAGCTTTCTGTTGGGCCACTGCTGGTGATCCTGGATACTCATGTGCTTCATGCATAACCCTCCGCACATAACCCTGAATAATTGATTGTGTTCGTTACTCGACATTGGGTTGGGAAAAAAGACATCATCTTGCACCATATAAACACTTTGTTGACACTACAAAGACGCCATGAAGTACATATTACTCATTATACTATAACGTCTTCCCTTATCTCTGATCCGTCAGCTTGACATCTAATATCCTTCTACGTCAATAACAGTTCGCCAAGTCTACAGGCTCTGGACTGAAAACAGAAAACAAGCTCGGCCAGAGCATCCTACTTGTCATGCTTGGGACACCTCAGAGGTATCCTTTTGCCTTGCGACTCGTAAAAGAATCCCGAAACCTCAAACCGATGGCCCTGCTCACCTACAGGCCAACACAACCGAATCACTTTGAATTCGTCCAGCTGCGGCAAACACTCGTCGCACCAACGGTACCCAGGAAAACTTGAATGTTTCGAGGTCGCCGCCTGGGACCGGTTCAACATCCTCCCACACAGCTTGTTCGAGCAGCAGATCACCGCCTCGCCACCGTAAAGACGGTTTCCCAAGCGCTGGCTAGGCCAAAAATCCCTAAACTGCATCTTCTTGCCATCACCCATGAACATCGTTGCGCTGCTCCTCAGCTGGAGCCGGCGGCAAAGGTGGTTGCACTCGTGATAAGCGAAAAAGAACATGAACCCTTCAGCACCGAGATTGGTCTGTGACAGTGAGAACCGGTACGGGTCGAGTGTGTGGATAGCCGGGTCCGTCATGGTCTTGCCCACGCCCTGCAGGTCGCACACCAGGAACCGGCCGCGCGAGCGCTCGAACGTAAAGTGTGAAAACGCCTGAGCAGCCTGGTTGGAAGGGTCGTGGGTGAGATTGGCCTCTTTGTTGGCGTATCCCGCGTTGCCGTTGTACTTGACAAACTTTCCGGCAAGGAAAGGCTCGATGGACATGCACTTGCCTTGACTCCCACGCCTGTCATTGCACTTGAAGCAGGACGTGACGACAAAGTCGATATTGTGTTCGGGACAGTCAGCCAAGAGGGAGTTGAATTCGAGTGCAAAGGCCTTACAAAGGGCTTGCGAGCGCATGTCATCAACGAGATGGGCGAGGCTGCGGTTGCCTGAACCATCGTCCTCATCGTCACCATCAGTCTTGAACTCCTTCACCACGTGCCGGCTTCTCGAACACTCGGTGCAGGCAAATGAGGCCAACCGCAAGGCTCCTTTAGCAAAAGGAGTTCTTCGTTTGCAAAGATTGAGCCCAAAAACGCTGACTGGCATGTTCGTATCGGATTCCATCATGCGGTCGAGCATGCTAGTGCCGAGGGCGAAGCCGTCGTCCAAGCCAACAGTGACAGTGGCATCGATCGAAAAGCCCTCCACCACGAGACGCTCGTCAAACCACTCCAGCTTACCCCATTGCGGGCTGCTTTTTTCCAGCCTAACGTCAGGCCGGCGTACGGGAAGCTCTTCATTCTCCTGAATGGATCCAAGTCTAGAGTAGTCCACTCTCTGACTACTAGTTCCGCCCCGCGCCCTTTCGATGCTTCCAGACGCAGTCAAAGATCTTATAGTACTACTCATCACCGAAGTAGTGACGGCCTCGACGACGAGACGCTGTAGTGCGGCGAATGTGAGACCTAACTCAGCCTCCCAGAACACTAAGCCGCCGTTCGGCGTGCTATCGTTGTTCTTGGTACCACTAGCTTCCCTATAGTATCTGTTCTTCTCACTTAGCTTACAGTCGCTCCCGGCCCTGGCGTATTCTTTCAAAAATAGCAAGGCCATGCGATCTGTGGATTTTCTGATGCGAAGAAGAACGTAGTTGATTCTTGTATCAAGCATACGCTTGAGTATCGGCTGATAGGTCAATCCGTGAGGCTCGCTGCCCGGGTTGGGATAGTCGTCATACTCGTCGGCGGCGTCATGGAGTGTACGGCCGTGAGGCGGGGCATCGGCGATGTGAAGGACGACTCGTGTGTGTTGTTTCCAGGTTGCGCCAAGCGCCTGCTGAAGCCCCCCAAGAACATCTTCAGGCGGATCATGTCCGCCGGTAGCAGCTAGCTTGTCGAGAAAGGATCGCACTTGATCGGTAGACTTTGTAAAGTCCAGGAATTGAATACTTGGGTTGTCAGAGTGGTCTTTGTAACCCACCACCGCAACCCTAACTTCGGCTTGTTTGAGAAAGACGCGATTCATGTCGTCTAGAATGCTCCTGACTTGAGACTTTGCACTCCCAATGTATGGACCCATGGACATTGTCGTGTCGATGAGGAATAACAAGTCGATGGAACATACGGACTTGAACAGCCCTGCCGTGGATCTGCGTCGCGCATTGGCAGTTGCTGTGCGCTCCTCCCTCGTGAGATGTCTGAGCCTGCCTTCGTCGTCTTCGTCTGTCGAAGCTGCCCTGCCGGCCTCGCGTTGGAGAATGTTGTTTGCATTGCGCAACCGTTCATTATCTTCCGAGAGGTCTCGCAACTGCTGGAGAAGCCTTGTGTGGGTGCAACTCGAGGTGCCAACGGAGGAAACAGAGGTCGTTCTACTGGCAGCCTCATGCCTGTCACCATGAGACCCCTTCCACTCTTGTGATGGATTCAAGCAGATTGTGGAACCAGTCACTTCTCGCGAGCCGAGAGTTTCCGAGGCCGAAAATCTCAGTGTTGCGACTGACTCTGCTGGAGTATGAATCCCAGAAACACCAAAACTGGACGTGCTGGACTGGGAAGGAGCCCTGGAACGATGCTCAAGTCTCGACCGCAGCACTGCTTCGGCCCCCAAAGTACCACGCTGACGTCCGTTGCGATACAAGGTGCTGGACGGCGTCGGCGCAGTGGACACACTGGACGCATTGGACACATTTGACACTTTGAATGTAGTGGGTGGCGGTCCCATTTTGCCTTTCTTGCTTGGCGGTGCCATCTTCGAGGTCTGTGACGGATGGCTTGAGAGATGAAGTAGAATGCTGGAAGTAACACCTGTTGTCTGCCTAATTCATCGAACCGGTCCGGGTATGCGTGGGGCCACCCGCACAAAGACCATTCACTTACACCAAGGCCAAGGAGCAATCACTCGGGGCTAACAGCGGTGGAGGCTGAGACGGCCCGTCGAGTTGACAGCTGCTGGAACCTGGTTGAGACAAAAGGGTCGAGAGGTAGACGACGAGGTTGCTTCTAGTGTTCCGGGCAGAAATCGAAGCCAAAACACAATGATAGCCCACAGGATCGTGGGATAGCTGGGTAATGCTGCCCTGATGGGCTCCTAGAGGAGATGTAGTTGAGTGATGTATTTGTGGTGTGCTGGTGTATCCAATCCCACTTGAACCATGATCATCCAGGGTGAGGGTTTATCAACTAAGTATCAAACTGAGAAGCCAGCGGCCAGGGGGGGGGGGGGGGGGAAATGAAGGGAGGCATGCGGTTCAAACCGAGCCTTTCGATGCAGCTCAAGGCCTAAAGGTGCATTTTGCTGCATTGACCTCGTCTCAGGGAAATACCGCGGAAGCTCGCAACGTTCGCTATCGTCAATCTCCTCTTTGGGCGCCGGGCAGCACGGAACGCGGCGCTTTCTAAGCCAGAATCTGCAAGCATATATGTCTATCCAGTTAATAATAGCTCCAAGACATTGGCCATCACTCTCACTTGGGTACTTTAGTCTCAATGTACAGGTTCGGATTGATGGCGAAGCACATGAGAAAGGTGACGGCATCAGGCACTTCCCCTAAAATATCCCATCCACGAACCTTTCCTTCCCCTTCCACACACAACACGACTAGAGATCGGCATTCCTGAGAACGCACCTTCAGACTCTAGCCATTTTCTTCCTCTATATATGCGATATTTTGTATTTCAGATGATTCAAAAAGTGAGATATAGTTCGAATATCAATTTTGTGTTGTTCGCTGTCTAGGTTCGTTCTCATAGATTATTCCTCAATCGTTAACCCTCTTTTCTCTTTATCACACATTACATTTTCCTCCATCATTACCCATACTCTAACATGACGCCTCATTTCCCATAAACCTCTCCTTCCCCCTCCTCACAAACCTCACTGGGACATGCCTCCCCCCGGTCAATTTGAGCGTCACCACCGATTGCGCCTGCTGAACCGTCTCCTTCGCCTTCTCCTGCGCCTTCGCATACACGTGCCTCCTCTGCTCTGGTACCATCATCTGCACCTCTTCATCACTCGCATCCACCGCCAGCTCAACCGAGTACTTTTGAAACAGCACCGCAATGGCAGCGACCATCTCCACCATGGCAATCCTCCTTCCCAGACAGGAACGCGCGCCATCAGAGAAGGGAATGAAGGATCCTCTCACAGGCCGGAAAAGCGTGGGCGAGGTGTCGGTGCCTTGGTATCCGCCGTAATTCTCTTCCTGCTGTTGTTTTCCCTCCCCCTTTTCGTCGTCGGATGATGGTTGCCCCTGAGACATGGAAGGCAAGTACCACCTATCGGGATGCCACTCATCCAGATCATCCGTGTCTCCTTTCTTGGTCGTCTTGTCATGAAGAGCAGGCCAATAGCGCCTACTCCTTTGTACAGCCGATATAACAGGCATGACAGGCATCATAGCCGGCATCGGATGCCTTTGTCCTCCGTCTTGCACCCATTGATCGGTATCCGCGACTCGCTTGGGCGTCACCACCACGGGCGGAATCAGGCGCAGGGTTTCGTTGATCACAGCACCGATGTAGCTGGCAAGCAAGGCGTTGATGCTCTTCTCGTAGTCCCATGTCTCCGGGTCGGAATCCCGACCGAAAATGGCGTCGATGTCTCGCTGCACCCGCCGCTGCACTTCGGGGTGCATAGCCAGCTCAACGATGGCAAAGTGTATGACATTGGCGGTTGTTTCGTGTCCAGCAAGGGTCATGATGAAAGCATTACCCATGATCTCGCTGTCCTCCAGCTTCATTGTCGCGCCGTCGTTCTTCTCCGAGGAAGACGGGTCATACTTGCTCCTGACCAGCTGACCCATGATATTCATCCCCTCCCTCTCCTGCACTCCCGCCCGAATATCCTGCACCTTCTCCGCCAGAAACGCGTTCATGTACTTGGAATAGTTCACCTTCGCCTCCCACGCCTCATGCAACTTTGATCCCCACGATCCCCACCGTTCGGGAATCCGCTTGAGGACCGCCGAAGGGATCAGCAACAAGATCACAATCCTCTCCAAAACCGTCGCCAACGAATCCGCAAACGTCATGGAATACCCGTAGGGCGGCTGTAGACTCCCGTACTTGGCCAGTTTCGGATCCATATCCTTAGGCATGGACTCGTGCGGCCAAAGCAGCTTCAACCCAAAGCCGACGTACCCGATAATGTTTAGCGCCCAGCGCATGGTATCGTGCTCCAGAGTCGTGATAATGCCCGTCATGTCCTCCACATCCCCTTCTCGCCGCCCTGTGCCCTCTTCTTGCGAACCAGAAGAAGAAGAAGAAGAAGAAGAAGAAGAAGAAGAAGAAAACCACCCCCCAACCATCCCCCTTGTCTGCCTCACCGCCTCCCGGAACGTATGGCCCGCATTCCGCTCATTAAAGCTCGCGCTCGTCACCTTCCTATGCATCCTCCACACCTGTCCCTCCGTCGTCACCACATTGGACCCAAAAATCTCCAAAATCCCATACTGCCTCGTATCCTTGGGGAACGCCTCCCGTCTGCTCATCACCTGGGATATGACGGCCGCATCCGAGGTGTAGCACGCCAGCCCGTTCCAGCTGGCCACGACAAACGTGTCGCTTCCCAGACGAGTGAAATGCGAGCGTGGGGAGGGGTGGTATTCCCAGTCGGGCGTCATGACGAAGACATACGAGGCGTAGAGCCGCTCAGGGAGCAGGCGAGTGAGGATGGGAAGGAGGAAGTGCCGGGTTGTGAGCCAGAGGGGGGAGAGGGGGTAGATTGCTGTCATCATCATTATTAGTCAAATCACCATGGTCCTTGGAGTATATGCTTCTTCAGAATCATTACATATATAAATATATATATAGGGAACCGAAGGAAGGAAAACTTACGGGTAATCAAAACAGGATACCCTGTTTTCCTTGCTTTGGCAATATTGCTCCTAAAGCCAGCATAGATCTTGTAGGTCGCCCAAGCCAAAAAGACCCCCAAGAGGGTGACGAGGGGGGTGAGTCTCATGGTTTGGTTCAGTTGTTTACCAACCAACCAGGGACTGAACAACACACAGACAACGAAAAGAATCTAGCGGTGGTGGAATGAGTGAGAGAGAAAGAAAGAAAGAAAGAAAGAGAGGGACTGTTGATAGCACTGCAGTATCAAACAGCTTCGAGGGAGGAGGAGGGGAAAAGAGTGGTTTTATTGAGAAGGACGATCCTTCATCATTGACTTTGAGAATTTTTTTTTTTCTCTAAGAGAAGGCGCCTATCAATGTCATAACAAGCCTAGGTCCAAGCGGGGGGGGGAGAGTCGAGGATCCCCGTTCGTATCGGGTCCCGGAACACTAGACTAGCGCATGAAAAATGGATTGAGGTCGATACTGTGATCGGCGCCTTTGGTTGGAAAGGCTAACATACATACATACATAACTATGCGTGGTTGTCATTGTTTGCTTTTCGTTCGGGTTCTTTCTCTACTAGTGTTCAATAATTCTTAGATTCATTCAGCTTGCCTCGGTCTACGGACGCTACAGACTAAGCTAGCGGGAATATGTCCAAGTTTGGGGGGAAGGGGGGGTCCACCCACCCACCCACCGCGCGGCTACATATATGGGACAGATATGTATGTATGTAAGTATTTGTTCCATTTCTAACTTATTGATGCCCATGTCTGTCTGTTCCAGGTTTCGTCGTCCCTTGTGACCTCCGTCTTCGCTGGGCTACATGGGGACAAGGTTGAAGAATCAACAGATGATACCGCATCTATGGAAAGAAGCAAGGTGAAAAACGTTGATAAGGGGGATAAAGTAGCTAGGTAGCGGCAAGTGGTCGGTCAGTCAGTCTATCAACCCCGTTCGGCAGATGACAACAACTTGCGGCTCTTTTTGGTCGTGGGTCTTGTACACTACTACACTGTGAGTCTGAACTATTTATGTATGTAGTATGGGGAGGACCCTGTCCGTCGCAAAGTGAATTAGCGTCTTCGGCAATCGAAACCAATGGTGTCTTGAACCTTGAAGACGGAGAACATGGGAAAGAAACAAAAACTTCCTGGCTGAGTGCTTGAAACGCGGATCACCGTCGGAAACTCGGAACCCCTCTCGCCCCCCTGCCAAGCAATCAACACGGCATGTGAAATCCCTCTCTGAAGAAACTAAAGATGGCTTGCAGCTTTTCCGAACGGAAGGAAACGAACCGCGCCACATCCGACTTTTCGCAACGCCTTCCCAGGTCGGGACCGTTGCTAGTCAATCTTGCAAGAGGTTGGTTGGAATTGTAACTTACGCTCAGTCGTTGCTTGCGGGTATGTTACATTACTAGTTAGTAGTGTAACAGCGTTCAAATTTACACCGTGTACGCCAGACAGTGTCACGTTCAGCTGTCAGACTGTAAAATGCCCCATAGCCCTTCAGGCCAATCAGAAGCTTCGAGATAACGACACTTCAACTTCTCGCACTCGACAACACCGAGAACACTCGACAGTTTCACACTACGGACGAGCCAAAAGACACGCTTCAACTACCGATACCTACTAGGGACCATTCATGGTACTGAAACAAGCAAACCTTTTGTCTCATCCGGAGAGCGCTCGCCCAAAACTAAAGTCGACATGCTTCGTTGTTTCGTTTCATTTTCACCTCAACTTCCCCCCCGGCCAACCGCGCATCATCAAGATGTGTAGAAGCTGAGATAGCTCTGATGGGTTTGGATCTCTCTCGTGAAGGGGTACGGTTTGGCGGGGGAGGGTCCGATGAGCTCAGACGACGTCTGGTCTACGACATCAGTTGACACATGTCCGTGTCATGCTTGCTGCACAGACTCAAGACATTACATACGCGTGTGGGCACTGGGGCGCCGTGCGCGCACCTGGCATGTCTGGCCAGCGTTGATGTTGAGCAGCTCAGCCAAGAGGGTCGGATGGCAAACTTGTTCCTATGTGTACTGGCTGTTGGTACATTGGATGGCAGCTGTACGGAAGCCTGAATCATGGTGAAAAGCTGCGTTGGAGGTTTGGTTTGGCCTCGAAGAGTTACCCCCGGGCTTTGGTACGAGTTGGCATTAGATGCCGCTTAGTTGTTTAATTGGCTGTTTCTCCATGGGCGAGTGTCCTCGCACCTCGGCTGACTGCTCATCAAGCTGGCTCACGCTCCCAAGCCCGGTGTTGGCCGTTGGGTGAAGTTCAAGCTTCCATCCGGACTGAATGCTGTGCTGTCCTTTCTCCCCAGCAAGATCAGCGTATGTATTCTGCAGTTGAGTCCACAGTCGGCGCCCTTCCTCTTCTTTGGGTTCTCATCCGGTCTGGTCTCAACAGCGGCATTGGGAATCATGCAACTCCCGTTACTGTCTTGGTCGTCTGGTCTGATGATTATGGCGGGAAGCAAAAGCATCGTTGTCAGGTCGGTGGAACATGGCGCAGAAGGTGGCGGGTCGTGTCAAGGTAGGTACATATGCTCAGAAGAGAAAGTTGCATGTCTGGCTACCTGGTCATAATACCTGCTGTCAGTGTCTGCCGAAAACATGAAGCAAGCAAGCAACACGGCTAGTTATCTGGCCTGGCTTGAGGGAGCCTGTCATCTGTGCAGTGAATGTTCCTTAGGTACCTACCTGACAGCTGCCTGGGCAACGAGTGTCTTCGGGCCTGCCCACCCGGTTCCACCCACCTTCGAGGTCGCGACTGGAAGGTTACGACATAGTGATCAAATCCCTATGAAGCGGATAGCCCTCGCTTGGAGGGGTAGGTAAGTTGAGCACAAAGCGATTGTTTTCCCAACTGTGTGTGTGTCGTGTTGCAAAGAAAAGAGGGACACCCACAGCCATCGGAGAGCTCTCCGTCTGGTCCGATGTCTGATTTCTTGTGGAGCAGCTCCCAAGGTCAAAGTAAGGATGGGATACATCCGGTCTGATGTCTCTTTCTCCCGAACGCCATGTACATCCCATTCTTTATTTCGTCTCAGTTGCTGCAGCTGGAGAGTACGTCCGAACGTGCCGTAAAAGCATGGTGCAACATCCTTGGACCTGCCTAGGTTGTGGGCATGTGGGCTTGCGGCGACCAGCGGGGAGAGAGGGGGGGTCTGTCTGCAAGAGTAGTAAATTACAGGGTGCTTGAGTCGCGATTAAGCGCTCGTGTCCAAAAGGGGAAAATGACGAGGATACACTTACTTATGAACAGCCATGTCTGCTCGTAACTTTCAGACTGGGAAAAAGGAAGACGCAATGCTTGAGTGGTTATCGTCTCTTTTACTTCAAGTCTGTTGAAGGTTTAACGGAGGAAGAAGAAGAATAGTCTGCAAAGGTAGACGTACCTCCTAGGTGTAGTGCGATGGTTTTGGAGGAAAGCGAGACTCGTTGACCGCCGGACCAATGGGTATCACCTGCCGCTGCTGTGGGAACACCAGGAAGGCGCTGTCACTGCTTCAGTATCACCAAATACAAGATGTCTGCCTTACTATCGAAGCCTGTGGTTCCCAGGTGTCGACTGTAGTGATGAGTTGCAGAGGGACATGGGCACTATCGCGGTTTCCCGAGTCGTGATATCGGAAATCGTGATCATTTTCAGAGGAGCGGTGATGGAAACAGTCACATGGACGAGTGCAATTGCTTCGATTTTGACTAGGTCCTATCATTTCCTTCCCATTCTAGCTAAACTATTCCTATTGGCTTTCGCTCTTGAGCATCATCCCTTGGAAGTGTGAATCCTTCCTCTACCTATCTATGGCTAAAAAGAAAAAACCATCATCGCGCAGCCATACAAAGTCGCACCCGAAGACCATACTTAATGGCAACATCCATCTTCGTGATGTACCGTTCAAGATGATTCACGGAACCTCAAGCCAAAATACAAAAGTACAAAGAAGAAGAAAGTGTATCGTAAAAAAAAGTCATTACCCTATCTTGTGAAGAATGCAACGGATGCAACGGAAAAGTGACAAAAAGCAAAAATCGCTTCCTCATGACCGGCATCAACTGATGATGTCCCAAGTTCCCGTGCTGTATTCCCTTTGCCTTTTTTTTCCTGCGACCCTTTGGTATGCCTGTATCCATCCCTTCCTCCTCCATGCGAGTGAGCCTTTATGTAATTCCCCCTTCCAAAAGATGAAAATCGGTCCTGTCCACACCCAAGCTGGTAGCTGTGAATGTGGAATACTTTTTTTTTGTGATTGTTTTTTGTTTTCTGGTTTCTTCTTCTTCCTCCACCCCTTTCACTGCGCTTCGTGTGCTTGCGCTCGTTTTTCATCGTTCCAATCGATGAAGCAGTTTCACCAGACTCTTTCGTTAACTGCGCTTCATTGCTATGTGAACGTTGCGAATATTCCCTCTCTTTCTTCTTAACCTGAATGAACATGGGTATCCAGGATTTTACCATTTCTTTCCATTGATGACCATTTGGGTCATCCCTTCTGTGAAAACTGCCACCAAACCGCTTCGTCTCTGTCAAAGACTTTTTTCTGTGGGAAGAAACCACTGTAGCGATTTCCAGATATTGTTCGTAGCCGGGTAATTTGAATGCCGTTTACAGCATTCATGAAAGCTGTGGGGAAATAGATAAAGAGCAATACAGAAAAAGAAATGAAAATGAAAATGATACCGTCTGAAAGAAATGCCGGTTGCTGAGAAATGCTTATTATGATGAAAGGCCTGAGCATAAAAGAAAAAATTATGCATTGAAAACATCAAACGCCTTTCCATGCTCTTGCACATGCTCTTTTCCACTCTGAAAAGCTGTTGCTGTTACTGTTATTGTTGTTCCTGTGGTCGCTGTATGGTCTCAAGACGCGTACCCCTTAGTAACGGTTGGGATAACTGCCCGACGAATAGTCTGCATATCCAGATCCCTGAATGGACTCAGACGTTCCACTTCCGCCTTCGTACTTGGGACGTGTATTGTCTTGGAAGTTGGTGAGAATGGAAGCGGCATGTGAAGCGGTGATAGAGGGACCACCGGCGTACTGGTTGTTTGCTTCGGAGAAAGTACGACGGGGCTCGTACGAAGCAGGCTGGGGAGGGCGGTAAGCAGCAATGGTCTCTCTCCTCTGCGAAATTGGCTGGTAGAAGGAGTTGTCATTTTGGAGCATGGGGTTCATGCTAGATCCAGAGGTAGACATGCTGCCGCTGCCGCTGGTACCCAAGCCGCCAGGAGCGCTGTAGCTGGCGGTAAGACCAGTATAGCTTGGGTTGACATATCCGCGGCTGGAACCGATAGGGGCAAGAGTGGTACCGCCGTAGGTGGCGGATGTGTTGTTTTGGAGCCCACTATTGACCGAATTACCAGACTGGTAGTAGCTGGAGGGGCCCTGACGGTAGCTGGGAGCCCAGTCAGTTCTGTTAAAGCTGGGAGAGGAGACACTGGTCTGGCGCTCAGCATACGATCTGTCGTTATAGTCGTTGTAGCCGCTACCGGATGAGTAGGAATAGGAGGGACCCTGGGAGTAAGGAGCCGGCCAGTTAGATCTGCTGGGGCTGGGAGAAGGGAGGTTGTTGTGAGCTCCGGCATACTGCCTGTCGTCGTAGCCGTAAGCAGCACGTTGCTGATGCGAGTAGTGATAGCTCGAGTCATCCGAGTCGGTGCCCGGGGTGGCCTGCTTACGACGCTTCTCAGGGGTGGTCACGTTTCCTGTGTTGGCCTTCTTCTTATTCGCCTTCTCCTTGCGCTCCTTCTCGAGGGTCTCGTCAGTACCATCATACTCGGGAAGAATCTCGACGTCGGGGAGACCGTGTGAGGGGTGGCCGGAGTTGAGGGCCTCCTCAAGGGGGGCTTTGAAATGCTCCTCAATGATGTCGATGATTTGGACCGAAGAGTACACACGATCGCAGAGTCTGAGCAGGGCAGGCGCGACCCTAGAGGTGGGGAGGAAATCGAGTTCATCGAGTTCGTCTTCATAGTCGTCGCGCGACCGCTTCTTGTCTCTCTGAAGACGTGCCTTCTCACGCGCCTTGCTGGCCTCTTCCTGGCGCTGTTGCTCGCGCTTACGGGGGACAAGCTTCCATCCGTTCAGAGTTCCTCCCTTCAGGTTCGGATTCTCCCAATGGCTAATATCGGACCAAATCTGGGCACGGACGATTGTGCCGATGATGAGATTGCACTGGTCAAGAGAGTATTCGGCCAAATTACGGTAACGAGCGCGCTGGTAGTGCTTGCGACACAGGTTGCACCAGACACGATCAGGCATTTGTCTCGTTGCCTTCTTGTTGCGCCCAAAGAACTGAGAAACGGCCTTGCGGGGTGGCGCATTGGTGTTGCATTTGCTTGTGTGGTAGCAACGGGTGCCACCACGGCGAAGGTCTGCCTCGAGGGCGATACGATCTGTGCGGTCTTCTTCGGTTCGGGGGTCCAGATACCTGGCCGCTCTGGTCACCCAGTCAAGATTCAAATCCTGCTCCTCGTCCTCTAGGCTAGCATTGTCGGCCATAGGAGAAGACTGCTCAGCCGTGGGGGTATCGCTGGATGAGGTCTCCATGCGAACGTTGCGTCGTCCACCGCGATTGTGAGGAGGGGTGGGCAGTTGTTGCTGAGACCACACCGAGCCCTCCTGGGGTGACTGTGGCTTGATGCGACCCGGAGCCATGCTGAGGGAGCTTAGGTCAAGCCCAAGCGGATATCCGGATGAACGGCTACATGAAGTACGCAAGATGGTTAGCAGCCATGCCGGCCAAGGCTAGAATGTATGGTGTGGAAGGGATATACCCGAACGTCTGTTAAGATCAGACCGAGATCAGAAAGATGCAGGGCGCAGATACTGGTCTGCAAGCACGAAGCCAATGTGCAGCGGGGTGGTGCTTGATGTAGAAGCGACGAACTGTCGCGAGATGGGCAGAGCCCCAAATTGCGCCGATGTTGTTGTTGTTGTTGTTGAGATCGGCAAAGTAGGTCGAGTTGGGTTGGGTTGAAGGAGGAGGGATGAGGAAAACTCGATGGGGGGAAGGCGATAAATTTATGGGGCAGAGTGCGCACTCGCAGCTTTGGTCTGGCAGGCTCACAGCTCTGAGCTCGAGGTCAGAGGACTCACAGTTTTCCTATTGTAGAGGGCGACTTGGGATGGAGGTGAATGGTATCAATACGTGACCCCTTATTGAGCAAACAGCTGTGGGAGTCCAGGTTTCCACTCTGAGCAATTCACGGCCCAACTGCCCGGCTACCTGGTCAACCGACAATAGCATACCCAGGCCAAGAATGATGGGTTCCTGCCGGCCGGCTTCATTGTAGGAACAACAGCGTATGTGAAGTGTATTGTGGTAATAACCGACCGGTGAAGGGGGAACGTGCTCGAGGTCGCTTATTGAAAACACCGCCAAGGAAACAAATCATCGTTTGCCAGTCACTCACTCGAGGTCTGGCATTGGCTCGCTCGAATCATCTGGACTTCCGTCCCATATCCTCTTCCGCCCACGTCGACAGAGGCATGCAAGCAGCTTTCACATCATGCAGGAAAATATGGGCCACGGTCGCAGAGGAGAGAGGCCAACATGTGTCGAGACGCAAACAGGAGCAAAGCCACCGAGACAAAGCAATCGGCAAGACGAGATGAACCTTCACCACGTACGTTCGATTGTTAACCCCGAAGGGCTGAGGGGCCATGGTGTAATTTGTCCCCTCGTACGTCATGCCCGCGTGGTCAACTGACGCGCCGGTAGTAAACTGGGCTCTCTCAATGTGGCGGGGCACATTGAATCCAGCAGAAGGCCGGAAAGTGAAGTCGGAAGTGGAAGGACTAGTCTGGAGTTAGCAGCTGCTTTCGGGCAAAATCAAGATGGCAAGCAACTTACTGGTAAGCGTGTTGGGCGCCCGATGCGCCCGCTGTGCGAATTTCAGGATTCCCATGGTAGTCGGATTGCCCCGACTGGGGCGTAGTCGTTGAATTTACGACGTTGCGGATGCTCATGTTGAAGTTCTGCCGGTTGTCCATCTTGTATCACTCTAATACTTGGAGCATGAAGGTAGGTAGATAGACACCGTCGACGCTGCCGTTGCGAGTCGTTATCGGGATCAATAGTTGACTGAGAATGATGCAGTAGCATGTATGGGTACGGGCTAGCGATACCAGACTATGTTCTTGATGTCTATATCAACAAGGTTGATGAAGGGCTTTGGAAAGATATTGTCTTTTTCGGGAGAGCGGCCCAGCTTCCCTTGCCCTGGAGGCAAAATGAAGGTTGGGATGGAGATAAGGATGAACGAGAAGAGAGGAGAGATGAGACGGAGCGCTCATCTAAGTAATTGAAGAAATCAGGGCATGCGTAAGGCCATCATGTTCCCTTTGAACGGACGGGAACTCTAAGCAAGGAGGAAACGCAAAGATAAATCAGAAAATGCAGAGAAGAAGGCAGTTGGATCAGAAAAGGCACACTCGATCACCCTCAGGCATGCCAAGGGCCGAAAGTATGCGTACATTCGCTCTACGACTGCCGTAATTGTGTATCTGTTACAATGCTGCCGTAAGGAAGGAGAGTTTAGGGTAGATTACCCAGCATTCGACGACGAGAAAGTGGTATCGCTGCGAATACTGTGTGTAAAATACGCACGTCTCTGCTTAGGATTTGGGGGTCTGGAGATTAATATTATCCTGCTTGCATGTACCAGACACCCCCACTCGCGGACATGACGCAAGACCCATTCATGTCCGATTCCTTCCTCGAGAAGTAGAAGACGCCCGCAGTAAGACGAGGTCTTTTGGTTTCGATGTTCCCAGTTGATGAGCAATGACGCCTAAGCCCTGCTATCCTTGTGACGACGAAGAGCCTTCAAGTTTTGATAACATTCGGGGACCTTTATACCGGATGCTTCATCCCGTCTGCTGAAAAATGAGCACCAAAATCGGAGTTAGAATGTTTGCATGACGAGATGTGCGTGCTGTCCCTTCGCTGTTGACGGAATGACCCTGGCTTAACTGCCCAAGATGCAAACTTGAGTAGGTACCGAGTAGGCTCACGAAACGGCAACCGGGCGCACCGCAAAAGTCCACAAGGCCAATAGTTAAACCGCCAGACCAGTTAGATGAACACTCGAGGACCACTCCACAAGACTCGACAAGAAGAAAAAGGGAAAGAATGAGAGAAAATCTAGCCGAGGTACCTTCGCCAGTGATACCATTTAATCTGTCATCATCAGACTTACACAAGGCGAATTGCCCGGTTCAGCCTCGAGTGGTGTCGTCGAGGCGAAACTGGATGTTCGAAACGGGCAGACTTACACCAAGCAGCAGACCAATCAGCGTTCAGTTAGCAGGAGATAAGTGGGTCTACGCTCAGGGTCCTCAACGTCAGTTGTGCGCGTTAACAGAAATATACCTGACGATGCGCACAAATCTGTTAGGGACCCGTCTCTCGATCACCCTGGCTCGAAATCCGTTGAACAGGCGAAACCTTGCGCCTGAGGGGGTTTATAGCATTCGATGAACCGGGTAACTTCTAAAAGCCATCCCTTTAGAGGAGTACGAAGCTTGCTTTCTTTCGTTATCTTTATCGTCATGGTCGTGAACGTCAACCGACTTTGGGGGGTATGGAATGAAACCTTGACAGACGTCTTACCCACGCTGTGTAACGCCAAACATTTCTTTTTCTTGGATCTCCAACATCAACATGAGCATGACAGGTATAATTGGGGACTGCAGACTATGCTTTTATTTACCAGCACTCCCGTCCTGGGTATTTTGGCTGCCCTCCTTTTTCTCTTTCCTCCCCGTTACTACCACCAGACTCGACACCTTTTCGTCGTCCTAGTCCAACACTTTGTTCTGAAACCCGGTGCATATGCTGGCATCCGAACCTTTAGCCAACTCGTGCTTTGTGTACAATTCTTATTGCCTCAGATCTTGTTTTCTGGGAACGGAGTTTCGACCATGTAATGCGTTCAATCTCAGATCGAAAACAGTTGAAAATAGAGACCGCGAAAGAATAGGCCACAGCACAAGATAGGTGGTGCCGGTAATGCCCATGTCCGTTCAGTTGTCCAGCGTCCTCGTTCACAACATCTGCCACTGTAAATGTATCGGACGGCAACGGCGCTATTTGAGTACCATGCGATGCTTTATCACTCAAGGCCGAGTCGGCTCTCAATGGCTTCTGCGATGGTGTCGACGGATGCCATAGCTCCTGTAATTTCACAACGTTAGCTACGTTCACACGCCGTGTACGTTTCGATGCAGGCAGATGGAATGACGCCCAGATACTTATTTCTATGAATGAGAATGCGTTGGAACTTACCATCTATAGACCAGGAAGTTAGCACAATGACAAGTCAACATGGTGGATTTCAACCAGCCAAGAAGAGATCAAGAGGGAAAAGAATCGGAGCATTGCTTACCTCCTGTATCACCACATGCAAGAGTCCTGGTAGAACCTATGTTAGCAATGCGATCGATAGTTTAAAGCTTTTGGAGGGCATCGTTGTGATTCGGCGTACTTTGCAATCGGCTGTGGTGGTTCCCAATGGTCAGCATCAGATTTTATAGTCAGCAGAACGAGGGCAACCATACCATGATAACCTGGAACCAACCGTTAGCCACAGCAACACCCGCAGTGTCGCCCTCACTTGGCTCAGGATCCCTGACTCCCCATTCTTCTTGCAGCACTCGAATCTGCTTCGCGGTGATGGGATGCCTCCACATGGCCTGGCAACATATGAAGTGTTAATTTTCCGACGGTGGCATTCCCCAGTTTGGACTGGGTCAGTGTCAAGAACGTGAGATACGCACAGAGTTCATTGCCGGTGCAACCATAATGACCTTCTTCTTGTTGTCGATACTCGAATCTGTATCCCATGCTCTTATCACGGACGTCAGAAGATTATCGCTCATTCCGTTGACGATTTTGGCAAGCGTGTTGGCGCTGAGGGCTGTTTGGAACATTAGGTAGCTAAGTCAGCACAGAGGGAACACATTACGTTGGAAATTTGAACCGTAGAGGAATGAAGAACCCACGCGCAACAACAAGAATATCTGCCCATCTTCGTAGCTCAATGTGGAGAATACTCGCTCCACGCTGCCATGGCTCAGGGCCCCATTCATCGGCATCATCGTAAATAGCCTCCACATGGGGGTAGTCCAACAGAGAGGAGTAGACGGGCTGTTCTTTACTTTGGCCGCCGAGAAAGTGTTTGGCAAAGTGTGTGAGAATAATGCGAATGCGAATCTTGTCGCCGTGCCTGGCCAAAGCCTTGACGATTTCAGGGACTATGGGGCGAGGCCATGGTCAGTCAATTACCCAAGTAGTGCCATATTGGTATGACGACTTGCTCTTGATGGTGGCTACGGAGCCGGAAGCACTGGATTCCTTGCTGTTAGCAGTTGTACGGCTTCGGTAGAGCTTCAGAGGTACCGGTGTTACATACGCCAGGAGGATGTTCTTGATCTCCGGTTGCGCAAGTTCCGCAGCGAGGGTGGCTGATGAAGCGAGTTCTGCGGCCAAGAACTGGCGATCATGAATGTTGTCAATTGCTTGAAGCATCTTGGCAATCTGTAAGATCCTTGGTTGTGAGATATTCTGAATGTGTGTTGATTGGGCTGTCAAGACGGAGTGTTCTGTTCACTTGATATTAGAACAGGTGACCTACAACCACGGCAGCGGCGCCTGAAGGGCAAAGGTGAAATTATGGGATACTGATTTATAATCCTCAATCTTCATGCTGACTTGTCAAAGACATTGGCCAGATGCAGAGAACGAGGGCCACTGCATAGGATTACGACACTCACCAGAAACCACCAAAACCAGATATTATGGCCGGATTAATGGGACGGACCAACTCTCAAGATTGATGAATCGTGAAAACAGACTGGAACGCGCTAGCCAAAACGTTTGAAACCCGCCTAACGGCTTGAGATTGAGAGATGCTTTTGGCGCTTGGGAGAAAATTTGAAGTGACCAGGCTGAACAAGGCTGGAGAAGGGAGGAAATGAGTTGAGTTGAGGGGTCCGAGGGGTAGAGGTATCGAAGAAGGGAAGCAAGAGCGGGAGGACAAGAGTGCCTGCCAAAAGGTCCTACGTCATGACCCTAACCCTGGCTTCCTGTCCAACTTGAAAGACTGACCTTGGAGCAGAGAGAGCTTCCAGAACCAAAATCAGTTTTGGCAATGGAATCAGATGTTAGGGTCAATGGATCAGCTAATTTTGGTAATGACTCAGAGATTTCATGAACAGCTTCAGAGAGCATAATGAAAGGGAAGCTCTCGCCATCGATCACGATTGTCGTCTGCTGTTGGTCTGCCGTTTGCTCCCCCGCCCCACATTTCCAGTAAGTCAAGGGTTGAAAAGTGCTGAAAACAGCCAATGAACAGCGGCATCCATTCACCTTATAGCACAATTAGCCAATCAGACGCGTCTTTGTGGGTGGACTGATCTCCATCGCGTCACAGCTTCTAAACTTCTGTGAAGCTCTCTGTAACTCTGTGACTCTTGTAACTCTTGCTTTGGATCTTCCTTCCAACTTCCATTTCACCAAATCGAGATTCCCAATCTCAGGATCGAGACATTGTCACACACACCAAACATCAATTATCCCAAACACACAAACCAATTCATCCCAATGTCAACACCCACCCCCGCCGCAAGCGGCACCGCGACCCCGATCGTCGAGCTAAACGCCGAGGAAGCTGCGCTATCCCTCAAGGTCTCCCTCGCCGATCTGTCCGCCCACGCCGCCGCCCAGTACGCGCAAAAGAACTACGATGAGGCCGCTGAGCTGTACGCACAAGCCGCCGAGATGCAGGCCGAGATGAACGGCGAGATGAACCCCGACAACGCCGAGATCCTCTTCCTCTACGGCCGCGCCCTGTTCAAGGTCGGCCAGAGCAAGAGCGACGTTCTTGGTGGCCGCGCGCCCGAGCCCAAACCCGAGAAGAAGGCGGCCAAGTCCAAGAAGCAAAAGAAGGCCGCCACAGAAGAGAAAGAAGCGGGTTCATCATCCTTGATCAAGGACGCGGTAGAGCAGGCGACTAAGGGCGCGCAAGCTTCCATCGCCGAGGCGGCCAGGGAGGTTGCCCACAAGGATGAGCCCAATCCGGAGAAGAAGCCCCTCTTCCACTTTGAGGGCGACGAGAACTTTGACGACTCGGATAAGGAGGAGGAGGACGACGACGAAGATGCCGAGGAGGGCGAGGAAGAAGACGAAGACGACGATGATCTCGCCGTGGCGTTCCAGGTCCTCGACCTTGCGCGTGTCCTCTTTGAGAAGAAGCTCGCGACACTAGAAGCCGAGCAAAAGACCCAAGAAGAAGGCAAGGGCAAGGAGAAGGAAAGCGACGAGGCTGCCACCACTACTGAGGCGTCGCCTCTGATCAAGCACATCAAGGAGCGCTTAGGCGATCTGCATGACCTCTTGGCCGAGATCTCGCTCGAGAACGAGAGGTAAGCATTTTGTCTCCCTCCTTGTCACCTCAAAACATAACCCAGGTACTAACCAACAATCCCTTTTCCCCCCTCCTCCCACAGATACCCAGCAGCCATAACCGATTCCCGCGCCTCCCTCAAATACAAACAACAGCTCTACACCCAAGACTCTGAAATCATTGCCGAAGCACACTTCAAGCTCTCCCTCGCTCTCGAATTCGCCTCCGTCACCAAGTCTTCCGACGACGACTCCGCCGTCCCCTCAGAAAAAGCCAGCGCGGGTGGTGCAGGCGTGGTAGACCAAGCCCTCCGCGACGAAGCCGCCGCCGAGCTCGAAGCCGCCATCGCCTCCACCAAGCTCAAGCTGCAGAACAAAGAAGTAGAGCTGGCCAGCACGCACAACCCCGAGGACAACGACGCGACGCGCCGGCAGATTGCCGACGTGAAGGAGGTGATTTCGGATATGGAGCAGAGGCTGGTGGATCTGAGGAAGCCGCCTATTGATATCAATGAGGCGTTGGGAATCGCTGCGCCTGTCTCTGGAACTAAGGGCGAGAGTTCGTTGAAGGTCGCTGAGGAGGTCAAGGAGAAGGCGAATGACTTGACGGGGTTGGTCAAGAAGAAGAGAAAGGCTGAGAGTGAGGCTGCGCCGGCCGAGGAGGGTGCTCCAGAGGCCAAGAAGGTGAAGGAAGAGTGAATGAGTCAAGATGGGTCAGAGGGTGTTGTTCTAGGTACGAGTAATTGTATGGCCATGGAATTGCATGGACTTTGGGAAAATTGGGCAAATGGAGTTCATGTAGGAGTTCAGTCACTCAGTCAGGATCAGGCTTGTAATGTTCACTTCTTTCTTCTCTTTTCAAACGCGCGCGCTTCTTGAAGCATCAAATAATCATACTCATCCTCCGTCATCTCACTCTCCCTCCGCCGGTGAATAACAGGCGAACCGCTATGGCACTCGGAAAACGCTCTGCCTATTTTTTCTGGGATCGACAACGTCGATATCGAACACTTTTCTCCAAACTAAACCATGTGTCAGAAGACAACAGTTCTTGTGGCGCGCCCCCAAGATACAAGGTATCACCAACACCTATTCCCCACCAGGACAAAGGGGAGTTACATGTGCGTAATTTAGGGTATCATGGACCATTTGTTGACCAAAGCCTTGTATGTAAGTGGATTCCACTTGCGCAGTTCACGAAGTACATCCGCCACAGGGTACATCATATTGTTAGACAATGGACCTGGAAATCAAACAAGAAACCATCATCAACGTGGCACATGTCAATAAATGTCCAGCTTGATAAAGACAGAAAGAAAGGGAGGATGAGAATGAACTTTTCGAAAGAATTTACTTTTGCCGTCCGTACCTAGGTAGCTATGCATTCTGTTTGGGGTACTATCTTCTCTAGCTAGCTAGCTAACTAGGAAACCGAAACAAATCCCTGATCTGATGTACCTAGTTTGTGCCTACCAGTGAGTGTCTCGTAGGTAGGTAGATAGATAGACATTTCTCGCATGATTGAAGGTACGTAGGTATAATCGAGAAGTTGGTTTAAAGACACATTTTTAAACACAAACGTGGCCTAGCCAGAAGGCAGAATATAAATTAACCCACCTTCAAAACTGAGGATAGCTTCATCAACGTCAGAACCTCCCAAAAGGCACACATGATAAACGTGGGTTGTTTTTTTGTATTAGTTTCTTAGACTGTACGATGGTAATACGAAAAAAGACAAGTAAACATTCTTGTAGTATTGTACAACTGGAATTTCATGACGTAAAAAAAAAAGCCTGTGAATGGGAAAGACTAAAAAAAACCACCATGACTTATTTGTGACTTTATAGGTGAGCAATGAACCAAAACAACCAAAGAATAACACAAGAATAAAGCGGTAATTGATTATAAAACTCCAACGCCATTTCGATCCGTCAGCCACTATCTCCCCCCCCATCCATCCATCCTTCCTTCCTTCCTTCCTTTCGTCCATCGTCCCTAAGCTCATTTGTATCCGTCAAATCCACCGAGCAACTCCCCCCCCCCCATCGCTGTTACTCATGGGGAATGGATATAGGCTGGCCACGCCGGCTGTCTCGTATTGAATGTTGTTGTTCGGTGGCTGTCAGGGTTGTTCTCTTATTGATCTCTTGTACCATGCTGGTGGCTTGGGGGGTGTGGTTGCTCAAGACAAGGAGCTGAAGGCCTCCTTTCGTCCGCTTGTTTCTGTGAGGGATATCCCGATCGATGATGAAGCGCGCGCTTTATCATCGCCCATTCTACGCAAAAGCCTTTTAACCCCGAGCATAAGGATGGAAGCCCCTGGATCCACCTCTTCCACCACCGCGATAGTTTGCACCAGGTTTGCCAGCGTTCTTGGGACCCGTAGGGGCGTTAGGAGGAGGTGCGCTGGCCGGGTCGACCGGTCCGCCGGGCGAATGCGAGCCTTGATGGCCGCCCTGCTGATGACCACCGCCGCTGCCGTGGTGATGGCCGCGACCCTTATGGAAACCGCCACGTCCTCCACCACCACCGCCACCGCCCATGCCGCCGCCCATACCCATACCCATGCCGCCCATGCCAGGACCGAAACCGGGACCGCCCATCATCGGTTGGGGGACGTCATCGTACATGCCCTCCCAGCTGGTGGCGCCCATGTTGTAGCCCGCTCCAGCACCGGGCATTCCACCGCCGTAGTTGCCACCAGCGGGATCGTTGCGAGGACCGCGATTACCGCCGCCGGGGCCGCGCTGCTGGCCATCGAAACCCTGCTGTCCGTCGAAGCCGCCGAATCCCCCCTTAGGACCACCGGCACCTCCATCAGCACCACCGGCTCCGGGACCGCCAGCGCCGCCCATCATTTGCTGCATCATCGCCGGGTTCATGCCCATGGCGGCAGCCATCGCCTGGGGGTTCTGCGCGTTAGGCCCCTGACCCGCGCCGACACTACCAGCGCGGCCACCGCTGCCTTGCTGTCCTGCACCCGCCTGAGCCGCGGCATGGGCTTGCTGAGCGGCCATCATCTGTTGTTGCATTTGTTGCATCTGCTGCATCTGCATCATTTGGACCATGGGGTTCTGCATGCCCCTGTTCATGGCCATCTGTTGCTGCATCATCTGGAAGGCCTGCTGCATCCGCTGGAGATACTGGGCCATGAGTTGGGGGGTCATACCGGCAGTGCCGGCGCCGCCCATGCCGCCCATGACATTCATACCGCCTTGACCGGAGCCATCATCCATGCCACCACCTTGCTGACCGCTGCGGCGCTGGCCGAACTTGCCGCCGCCGCGTCTCGCAGCTTCCTCAGCCTCCTCGCGCAGGTTGCCGCGGGGTTGGGCTTTCTTGACTTCGATAGGCTTACCATGGATCTCAAGGTTGGCAGAGAGACACGCCTCGACGCCAGCTTCGGACTCAAAGGTGACGAAGCCGAAACCACGGGGACGGCCAGTGTCCTTATCCATCATGAGGGTGGCATCGACGACACGGCCGAATTGGGCAAAGTACTCGCGGAACTCGTGGTCCGTGGTCTCCTGAGAAACGCCACCAACAAAGATCTTGGAAGTCTTCTCTTGCTCATCGCGGGGAATGGCGCGCTTCGGGTCGATCTATAAGGAGAATGAGTTAGTGGCCACTTATTTGACGGGTTAGACGAGCTATGGCGGGCAAACGTACGATCTTGCCGTCAAGGTAGTGTTCCTTGACCATAACAATGTTCACTGTTTTTGGGTCCTTGAAGGTAAGAAATCCGAAGCCACGCGAGCGACCGGTGGCGCCATCTCTCATAACGGTGCATTCTACAACCTCGCCGAACTGCGAGAAGTAATCTCTCAGGGATTCTAAAAAGTCACAAGACCGGTATCAGTACAACTGTCACGAATACCATATGGTACATATGGTGCCCCTTGAGGGCAACAATTACCATGAGGAGAGGACAGGGAAAATGGCAAGGCTTACGGTCTGTAGTCTCCCAGTTCAGGCCACCAATGAACATCTTCCTATAAGACACAAGCGCACGCGCAAGACGTTAGTCAACATCATCTTTTGAGCAATCTATGATACCTGGACATGAACAAGTAAGCGTAACATGAGGGCAGTGAAGAATGTGTGGGCTCGATGAGATGAAATGCGGATGTGAGAAAGACATTGCGAGTGATCAAGCAAACAGCCCCAGCCGCCTAGCCCTTTAGACACCCAAATCCTGAGCGAATCCGCATATGGCTACACGCGAACCCAAGAGCTACCAATCAGTGTGATGCGGAAGCATGTTTGTAGCCGTTGTTTGGAGAGGCGCGTGCATATAGCGTGAACTGGGGAAGCAAGCCCATTTGCCCAGCCGTTGCGCCAGGACTTGAGCAGCCTCAGGTAATGTCTATCCCAGACCTCTAGTTCGACCACATGGACCGTCTACCGTCATGATCCTTGACATAGCATGGGCTCCACCATCAATATCCGAAGAACTACCCTTCATCTTGTTTATACTGGGCCTGGTGTTTTGACTGTGGGTGTGGCAATGGATGTGATTCTCCCGTTGGCTTCGCAGGTTGGCGGAGCCCACCGACCGAGGACCGTATGATGGTTGTCATTTGGCGAATGAGAAGTTGGAAGCCGCCTCCGCGATGTTCTCAAGGGTGACGAGACGACTGCTGTCCTAATGTGCCGAATGCTGACTTGACTTGACGGAAATGGGCCAGGGTGGGGGGATGCTACGGCAGTTCCCAGAGTGAACAGAAGATGCAGCAGCGCAGCAATGTTCCACTTTCCAAGTGGTCTCTGGGTGTGCCGGAATCTTTCTTCGAATTTTTTTGCTGTCTCGAGCTCTTTGCTACCGTCAAGCTAGGTACTGTCTGTATCTGTTCTGGGTGCTGCCCTTCTCGCTGCTAATCTTGCTCTGGCTGCAGGCTCATCGACCGTCCTGGCAAAAGGAAGCCGGTTCCCTCACGCCCTATTAAGATTACCTCCGCAAGGCCATCCACCATTCTTGTAGTACAGACAGGAGCGTACTCCGGGATCAATCTGACGTCGAAGCTTGATCCATGGCGTGACCCTGGACAAGTCCACGGCTTCCAGCCTCTTTTCTCCCGATTTTTATGTTCACGTCCATAGCGGAGAGCGATCCCTTCCTGCCTTTGATCACTTGCAGTCTTGTAGCCCCTGGTGCATCCATACGGTATGGTTCACCCATACGCGCCAGAGTAACTCAGAGTGTCTGATACCAAGACTCTACTGTGCTCATCAGGTCCTTGCGCCGCCCAATCCTTCCATTCCCTACCAGCCAACCGAGCAGTTCTGGGACGCCACGTCCTGAGCGGGTCTCGAGTAGGTGTTCATCTCTTCATGTGGGAGAGCCTGGGCGGGGCTGCAGCTGCGTCGGGGCGAAATCGAGGATACAGAGAGGGGTTGTACGGGGGTTGGGGGATGTTACGAGCATATACGTGTGTCACGAATAGCATCAAGGGGATGTGACTTACCCATCTTCTTTGGCATTGGGGCCCTTGTGTTGGGCCTGGGTCGGTGGGGGAGCATGATATTGCGATTGAGACTGGCTGTTGTTGTTGTTGTTGTTGTTGTTTTGGTTGTTGTTTTGGTTGTTGTTGTCGTCCTCATGGCGAGCGACCGTGGTGGACGGGCCGCTTCCGAGATTGAAGTCGATATCGTCTTCGTCTTCGTCTTCTTCCTCATCGTTGCCGTATTGTCCGTTGCCTCCATTGTAGTAGCCTTGCTGACTGTAGTCGTTGGATCCTCCGTAGTTGTCAGCAGCCGACTGCTGGACGGCGGCAGCTTGTTGCTGCTGCTCTTGCTGTTGCTGCTGTTGCTGCTGTTGTTGAGAAGGCTGCTCAGTAGCTGAAGTCTGAGCTGTAGTGGGGGCGGAAGCTGGTGCAGCGGCTGGCTTTGAGGCAGCGGGAGCGTCGTCGTCGTTGTACCTAGTTCGCAAGAGTGTCAGATCATGTTCAGATTGGGTGGTTACGCGAGTACTCAAAATAACATACAGGTCGTCGAAGAGGTCATCCTCGTAATTCTCTGCTTCGGCCATTTTGGCGGTTGTTGTGTGTTTGAATACCGGGTATCGAAGATGGAAAAGAGATGAGAGTTGAGGTTGATTCAGACTGGTATTTGTGTGGAACGCTGAGATGGCGTAGGGCGGGGAAGGATTGCTGGAAGTAGACCAGGCCGAACAAGGTCAGAAAGAATACACAACTTAAGATGGTCTAGTCGTCGAGAAGCAGCGAGACGCGAATGGATCGTAGTGGTCGAGTTGTCTCGTCGCAAGAAGAGATGCGGCGGATGGACCTCGGAGCAGCTCAAGTAGAGCCCGAGGTGGGTGGAAGTCGAGTCCGTCAGGTGCTTGTACAGTTTCCTCCCTCAGATCAAAAGACCCGAATTTGGGCACGGATTGGGTGTACAAGTGAACTAATGAAGTCGTCGGTTGTGGTTGTGATTGCTGCTGTCGAGGATGACTTGACTTGGGTAGAAAAGTGAAGGTGGAAAGTGTGGAAGAGTGGACGTCGTTTGCTTTTCAAGTGAAGAAACCGGACCTGGAACTCCATCAGTCTGCCTGCCTCAGTCCCCTCGCCGCTGCCCTGCAGTCCCATTCAGTTTGGCGCCGAGTGTTAAGGTTCGGTCGGGTGTGGACCCCGATTCAAGGCACCGGCACCGCGAGTTGGGGCGCTTCCGGCAACCAAGACTTGGGGTCGGGTACTAACAAAAAGACGTTACCTACCTTAGGTACTACCTCTACATGACTCCTCTACGGCACTTCCCTTGCCCACCTAGGTGGCAGTCGCGTGTCTAGAGGTAGGTACCTATGGTAGGTCTGCAAGGGCCAATTACCTCTAGGCGCGTAGGCGGTGAGAAACAGCCTATACAACGAGGCCTGTGTACCTGCGGGGAAGGGGGTGCCAGTCCAGCGCACCTTATCACACCCTCTGAGGTGGGCTGCCCATGCGCTGTAGTGGTTCAAGTTGTGAGCGACATCGGCTGCCCGTCTGAGGCTGGCGAACAGCTGGCGAGCTGTGACAGGCGGACGGTGTCCAACTGAAGTCAATCACTGCTGGAACAGGAAGGCAAAGACACCGAGATGAGATGACCTGAATGATGGGCAAGATGCCCTGGACGTGCCCGGTTGCCAAAAGCCATGTGTTTGTTAGTGGCCCCGAGCCTGGCAACCGCTGTGTACCCAGGAAACGAGCCGATGGGCTTAACACGACCACGCCATCAATGAATTGAAGGGAACAGGAACGGCCACTTCCATTGTCTGCCTGTCTAGCTCCATGGACATTCCCTCCGTCCCTTTCAACGAACGACATTGTTGACCATGGTGTGATGCCATTGCGCTGGTAAACCAAGGCGAAATCACCAGTCCTGTTTGTATACTACCCACTCACATAATGTTTTCTTCTTCTTCGAGCTCGGGCAAGAAAGCGTCTCCCCAGGTACGTGTTAGTGCTTCATTTCCTCACTCCAATGATGCTAACAGGCCATGATGTCGCTACGCCAGCAGGAGATGGTGCAAGTTGGTATGTCCTGCCTGATGACTACAACCCCCCCCTCTTTCGTTGTTTGTTGTATAACCAGTTGCTGATCCCATGTCCCGTCATGGCTTCAGACAGGTCCGAGTATGTCCCAAGTCCTATTCCTAAACTCAAAGACGGAAACACTGACATGACTCGGACAATGCGACAGCTCTGGCTCCCCTTTTTGGAGAGCGCCCCAGAAGGATGCCCCGCTAAAGAAGACGACCACTCGCGACTCGGGCAAGGTCGTTGGCGCTGCCTATTCCCATGCCGACATGCTCAAGTTTGATTCATTGTGCGTTGGTGCCGGCGTTACTGTTTGGATGTCTCTCTGGGAAACGACGGCGTCTTTGCTGACTATGGCGCTCTTGGACTAGAAATCTGTCGAACGCCGGATCGCGACCACGAACCCCTCCTCCCTCGTCCTCTGCCCTCGGCCGAACCACTTCCAATAGTACAGCCTCGCCCCATATCAAAGGGGTGACATCACCTCCTTTCCAAAACTACATGAATTTCATAACGAGCACCAACGAAGACTGGGCGGCCGACGACGCAGACGATGTATACGCCTACGAAGACGATGGTGACGATGACTTTGGGCTTCCCAGTCTGTCCAGCATGAAGAGGAGGTCGCGTCGGATCGCAGCGCAGACTGAACAAGGAACCAGCCGAGGAACTGCGACAAACACACTCACAGACGCAACCGGACGTCGCTACTCGGACAGCGCCGACATAGCCATCGAGCGACCAGCATCTACCTACCCAATGCCCAAGAAGACCGAAGGCAAGATCCTCCGACCACAGTACAGAGACATACTCCGCGATCCCGCAAACGCCCTACACCTAATCAACCATCCTTCCGTACCACCTAATGCTTCCCAGAAGGAAATCGATGCTGTCAACTCGAGGATAACCAGGATCAACAAATTCAAAAAGATTCTTCAAGCATCAACCATCCCTCTAAACGACCTTCGAGCCCTAGCTTGGTCTGGCGTACCAGAAGAAGTCCGCGCCATGACGTGGCAGCTCCTGCTAAGCTACCTCCCCACCAGCAGTGAAAGGAGGGTGGCCACACTAGAGCGCAAACGAAAAGAATACCTGGACGGCGTACGACAAGCCTTTGAACGAGCAGGTGGCGCTCCACCACCATCCACCGGGAAGGGAGGCGGAGGCAACCGCGGCCTAGACGAAGCCATCTGGCACCAGATCAGCATCGACGTTCCTCGAACGAACCCACACATTGAGCTCTACGGCTACGAAGCAACACAGCGCTCTTTGGAGCGTATCCTCTACGTATGGGCGGTCCGACACCCAGCGAGCGGCTACGTACAGGGCATCAACGATCTGGTGACGCCCTTCTGGCAAGTCTTTCTAGGCACATACATCACAGACCCAGACATAGAGAGCGGCATGGACCCGGGCCAGCTGCCTAGGGCGGTGCTGGACGCCGTCGAGGCCGACACGTTCTGGTGCCTGACGAAGCTGCTGGACGGCATACAGGACCACTACATTGTTGCGCAACCGGGCATTCAGAGGCAGGTAGCGGCGCTGAGGGACCTGACACAGAGGATCGACGCCGGGCTGGCGAAGCACTTGGAGGAGGAGAACGTCGAGTTTATTCAATTCAGCTTCAGGTGGATGAATTGTCTGTTGATGAGGGAGATTAGTGTCAAGAACACGATCAGGATGTGGGATACTTACATGGTTCGTTTCTTTTTCCCTCCCCCTCCTCTCCTCTTTACCCCCTCCTTCTCTCCCTTCAGTGCTCCCCAGCTAGCTAGCTAACGCCCAAAACCCAAAAAAACACAGGCCGAAGAACAAGGCTTCTCAGAATTCCACCTCTACGTCTGCGCTGCCTTCCTCGTCAAATGGTCCGACAAGCTCGTCAAGATGGACTTCCAAGAGATCATGATGTTTCTGCAATCCTTGCCGACGCGCGAGTGGACAGAGAAGGACATTGAGCTCTTGCTCAGCGAGGCCTACATCTGGCAGAGCTTGTTCAAGGGGTCCTCGGCGCATCTGAAAGGACAGCCGAGTAGTAGGGCGAACTCGTTGAACTTTCAGCTTTGAGCCCGAGCCGAGCCCCTTGAGTTTTAGTTATCAGTGAAGGAGAAAGAAAGAAAGTTCTTCGATTCGAAGTAAGTGGGTGGGTGGGTGCATTGACCGCCACGCCAAAGACAAGACAACAGCTGTCCTGGGGACACGCTCTTTCAAGTCCGGCTAATTGAGCCGGTTCCTTATGTTGTGACCACCCCCATATAAAAAGTTGACGAAGAAAAAATCACAATAATTCACCGAAGAGGAGGATGATGCAAGCAGCATATGTGGCTGCATGAGATGGGATGAGATGGGATGGATGATACAAAGGTCAAAGAGGAAGCAAAACAGAGATACCAATTGGCTAGTAAAGAGAGAGAGAAAGAGGGAGAGAGAAACGTAAAGCAGGTACGAAAACAAGAGTACATAAGCTTCTAGAGTAAAGAATCACTTGTAGTAATATACATAATACCACGTTCTTGGAAAGAACAAAAATCGTCAGCTCATGATAGAGGGTTTTCAGTCTTCACAATGGTTGGGCAACTCGGTCAACAACCGTCATACACAACATTCACCCATCTTCGTGTCACGGAGAAAATTACTAAAACCAGCGGGAAACGAAGTTCAAATAAGCTATCTGAATAAGTAGGTAGGTACCCATGATACGTTTCCAGATTCCCAGTGTAAGTATATGTGAATAGCTATGACCGTTCACACCTACTCCTCTTGCGTTACCCTCTCTCTATCTGATAATTTCCAACGCTGTTTCTTTCTTTTTCTCTTGCCTTTCTTTTTTTTTGATTTTCTTGTTTTTCCTTTCTTGTCCATGTTGAGACTCCTCCCATCTCTCTTTTCTGTTTGAAAACTATCTCTACCCCATCTCTGGTCATAAAATAATGAGTGACTTTGGTTAGGAAGTCCAGAGGGACGAATATCAACTAACTATCAAACGCAGTGCTCACTGGATTTGTCCAGGCTTATCAACCGACAACTTCTCTTTTAAGGAGGGTATGGGATTGAGTGAGCCTGGACGAGTGAGCCTGGACGAGTGAGTCCCAGTGAAGCACGCTTGAAAACGAAGTGAAAAAAGACTAACTCAGGCTGGCTGGTGGTACGTGAAAGCTTAAGACTGGATGGAGTGAGCGTATCGGTGTAAACCAACCACTCTCTGCGTTGATTGACTTGCAGGCTTTGCCGTTTCATTCGGTCATCATTCTACCACGAAAGAAGATATCCAACTCTCCACCTGCCCGGAAGCAACAGATCGAGTGGTGACTTCTTCCTGGGTAGATCGCATTTGACCAGGCGCTTCCGCAACCATGCAAATTCGACCGCCAGCTAACCCAACGTTTTTCCCCCAATACCAAGTGTGGGTCGACCTCATCCGGCTCCGTACATCCGAACGATGACAAAACCCTCCTTGGATACCCGTCCGTTGCTTGAGTCCGTATGCACGTCTGATTTGATGTGCAACCTTAGACGAAGGTGTGTGAAGATGCCTTGTTCCCGTATGCTTGGGGTTCAGCTTGCACGAGACTATTGCGCAGAGGGTATGTAGGCTGATCATCCACACCTTGAAGAAGCCTATGTGAAGGATTGGCTTTCAGAGAGCAGCAACAACTCCTTGCAGCTTCAGTTGGGCGAATCCAAGCTGGAGAAGGGTAAGTTGTCTTCTGCCCGCCAGCCCGAAGGCTATCGGTAGCGTGTCAACAGAATAAGTCTGTCGTGCTCACCAAGTGACACATAATAGGTCCATATGCTATACCGCCGTTTAGGTTCAAGAGAACTATAAGCATTGTGTCGTGCGCTTCCACGAGAGGAAGAGGGAGACCAACAACGCCTAGGATCTAATGGCTCAATCGAAACCTGTCCCGATCTGACTGGCAAAAGCAGTGCTGACGCTCTTCTCGTCGTCATCGTAACGGCGGTATCCGTTGCCGACTCCCATACGACCATTGCTTTCGACATACTGCTTAAGGCGATCGCTCTGGCTGTAAGAAGTAGGGCGGGCTGATCCGATGGCCTCGCTAAGGCCAGCACCGAGACTCGCGCCGCCCTGTCCGATACCCTTGCCGCCGATGACACTGGAAGTGGCATCAGTGAACTCGCTGTTGGCGACGCTCTCGCCTGCGATGCTCTCTGTCGCACGACCACGGCCCTTGGCGCCTGGGCGTCCGTTGGGACCAGCACACGGCAAACCAGCCCACGCCTCAGGGTGGAAGTTCGAGAACATGGCAGGGTAACCAGAGCTCAAAGCAGCACCTCCCAGGGCGGAGCTGTGGATGGAGGAGACATCATCCGGGATGTACGAGACCATAGAACCAGTCTCATAATCCCTGACGGAGCCGGCAGTCAAGGGAGCAGCGAACCGGCCATTAGAGGGACCGCTGGCAACATGTTGAGTGTGGCTGCGTTGCGGCCGGTAGGCCTGGCGAGGTCTGCCAAACTGCAAGAGGGAAGGCTGGAGGTTTGTGAGGGGACCTTCGACGAGACACTTCTTGTCTTTGAAGTGGACGAGAAGGTGGTGCCAGAGCTCATGCTTGCAGAGAACCTTGGGGTTACCAATAATCACCAGACCGTACTTGGCACGGGTGAGGGCGACATTGAGACGACGGGGATCCGAAAGGAAACCGATGCCTTGGTTCTCGTTGGAGCGAACGCAGGACAGCACAATGAAATCCTTCTCTCGACCCTGGAAGGCATCAACGGAAGCGACTTCAACTTCCCTGTAGGATTCCTTCTTGAACGTGCCAGTGTTCTGCATGGTATTGACAATGTAGCTGCGCTGACCCTCGTACGGCGTAATGACACCGATGTCAGCAGGCTTGACACCAGCCTTGAAGAAGCGTGTGACAATCTTCTCGACATTGGCAGCCTCAGTCCGGTTGAGGTACGATGTGCCCGAGGCCGATATTTCCTCGTTGCCCAAGTTGGACCAGAACATCATGGGAGTCTCAGGGACCGGCCAGGGAAAATCAACATCCTTGCGAAGTCTCTCGGCGGCAGTGACGCCGTTTTGCAACGATCCTTCGTAAAACATATTGGAGGGGAACTCAGAGAGGCAAGGATGCATACGATACTGGACCTTCAAGCGAATGGGGGTAAACTGAAGCTTGACCAACCTCTCGAAGAGCGACTGGTTAAGGCCAGCCTTGGCGGCCTTCTTGTTCATAATGACAGGGCCAAGCTGCTTGTGGTCACCAACCAGGACAACCTGCTTACATCCAAGGACCAGTGGAATCATGCACTCGGGTTCGGCAGACTGTGTAGACTCGTCGATGAGCACATTGCGGAACTTCATCTTGGAAAGTCGCGGATCTCCGGCACCAACACAGGTGCAGCACACTACATCAGCGTTTTGCAGGATCTCACGCTCGGCCTGGCGCGTCAGCTGCTTGAACCTCTTTTCATCCTGAGAAGACAGCTCGCCGGTCTCGGTCTTGAGCTTGACGAGACCATCAAGTTCCTTGTTGGTAGTATTCATGCGAACTTGCTCGTGGAGAGCCAGGAAACTGACGGAGGACTCGACATCCTCACGGGACTTGGCGGTCAAGCGAACGACCTTCAGGCCGGTTCTGTGGATCCTCTCACAGAGCTGGTCCACAGCAACGTTGGATGGGGCGCAAACAAGAACTTGGCTGTTGCTCATCTTGGCAAGATGGTAGATGATGGTGGCCGAAGTGACGGTCTTGCCAGTTCCCGGAGGACCCTGGATAAGGCTCAGAGGGTTGGACAAGACCTGCTTGATGGCGGCAATTTGGCTGGCATTGAGCTCAGGGAGACCGGGAACGTGGAACTTCTTGGGCATCGTAATCTTTGTCGGGGCAACCTGGACTTCGTGTCCCAGCAGCTTGTGGAAGATGTAACCAGAAACACTCATCTCGTCGACGGCAAAGGTCTTCATGGCCAGCTGCATGCGGTCATAGGAAGTCGCTTTCCACACATAGTCGGCCGAGAAATTGTGTGTGCATTCCGTGGGGACAGACTTGTCATTGGCTGACTTGCGAAGTTCCACCTCAACCTCGTCGGACTGGTTGTTGGGAATCTTGATAACATATCCAACACCCTCCCAAGGCGGGCGCAGCTCTCCCTTGTACTTGAGACGCATCTCATCGCCAACGGCCAGCTTAACGTCACCGGACTCGATCTTGGGAAGGATGAAGCTGGCGACGTGTTTACTATTGAGACCCAGATGCCAGCGGACTTGAAGGCCATCCTCAGACTGGGCCTCCTTCAGCTTTTTGTCGTAGTCGGATTCCATCTTGACGAGAGGGCCGAAGATGTTCTGATAATGATAAGGGTCGTCGTACTTGAGCAAGACCGGGTGAGGATCATCATCGACTCCGGCAGTCTTTTCGAGGTCGGCAACAGTCGCGTTCGGTGCCTCCTTCCACATTTCCTCGAGCTTGGCAATCATGGGCGGCGTGAGATGGCGAGCACGAAGCTGCTCAGCATCCGTGGGAGGGGTGACGAGCCAGTTGAGGAAAGCCCTGTCTTCGATCAAGGGTTGCCACCTGGATATATCCCAGCTCATATCCTTGGTCGACGTACTAGCACCACACGGCTGGCGGCAGAGGAGGACCACAACCGTGTCTGACTTGGCAGGGATGAAACCGAGGATGAAGACATTCTTGGTGCCGCAGTTGTAACATTCGAGGACGGTATCGCCGAGGGAGGACTCGGGGTGAAGTTGAACTTCCTTGTGACGGGCGCGAACAAGGTGGTTGACGATATGGGACGAGAAGGCGCTTCCTTTGGCGCTGCAGAACCACTTGTTACAGGTAAGGCACTTGACGACGCTAGAGGGCGAGTGGATGCCACAGTAGGCACAGGCGTGGGGAGGCAGTTCCTTCTCCTCCACGGGGGCATCCAGCTTGAGGCTCTTCATGCCGTCGACTGGAACGCTGGCCAAACTCTCGTCATCATCGTCATCAAGGACCTCGGTCTCGTTGTCGTCGTCATCGTGGCGGCGTCTACCATTGCCGCGGGGACCACGTCCACCGTAGACACCGTAGAGGAGGTTCTCATCGGGATCGATATTGGACAGTTCGTCGGAGCCACCGGCCTTGATGGCAGCAGCAGAGTCGGAAACCAAGTGGTTTCCAAGGTGTGTGAAGGACACCTCCATGTTGGCCATGATGGCGAGTGGGTTGACGGAGGTAAACTCTGGAGCACCAGCAGCTGGTCAGTAAGTGTCTGGGAGGGAAATTCGCAACAGTAACGTAGGGTCAGGCAGGTATCGTTGGGGAACGAGATAAGTAAGGTACTGTTGGTATACGCCGCGGTCCAGCCTGTAGCTGTTGAGCGGGCTGTTGGGGAGGGATGTGTATTTCAGTGTTTACATGAACATGACACGCAAACAAGCGGCGTACCTTGAAGAGTTCACACCCGGAAGTTTTGTCGAAAGGTAAAAGGTGTGGCTGTCGTATTGCGGGTTGTCGCAATGCGGGACTATGGAAAGATGTAGATTATGGGCTTGGACGTCGTCTAAAAGGTCACATCATCGCATAACGGATTGGATCGGCGAGCGGGCTGTGTTGCGCGCGGGGGCTTTCGAAACGACGACACTGCCAGAACGTCGAGGTGCTGATGCAGAGTGAGACCACTGATCGGCTCGCTTAAGGTTGTTCTTGGTGTTGTGAAGCAAATGGTTTGGTTGCCGCCGTTCAAGGTCACGGTTGTTGTTTGCTTGGGGGAATTTTGCCGGTGGCCGACTTCCGTTCAGTTTGTGTTGGCGGACGGGTCACGGTTGCGGTTCAGGTTGGAGGTTCGTCGTTCCCTTGTTTGATATCCGACGGCCTTCTATCAGCAGCCTCCAGTTCTGGGCTCAGCTGTTTGAGAAGCACGGGCAGTCATAGCGCCTGAAACTGCCCTGTATTCTAGAAAGCGGGCAGCAAGTAGGTAGGTAGGTACTGGGAAACCGGCACAAGCTGCAGCGAAGGGAGCCAGGGTACCTAAGGTGGCGTTGAACCGGGCGACCCAGGCGCGATCTCTTTCCCGGCAGGCGCAAATCGACGGGACCTAAGCCAATAGGTATCCGCCAAGCTGAAAAGATCCGTGCACCTCGCGCTTAGTCCCATTCGATTGTAACTTTTTTCGACTTTTTTCTCTGTGAACACCCCTGTCGTCACCAACCACTCCGCCCTCCACTAGTATCGACCCGGAACATCTGAATTTCTGCCAGTCTTCGCAGCCTTAATTCTTATCGACAACCTCATTACTACCACTTTCGACAACACGACTCTGAGAGCTCGGCGCGATCCCTTCCACCGAATCACTTATTACCGTCTGATAAGCGTGTCAACACAACAAGATGATTGTAAGTGTCCCTGTCTACTCGTCATCTTCTCCAAGTTTCTCAATGTCCATGACTAACATCTGCAATAGAGAAAGCAAGCTCGCCAAAGGCGGGACTACCTTTACCGAAGAGCCCTCCTGCTCAAGGAGGCCGAGGTTGCAGAGAAGCGCGCCAAGCTGAGGTCTGCCCTGGCCTCGGGCAAGCCACTCGACCCCGAGATTGCGAAGGACAAGGAATTGCGAAAGGACTTCGACTACGATGTTTCGAGGGATGTGAACGGAGACGCCATCGATATCGACGACGAATACTCGGAGTTGTCGGGTGTCATTGACCCCAGAATCTTGGTTACGACAAGTCGCGATCCCTCCAGCAGACTCGGCCAGTTCAGCAAGGAAATCCGTCTCCTACTACCCACCAGTGTTCGGCTGAACCGTGGTAACCTCGTTTTGGAAGACCTTGTTGGCGCCGCCAAGGCGCAAAACTTGACGGATGTTGTTTTGCTACACGAGCACCGTGGTGTCCCTACCGCCATGACCATTTCCCATTTCGTACGTTGTCCCTCCAGGCATGTTGTTGTACTTGCAAAACGCATTTTCTAATCCTTGCTATAGCCCCATGGCCCGACGCTCATGGTCTCCCTCCACAACGTCGTTCTCCGCGCCGATATTCCCAAGTCGATAAAGGGCACAGTCAGCGAAAGCTACCCCAGGCTAATTTTCGAGGGCTTCAGCACCAAACTCGGTGAGCGAGTGGTCAAGATCCTCAAGCACCTCTTCCCTCCCCGCGAGCCGACACAGAAACCCAACGTCGGCAACAGAGTCATAACATTTGTCAACAACGACGATACGATTGAGGTCAGGCACCACGTCTATGTCCGCACCTCGTACGACTCGGTCGAGCTCAGTGAGGTTGGACCCCGGTTTACGATGAAGCCCTTCAAGATCACCATGGGCACCCTCGACAACAAGGATGCGGATACCGAATGGCACCTCAGCCAGTACACCAGGACCAGCAGGAAAAAGAACTACTTTTAAGCGGTGATTGGAACAAAAGGGCCGCTATAGTCGTGTTATTATCGGTTGGATTGGGTGGGATGTCACAGCAAGTGAGCATGGCTTCCGAGACAAGTTGCTGCTGGGCCACGAACGTCAAGCACTGGACCTGATGATTGCGCCGGACAAACCTGAAAAAAGGATAGCCAGGGGAAACGCAAAGACACGATCTGGTGGCGGAAAGCCCTTTTCACCAATTTGTCTGCTGCTCAGTAGCAGGAGGCAATGGGAAGACCGCTCAGATGCCTAGCCGAATTCTCGCTTATATTCTCCTCTACCGCCCGAGGTAGTACGTGGCTGGCCAAGATAGCGAGTACTGTGTTCCAGCTTCGGCACTCTAGTGGAACCAGAGATGATCGCATCAACGTCTGACTGGTGATGGGCGTGGTTGCTGGGTCGGCTGCTTGCCGAGTGGCTGTGAGGATCGGAAGGTTCCCGCGGTGAAACGAGCATGTCATGTCTATCAACGACATGTCACACTGGAGGTAACGCACGCAACGATGGGGCTGGAGGATGGGACAAAAAAGGGAGCAGCAGTCTCATGAGATACCAATGTTGGGATTTGGATGTAATTTTAAGAGCATTGGGTTCACATATCAGGAAACGGACCGGAGTTGAGGGTGTAAAGGTATATCATTTCTCAGCTGAGCGCGGAATAAACAAAACATGTGGTCGAACGGGTGCTTCCATTTGGGACTGAGTGCTGGCATGTAAAGAAAGAAAGGCTGTTTGAGCGGCTCAGCAGCAAGGCGGGGACTTGGCTGAAGTGTGCAACTCAATGAGATCAGATCAGAAACATAAAGCAATTGGTCGATGAACTCGAAATATGATCTGCCAAGCTTTCTACCAGTGGGAAGGAAAAGGACCCCTTTTCTCCTTGGGGCTCCATTCCAAACAAAAGGGGGCGCGTCGACGTGGAGACGGTGTTCCGTGGGGCCGCCTGCACGCTCTTTTGAAGGTTCCACACCGGCGATTGGTTCCTCACTTCCAACTCTGGGGACAGCGCAAGTGCCAATTGCCGGTTCACAATTGACGATATCGTCACAGGGCGGCAACAGAAAGATTTGTAGCTTGTCCATTCCTCTGCCATTGGAGAATTAGGCGATCAAAGTTTGCCATCCTCCCGTCCACGTGGTGAATGCGACGATAAGTCGGGGTTCTTGACAGCGGAGATTTTACCACGTTTAACACTCCGAGTTCATGCGGCTGTTAAAGCTGTACTTTGCGGTGCCCTCTTCCTTCCCATCTTTTGACAATAACAAACAACCTCTCAGCAGTCTGAAGTCGTCAGCTCTTGAAGCTTGTGCCTTGATGCTGCATTCCGTGCAGGATGCAGCTGACCTTGGGCACAGCAACAACTGGAGACGTGGGTCGGAAACCCGCTGTGACCGAGACTCTTTTCCCATTGTGGTTTTGAGTCGGAGTCTGGCTCAGCATTCATCATCAACAGAGAGACAGGGATATGGATCATCCATGGCCACGGTTCAAGACAGCTCCGTGGAATGATGTGAAGAAGCTTGGAATATAGTGCAAACTCATCTGCAAACACCTTTCAGCCTCTCTCTCAGCCACCGCCCTGTTCAGCCCTTCTCCTCTCTGGAGCTTCGGTACATATAATTCTAGGCCTTCCCTCGATCAACGCCGTTCAGGGTTTGTGTCCTGCAATGTGAAGGACGTCTCTGATTTCATCGCATTGCTTGAGGTGTACAATAGATTGGACGAATAATATATATCTTTTATCACTGGTACCATTCATATCCGAAGCCAACTTTTCTGAACATTTTCGCTCCGACACATAGAATCAAGAACACGGAACGAACCTTGTAAGAAACAAGAGCAAGAAAAACACGAGAAGAAGGATTTTGCGGGTCATTCGCTCCGTCCGGCCTCGGTACCTTGCTAACGAAAAGTGCCCTGAAACTAATCCGTCTTGGGACGACTAAGCCGTACTGCGTTAACAGCTCACGGCCGCACCGCCAAAATCCCAAAATCCCAAAAACTTGCCCGGCGTTAGAAGATCGCCAGCCCACAGCCCGCTTCCTTGGCCCCAAACCATTGGCCATTGGTCGCCCCTGGAACACTCCGTCGCTGCTGCACCCCCAAATTTAAACGAGAAGCGCTCCGTCGCTGCAGGTCACTGCCCTCTCCGTCTTTTTGCATTCAGTTCGTTCGGTGACTGGTCAGAGCAGAAGGAAGCAGCCTGTTCAAACGTCCGACGGTCTTTTTCGCTCGAGTTAGGTCAGCGGGCGGCATCATCCATCCATCAGTTCATGTGAGGCTGGCTGGGCTCTTGTTCTTACCTTCACTTCAGTTCCTTACAACACTCCTTCCTTCCGAGGTTCCCTTGTTGTCGACCACTTTCAGTTGCGACAACAAAAACACTGCAGTCAATCGATACCACCCGGCGCCCCCGGTCTTCCATCGATCCGTACCTACCTACCTACCCAGGTTATTCCTATCTTAATCCATTAATCTATTGGCTTCTCCCCTCTTAACCTAAGTATTGTCACCATTGGAAAAACGACAACCACCGCCAACCACTCCACCGGCACATCCACGTCCGTGCAATTGAATCGAGCACAAGCGGCTTCATCTCAGAAATTATCCAAACAGTAGCAACCATGTCTTATAATCAAAATCCCTACGGTCAGCCTAGCCCTTACAACGACGGTCCTTCGGCCGAGGGCGGTTATGGCGGCAGCTATGGCGGCAACTATGGTGGAGGTTACGACAACAACGGCTACGGTCAAGTGAGCAAGCTCCCTCCATATGGTCCTTTGACGAACCTCTTCATCGCATCTCTCGACTCATTCAATCCGATGATATCGAGTCGCAATGCAATTAACTAACCTACTCCCTTGCAGCAGCCCGAATCACACGAGATGCAGACATATGGCCAGCAACAACGTCAACCCCACGGCCCTGATACCACGGCCACCGGCGCTCCTCTATCCCAGCAAGAATTCTTGAACAGTGTCCGCGATGTCGAAGGCCACATCCAACAGTTCCGCGCAAACCTCGACCAGATTCGCACTCTTCACCAACAGTCCCTCTCCGACACCAGCGGCCGCCCGCCCCCCGGCCTCGAGCAGCTGCAGGCCGTGACCGAGCAGCTCAAGTCACAGATCAAGACCGAAGTCGACAACCTTGTCTCTGATGCCACCCGGACCGGCGACGGTACCTTCAACACCAAGAAGCGCCAGGCCGAGCGCCTCAGGGATCTGTACAAGGATGCTATTCAGGCCTACCTTGTGGAGGAGCGCCGCCACAAGGGCCAGATTGGCGAGCAGGCCGTTCGTCAGCTCTTGATTGTCAACCCCGATGCGACGCCCCAGGAACAGGATGCTGTGCGCAACGGCGACATGCAGCAGGATCAGATCTTCCAGAGTGCTGTATGTTGTTCTCCACTTGAATTTCTTACTTTCACGCTTGCTAATTCCTGCCCAATAGCTTCTACAATCTAACCGCGTCGGCGCCGCCAAGGCCGTCCTCGGCAACGTACAAGCCCGCCACCAGGAACTCCTCCGCGTCGAGCAATCGATGCAAGAGCTCGCCCAACTTTTCGAGTACCTTAACACGCTCATCGTGCAGCAGGGCGAGGTCATCGCCGACGTGGTCCAAAAGACGGAACAGGTCAACGACAACATGGACAAGGGTATCCAGGAGGTTGACAAGGGCGTCAAGCACGCCCGCAACCGCCGCAAGCTCAAATGGTACTGCTTGCTGGTGTGCGTGCTCATCATTATTGCCATTGCGCTCGGTGTCGGCCTGGGCGTCTACTTCTCGAACAAGAAGAATTAGAGATTCGGTGGTGGTTCGGGAGGTTCAGACGCAGATGAGGCTGGTGGCTTAAAAGGGGCCACGCCGCCGCCGTCGCAGCAGCAGCAGGAGGCGCAACAGCAGTCACAGTCGCAGGCGCAGGTGATCCCTCCGGTGCCGGTTATTCCTCCATTGGTTCCGGTACCTGTGCCGCTCCCAACGGTTGTTCCAGCGCCAGTGCCTTCAGGCGGAGGTAATCACGCTTATGTTCCTCCGTCTCAAGGACTAAGTTGGAATGCTACGGTGGCTGGAGAACAGAGATCTTACAGTGCGGGCTGGTAATGGCTCCTACCAAACTCGACACGTACACAACAAATACCCATGAGAGAAGAGAAAGGAGAAGGAAAGAGGGGAGTGGAAACGGATATATATGATATTCATACGGGTTGATATGTCAGCAAAGCATGTTTTACGCGAACGAACTGTTTCAGGACAACACACCCCGGGACGTAATAATCACGAACGACGCATGGATGGACGGATGGGACGGTGGATGACGGATGGACGGATCGAGGGTTTCTTTTTTTTCATGTTTCTTCTTGAGGTGTGCTACGGCTCAGCTTCTTCATGTTATACTCCCCCCCGTTTGGTTTTGTGGTGCAAAACTTGTTTACATTAGTAATTACTCTTTTTTTAACTCCGGATGGGTCGTTTTCATTTCGGTTTGCAGTTTCGACGTTGTGTATGACTGGAGCGAAAGAAAAACAATAGAACCCGATATAAACGCAACGACCCACACTCGCTCCTGTTGAAACCGAAACAGAGAGTTCCACGGCTCAGCTCTACGTAGTGAGTGAGCTTATATGATCTCAAGTAAAGCTTAAATGGACTACTGACTGTTGGTTGTATACTAACCTGACTCTTGTACCACTGACTCTTCACTCACAGTTCATCTGTTTACTTAGTCACTTCTTCACTTCAATCACACTCTCCCCATCTCCTTAAAACCTTCTCACAACCACTCTTTCCAGATTTCACTTTTTTTTCTCCAATTTTCCTAAAGCTCTCTCGAAGTTGTTCACCCGGTCACTTCACCTACCACTTCACCCATCACTTTCACTTTCAGTGTCACCCAGCCCCAAAACATCCTAAACCCCGAAAAAAAAAAAAAAAAAAAAAAAAAAAAAAAAAAAAAAAAAAAGTCCTTATACAAATCTCCGAAGAACAGTGAGAAGGAGCTGGTTGTCTACCTAACAACAACAACAACAACAACCTACTAACCATACATATACATATATTATCTAACATGTACCTATGTACCTAACTATCTAGGTAATCCTCTCTCTTTATTGAGAACTCTTTTGCTCCTTCATGAACTGAGTGCTCCACAGGCTGGCTTGCTGCTTGCTGCTCTTGAACAAGTTGCGAGTTGCGAGTTGCGAGGGCTTAAGTGAGATATATGGTAGGTAGGTGGTAAAAAGAAAAGTGATCTACGTACGTACGTACGTATTGGAAAAGAAAGGGTCAGCGAAACGATGGTGGGTGGGTTTGTGCCGGATCTTGATCTTACCTGTGTAGAGGAGGGAGGGCATGTATCGTCAGTAAAGTAAGTGGCTGGGATTTCGAAGAATAGCAGGTAGTTGGAGAGTGGGAAAGACCTAAAGAAAAAAGAGAGAAAAAAAAAAAAGAAGAGACGCCGGGAATCGGTGGTTGGGCTTGTTTCTAAGGGTTTTTTTTTTTCTTTAAAAATTTTCTCTTTTTATTTTGGGGGTGGGGGGGTGTTGAGATTGGCTGTTTCTGGGGTTGCTTAGAATTTGAGTCTAACTTTTAATATGAAAGGTGACTCGGAGGAGGCCCCGAGAAATCACCCCGTACGGATGTCCCACGTTGGTTTTTATCGATACCCATGTTTCATTTTCATCTTCATCTTCATTCTCGTTTGTTTTGTGTTGTTCAGCGTATTTAAGCTCGTTTACTACAACTCCAAGGTGAGTATATACAACATACTAATTCGTCATATAATTACGAACATACCGAACTCCCCATCTGTAGAGTTGGCCCATAAAAGCAGATAGAGAGAAGAGCATTGAAATCAACTCCATATTCAACCAAAATCAAATGCCAATTTGACCCCCGAAGCGTAACATGACATAACATGATGTATGATGATAATGGATTGATGGTGATGATGATGACGATGATCGTGATGTGTAGTGATGAGGTCGTGTGGAATCGAGAGACAGAGAGAGAGGGAGAAGAGAGAGAAGTATTAAAAAAAAAGCATTACATCCTATCCCATCCAGGCCAACCTATGTAAAACACCATCCATCCATTCCCGCGTCTCCTTACCGCCAACAGACATCCTCAATCTCCTTACACCGTTACAGCAGTAGCAACAACCAAAAATGAACCCTTTTTAATGTACAACACACTGCTTTTCTACTTCGTTTCAAAACTTCATCGCTTTCTTTATTTCTCTTCCTTTTTTATGCTGCTAGAGTAATCTTGACATGCTTTTACCGCATGCCGGGACCACCGCTCATGCCCTGGAGCTTGCTGGCCAGCTCGGGGTAGTTCTCCTGTACCTGGATCTGTGTCCTCGTGGCCTCGGCGTAGGAAAGGGCGTTAACAAGTTCGCCTTCGGTGCGGGCGAGCTCGGCGGCACGCTCAAAGAACTTGAGGGCCTCGACGACCTTGCCCTGCTGGAGGAGGAGCTGGGCCATGGTGGCGACGGCAATGTCGCACTCGGGGTCGACTGGAATCATTCATGTTAGCACACAAGATATGATAATTTGGTTTGAAATGGGGGCTATCTTACTGATGAGGGCCTTCTCGCAGAGCTGCTCAGCTTCGGCATAATCCTGCTTCCACTGGAAGAGGGCAAGAGCCTTGTTAATGAGGGGGAGAACGTTCATGCACATGGGCTTGGTCTCCTTCTCGAGGGCGATCGCGGTATCGAACTTCTCAATGGCTTCCTGGAATTTGTTCTGGTCGAGAAGAAGCTCGCCATAGTAGTTGTAGACATCGGGGGTCTGGTCGAAGTTCTTCATGCAGCGGCGGAAGGTGGCCATGGAAGAGGCAATGGAGCCCATCTTGTACTGGGTGACACCAAGCTGGATGTGGGAGAAGATGAAGTCGGAGTCGAGATCGATGGACTTCTGGTAATCCTTAGCAGCCTCGGCGAACTCCCCCTTGATGAAGTGGAGCTGGGCGCGGTGGTAGTAGATATCAGGGTCCTCGGCGTTCTGCTCAATGGCCTTGTTGAAGTCCTCCTCGGCCTTGTCGGGGTGACCTATAAAAGGGGTTAGCACAGGTCCAAGTTAACAGTTGAAGACAAAGACTTACCGAGCTCAAGGTTCATGCTAGCACGCTTGATGTAGCTCTGGGTCATGGCAGGGTCGAGCTCGATGGACTTGCTGAGATCGGCGAGAGCCTCCTCGTGCTTGCCCATGAGGCAGTGGAAGGTACCACGGAGGTTGTAGGCAAGAGCCTCATGAGGACCGAGCTCGCCGAGGTCGAGGGCCTTCTTGAAGGCGGCGGAGCCCTCCTCATAACCAGTACCAGTCTTGCTCTCCAAGTGCTTCAAGCCAAGCTGCAGCTGACCAAGACCGGTCTCCTCGGAGAGCTCAACAGAGTCCTCGAGACCCTCGGGGCGGGGCTTGGAGCGGAAGCTCTGGAGGTAGTTGCCAACAAAGGTGGAGCTGGGGAGCTTGGGAGGCTTTGTCTCGAGGATTTCCTTGGCCTTGTTCTCGGCGAACTTCTTGAGGAGGCGCTCGACGGCCTGGGCGCTCTGCTCGTTGCGGAAGCCGTCGATGATGCAGCTGGCAGTGAAGTCGAGGAGAGCGTCGCTGTAGCGGCTAAGCTGGTCGTAGGCATTGGCACGGCGGTTCAGGGCCTTGACGTAGTGGGGGTCGAGCTTGAGAGCGGCGGTGGTATCGGCGACAACCTGCTCCCACTGGGCGAGGGCATTGTGGCAAGCGGCGCGGTTGGAGTAGTAGACGGGGTCGGGCTTGCAGATGATGGCCTTGGAGTAAAGGTCGATGGCCTTGTTGAAGTCCTTGGAACCGTAGGCCTTGTTTCCGAGCTCCTTCAGCTTGGCGGCGTACGCCTTGCGCTCGTCCTCGGATAGCCTGACGACGGATTCCTCATCGATCTCGGGCAGCTCGTCGGCGCTCTCGACGGCGGCGGCCTTGGGTTGTGTGGGAGCGGCCTCTTCTGTCTTGGAAGTAGAAGCCTTCTCGGCCTCCCCCTTCTCGGCCTGCTTCCGTTTCCTCCTTTCCTTCTTGCTGAGCTTGGGGCCGGACTCCTTCTGCTCCTGGGGGGAGTGGGCGCAAACGTTAGTAAACGAGAAGACCTCATGCAGCTGGGCAGGGCGCAGGGCAGCAGCGAGACGCGGGACGCGGGAAGATGCGCGGGAGAAGGATGCAACGTACTGATCCCTTGCGGAGATAGTAGACAACACCGGCGGTGGTGATGACGACGGAAACACCAGCAATGGTGTAGACAACAGCCTTGTGCTCCGAGACCCAGTTGGAGACGCGGTCCCAGATGGACGAGTCGGCCGGGACAGTGACGGGCGTGGCCGCCGGGATGGGGACGGAGGGCGGCGGGATGGTGGGAGCCATGGTTATTATGTGGTGATGGGTGTAGGAGAACCTCTAGTAGATAAGGTAAACAATCAGGGTATATACTAGATCGGAGTCGGCAGAGAGACGACCGAATGGCAAGGCTAGGTAATCGAGGAGACGAAGGGACGGCGGCGGCGGCGGCAAGTTCAGAGACAGATTCCGGCAACTGCTTCAATTGCAGTAAGTAACAAGCCAAGTGAAGTTCCTCTATTTTTTTGAGTGGATGATGCGGGTTCGTTCGCAAGGGTCGGACCCGGACTTGGATAGCGCGGCGGGCGGCGGCCACAGCCCACGGCAACGTAACTGGACTTCAAGGTTGGGCCCGGGGTACTCCTTCACTCCTCTACAGGTTTTCCCTCTTGGCACACGGCAGCGCAGTCCACAATAAGTCCACAGGTACGCGCACAGTCACTGAAAAAGGTAGTAGCAAATGGAATCCTCAAGCTTGGTAATTGCTCGATGGCGTCGGTGGATGGGCAGACGTATGAATGTCTGTCTGCTGGGGCTCAAGCTCCGAGATCTTCGTCGTGCGAGAAAAAAAAAAAAAAAAAAAAAGTTGTTTTGACGCGGGCGGCAGTGCGGCTGGCGGCTGGGCAACCGGCAAACAAACTACCATACATACCTCTACGGTATTACATATCATGAACTAAGGCCTAATGGGATGTAAATAGACAGTGTTGACCTCCAAAGCTGACGTGGTCTGAGCTCCTTCAAGCTGCTATTGCCAAGCCTTGTCAGGGCAGCTGGTGCCTGAATCCCCTCTGTTTACAGCTCAGCACTGTTGGTTTACACATGGACTACTCGGAGCTGAACATCCATTCCCCTTTCCCTTGGATTTTCGGAACAACGGAGGTCGAAGTTTATAACAAGAATGAAGACTTCTACATTGTCTACTATCACAGACTAGATAAGCCCTGAGAATACTCTATTTCAGATAACTCCAACCACCATTAACCCAAGTTCATCAACGTTCGTAGCTGAGATATCTCTCAACTCAGCCGAGGGGAAATGGAATAAACGCCAAGAATGACCGCACACGGTGGGGTAAGCTTCGCTTATGTACGTCAAGCAAAAGCGGATCAGGGCAGCTTGGGTGGTTCCACTTTAAAGTTGAACGCCCCGCCATTCGACCATCAGGGCAGTGTCATCCCGTCCAGACCTTGTCGCTGCCGTCTTTGATGCAACTGTGACAGAACTTGACTCGTGGACTGCAGTGATTTCAGTTTATACATCCGTCTGTATCTTTTTGTTACATGTTTCATTCCTGCCATCACCGGCGGCTTCTTTTACCAATCATCGGTCATGTCGGCGCGAAGGATTGTTGATTTATCGGGCCCATCAGGTATGAGGAAACCTAAGCTGATAGATTTTATACATTATATTCCCCATGAAACGACCACAGAGAGCAATGAGTCAGCAAGCTGGATTGCATGTCATATAAAACAGATAATACATTACGGATATCGTATTCTTCACCATTCACCTTCACTCTTCGGAGTCTCTAATCCATCGAGTCTATGCTGTTCCTCCATCTAGGTAACCTTCAAAGACAGGCACCCTCACAATGGCGACCACGACAGAAGCTCCCCTCCTCCTCTTCACCACCCTGCGTTACGACCCTCTCCTGCTTCCCGGCTTCGTCTCTCCCACTGAATCCTCCCCGTTCGCTCCATTGTACATGCTTCCTTACCATCGCGATCGCATCCTGCGCGCCGCCACTCACTTCAAATGGCCCGCCGTAGTCTCTCTCCTCTCCGGTGACAGCGGTCTCGAAACGCTCTCCTCCTTCATTTTCTCCTCCCTCTCCGACGAGCAGCGATCTCACCCAAACCGCATCCGTGTAACCGTCTCTGAGAAGGGAGAGCTAGGCATCACCATCTCACCAGCACCACAAGTCCCTTCAACAGCCAACTTCTTCCCAAATTCCCTTCCCCAGCCGGGTACCAATATCCCTAGTCTATGCCTGATGGGAACCTCGACGCCGTTCGAGGTCCTAGTCGACACCCAAAGGTCCAAAAAGTCAGCATACACGCACTTTAAGACTACGAAGCGCCAAATCTACGACGAAGCGAGAAAGAGGCACGGGATCGCGTTGACGGATCGGAAGGAGGTGTTGATTGTTAGCGAGGATGGGGAGGTGATGGAAGGGAGTATTGCCACGCCGTACTTTTGGAGAGACGGGAGATGGGTGACACCGCCGGTTGGGGAAGGTGAGGGAGAGACAGAAGGGGATTGGGGAAGTGGTGGAAATGCGGGAACTACGAGGAGATGGGCTTTGGAAAGGTGCGTTTCTCCTGCTTTGAGATGAGATGATTATTATTGGGCAGTTCTGCTAACGGCGCGCCTGGGTAGGGGAATTGCGGTTGAGCAGGTTGTACGGGCAAACTCGCTGGTTGATGAAGAAGAGTGCTGGTTGAGTAATGGGGGCAGGGGATTCTACTTTGGAAAGGTCAAGTTGGGCTAGGTCCTGAGATGGCAAGCGGATGAGCGTTAAGGGCATGATTCCGTGATGCTTTCATTGCGCCAGGATACCGTTTCTGAAAGTCGCGGTTACCATAAGATATGGCTTGTAATCGTCGTTCGGTGCTACCGAGGCTGAACAGGGGCAATGTTTATTTGCTCCCGTCCCGGGCATCACTAGGGCAACACACCAGGCTGGGCTGTTTCCCATCGTGAGACCTTCGGGGGATTTTGCGGAGCAATGTATCACGGTGCGCAAGCCGAGCCAAGCTAACAACTCATAATCACCTGTTCAGAAGGCCCAACACAGACAAACTGACGAGCCGAGGTTCAACATCATTAAATTCGTCCTTTTTGAGGATGAAGGACCTGCTGAAGTCTCGGAAATGGAACTTGTAAGCGGGAGCACCCCGATGAAGCACAAGTGAAAAGTCAACCGACGGACTAAAGAGAGATAAGATACACCATATCTCAATGCCATAGACATGAGCATTACACTACAACTATCATACTTCTTTTTGCAAAGTGTCCCTTCAACATGTGCTCTTGTAAAGTGAAGCTAGCCCCGCGATATCGCTGAAGTGATCTGCATGGAAGTTGGGCAAGACAAGGGGGAGGGGGAGCTTCAGATCCACTGCTGAGGATGGCTCGTGCACTTCCACCCTCACCGGCGCTGATTGGCTGGATCTAATCAAGCTCTCTGACCGACAGCCCAATTCGAACCGGCACGTCCCTGCAGCAGAAACGCCCTTTTCGAACGAATCGAGGCCAGTCCGTCTGGATGTCGCGTCGTGTGCTACCAGAAAACATCCATCTCTGCGACCGGACGACTGACTGACTTTCTGCGGCTATCCGATCTTGAAGTCTTTCGCAGAGACTCTCAACCTGTTAACCGACAACCGTCAACCGAACCCTGGACCCTTCCCACGTCCCCACCAAACAACCCAGCTGCTGGCAGACAACCTCACACCCACTCGATTTCCGCCTGGCAAATGCCTTCATGACATCCTGATTGTTGACGATACACGATTGCAAACGACCACTACATACAACCCTTTCTGTTTACTTTAGGTCTTTGACCGCACAACGGCCTACCACCGAAGCCCACTCCCGCAGAGACACGAAGACCCTTGTCGAAGCCTAGCCTTCACCCCGCCTCCGCGATTCTACGATAGCATCACCACCCACCGCTGGGACGGTTAGGTGGCAGCGACGGACAGCGGATAGCCTTCAACAACCTTACATGTCCACAATACGACCTACCCTTTACATACAACAACAATGACAGACTCTTTGCACAACGCGCCCATTGTGCTCGACAATGGCTCGGGCACCATTCGCGCCGGCTTCGCGGGAGACGACGTACCAAAATGCCACTTCCCCTCCTTCGTAGGGAGGCCAAAGCACCTACGAGTGCTGGCCGGCGCATTAGAAGGCGAGGTGTTTATCGGCCAAAAGGCGGCCTCAGAGTTGCGCGGACTGCTCAAGATCCGATATCCGCTGGAGCACGGCATCGTGACGGATTGGGACGATATGGAGAAGATTTGGGCATATGTATACGATGAGGGGTTGAAGACGCTCAGTGAAGAGGTTCGTTCTCCCATATTCTTTTGGTCAGAACAAGACAAAAAAAAAAAAAAAAAAGCGGTAGCTAACAACGGGTCCAACTGCTAGCATCCAGTCCTCCTAACCGAACCACCCCTCAACCCGCGCGCAAACCGCGACACAGCCGCCCAGATCCTCTTCGAGACCTTCAACGTACCTGCTCTCTACACCTCCATCCAAGCCGTCCTGTCGCTCTACGCCTCGGGGCGAACGACAGGCGTGGTTCTCGACTCGGGCGACGGTGTTTCGCATGCCGTGCCCGTCTACCAGGGCTTCACCGTGCCCAACAGCATCCGGCGCATCGACGTCGCAGGGCGAGACGTGACCGAGTACCTGCAGACGCTGCTGCGCAAGAGCGGCTATGTGTTCCATACGAGCGCTGAGAAGGAGGTGGTCCGGCTGATCAAAGAGAGCGTCACGTACGTGGCGCACGATCCGCGCAAAGAGGAGAAGGAGTGGGCGGCGGCCAAGATGGATCCGGCCAAGATTGCCGAGTATGTCTTGCCGGATGGAAACAAGTTGAAGGTATGTTAAGTTTTATTCCTCTCCTGCCATTACCAATGGCGTGAGGTTGGGAAAGAAAAAGAGACATCGATGCAGATACTGACACCCACCAAAGATAGGAGCAGAGCGTTTCCGCGCCCCGGAAATCCTCTTCGACCCCGAGATTATCGGTCTCGAGTATCCCGGCGTGCACCAGATAGTGGTTGACTCGATCAACCGGACAGACTTGGACCTGCGCAGGGACTTGTACTCCAACATTGTGTTATCCGGAGGCAGCACGCTCACAAAGGGTTTCGGCGATCGCTTGCTCACGGAAGTGCAGAAGCTCGCGGTTAAGGACATGCGGATAAAGATTTTTGCGCCGCCGGAGAGGAAGTACTCGACCTGGATCGGTGGTAGTATTTTGGCGGGTTTGAGCACATTTAGAAAGGTATGTCCTCACATTTGTCTCTGTGTTTGCGCGTGGACGAGAAGGAAACTTCGAAAAATGGGGCCATGATGTGTGCTAACAAATGTGTGACAATGAACAGATGTGGGTTAGCATTGACGACTGGCACGAGAATCCGGATATCATCCATACGAAGTTTACATGATGATGATGATAACGACAAGACTTGGGGGAGCGAGCGAGCCGGAGAGCAAGGACACCGGTTGTCTAATAAACAAAAATCCAATTTTCACCGTACATCATCCTCTATCCAGACTTACCAGCCACATACCACCTTCTTCTGTGCTACCTGTCTGGGCTAGAATCTAGCGCCTCAGAATCTTGGCTTTTGGCAAGTGGAAAAAGGGTGGTTTTAGCCTTGACAAGTATACCTTTACGGAAATCATATGTTGCGATCGATTCTGGGGGGACGAAGTATTATATGCCATTTCAGTCTGAGGCTGGGGCGAAAAAGGGGGGAGGCTCCTAGTACATAAAGAGGCTGGAAGTAAACAAGGGGTGAGTAGAGAGACATCAATTGTGAGCAGTCAGTGAGCACCTTGACGGTCACCTTGGTAACCACAAAACTATACTCCAAGAGTACAAACACATGATCACATATAAGCAGCGAGCACAACAGCTGCTAGGCAGCTGGTAGATAACGAGAGTCAAGCGTCCTAAATACCTCCCTTCGGTACTCTGTGGATCATCTTCTACTGTGACTGTCTGCTCTACTTGCACTGGTACTGTAGTGTATTGTGCACCTATGTGGACAACCTCTATGGACAACCTCTACGATCAACCTGTGGGGAGCCAACCTCCTGGTCGATCACAGAGGTACAAACGCGGTCGGTCACAGTGTGCGTCAGAAACAGAGCATGTATCGACCGGTGGAAGACAGTACGCGTACACTACAGACTAGTCTAGTGCCTGTAGACACAAGGCCCATCCAAAGAAAAAAAAAGAAAAAACTGAACCAAAGGAAGCGAAGCTCCGCCATCCAGTGCGATGATCGATGATGGAGCAACAACAACAACGGTTCATGGAACAGTTGGAGCAGACCAGAGCGACATGATAACACACAGGAAGCGGTGACTGGTGACTGGTGACTGGTGACGAGGGATTTGCAAGCAAGCACCAGAACGGGAAATGGCAGGGCGTTATTAGGCTATGTACATAGTAGGCGTTGGATCACAAAAAATGCCCAGCAGTTGCCTTGCCTAGTGTACAGTAGATGGGTTGGGGATATGGAGCACGGGTAGATCGGGAAGGGAACGAAGTGAGTTGATGATGATCAGGTCGTGAAAGCGTTGATCGTTGAGCGTTGGGCGTTGGGCGGCGGTTAGGGTTCGGGTTCGGGTTGTCTATGTCTCTCTCTGTCATATCTATAGGGGAGATGATCAGAGATGATGAGCGGTAGCGTAGCGCAGTACGGTATGTAAACGAGTATGTAACGACGGTGCTGCTGCTACTGCTGCTGCTGCTGCTGTCTGTCAACTGTTTTGAGACGCGAGAGAGAGTAAGAGAGAGGGAGGGTCTCGATGGTGCGTGATGGGTGGTGATTCATGGATTCATAGATGGATGGATGATTGAATGAATGAAACACCAAGAGAGGCAGAAAAAGAAAAGAAAAAGTCTCACATGTCAGTGGATACCTTGTTGTCTAAGATCTTTTTATCTTGCCTATCAAAAAAAACAATGAATAGAAAAAGGAAGGATGCGAAAGAGTAGCATCCTGCTTTAAGACTCATTCATCTTGGATTGATGACAATTAACTAGACTACTACATAGTTGAGAAGGTAGTTTAATAACCACTCCAACAACACCCTCCTCTTAGCTCTACAACTACAACGAGGAGGTATCACACCATCCCCAGACATCGCGCAATAACCCGCCCCCACCCCCTGAGCATCCCCAACCGTCAAAGCGACACAGCAGCAACCTATGGATTATCGTAGGTTACTTACTTACTTAACTTTTTTCATGTGTCGTTGCGTTGCATGCGCATCGTCATTGATTGCGACGATGGCGACAAGCAAGCAGGTCATTGTGTGATCTGCCATGGGAAGGGAGCAAGGCATTTTTGCCTTCGCTGAAAGACAAAAGATGAGAAGAGTCGTGTAACACACAAACAGCAGCGCGGGCTCGAGACACCTCGTGTATCCGTTGTCGTACACTACACCACATTACTGGTTTATCTTGATGAACGCCAGATAGTTGAGTCTCCTCGGAGGATTCCCAAGCCTCCTCAAGCATTGTAGGTAAATTGCTGCGTACCTAGTTACTCGTCCACCATCTCATGTCCTGGAACTGGGACGAGATCGTACCATAGAGGTAGTCATCGGGACCGAGACGCTCTTCTTTTTCTGGCCTTGCTCGTTTTGTTTCGTTTCGTTTCGTTTCGTTTCGTGTCTTTCCTTCCACTCAACTCGTGGCCCTTGCTTGAACCTGAAGCTATGTACTGTATGTATGTACAGGCCTGTAAGCTACCGGAACCTCGGATGAGCTCGCCAACTTCCCTTCTTCCCTACCATCTTTTAGGATCTGTTTCACGATCACACACTACACAGTTCGTCGCTATTCCCGACGAACAAAGGTCCCCCAGCAACAATGGATTGATCGCCTAGTCCAGTCGTTTCTGACAAGGGGCCTGGGCTCGCGCAGCGGCATTCATTCATTCTGGAAACCCCCTTCCTTTCCATTCAGTTCAGATTCTCCGTCAGGTCAGGCTCCTCCTCGCAGGGCTCGCTCGCGGGGCGGTGCAGTGAAATAACTAACCATCAGAATAATCCACCAATCTAGTGTGAAAGGTAGAGCATGCCCTCCCTCCGGCGGTGAATACTGCTGGTATGTACACATCAGTCCTTAAAAGTTTGTTAGCGCCATACACGCCCCACATCTTTCTACAAGGGGGTAGCAAGGGGGGCTGCAAGGCGGGATAGGTCTATCTACAAGCTCTGATTGGTTTAATTCAAAGTGAGAATCGGTTGATAGGAGGCATTCAACCACCCACACACAAACCCTCGAATTCTAACTAAATCAACTAGAATTACCCAGCGCACCCTCTATAAGCGGTATAATTATAGGGCAATAACAGGGTACTTGCAGCGGGCTGTGACATTCCCCGTCTCCCCTGCTCAAAACCCCTGTCTGTAGGTACCAAGCTAACGAACTTACCAGGACTGATGTGTAGTGTACCTACCTAGCTAGGTATTGTCCGTGCTCGACACCGAACTGTCGTGTACTCGCCGTCTCGTCTCGGTACATATTGTTGTTCATGAAAATCCACCGTTTGGCTTTGATGATTCCCAGCTAGACCGTTAGGGCATCAAGACCTGTTATCCACCCGTCTTTTTCTCTCTCTCTCTTTTTTCTTTCTTTCCTGTTGAGATGTCGCTACTACGTTCGATTTTGTGACCTGGGAGAGCCTGGCTCGCCTGTGCTTGCTTGCTTGCTTGTTCCACCATGTCCGTTGCATACATATTCCACTGCCACAAATCCGAACGCAGGTTCAGCACCCGTGGGCGTGAGGTTGGCCTTGCTTGGTGCGACCGTGCGGTCGGCATGAGTTTACCTAGTGTCCGCAGTAGGTAGATGTACCCACTTTCTCTCTTGCATCGTGATCTGGGTTCAACACAAAAAGAAAACCCGGTTGTTGCGACTTGTGGACCATGCATGCCCCCCGTCTTCAGCTTGCCGAATGCCGCCGGAGAACCGGGGCGGAGGGGGGATACGGGGGTTCCGCTTGGTCCGAACACCGACTACCTCACCAGTTGCGACGGGGCTTCCTTGGGCGATGCCATCCTTGCTTGGACTTTGATTTTTTTTTTTTTTTTTTGTTGGCGAATCGAGGAATGGCGGCAATTCGGATGTACCGTGGAAGTTGTGCCCTGGAAAGGGCGCCTACGAGGGTTTCGGCACCCTGGATGGAAGCTCCAGGAATTTGTGAGTCGTCTGTGAAAGCTGAGCCGCACCACCCACCGGACGGCGGCGGACGGCGCACGGCCACTTTTTTTTTTTTTTCCTTAACCGGTCTTCTGAATCTGTGCATGCCGTTTGAAACAACCTCGCTCCCGTGAAGCGGTTTCGGCGGTTTGCCATGCGGTCATCTGCCGGATTTTGGAACTTCGTAAATATTTCACTTTGGTTCATTCGTTCAGATCAATATCACAATTGCAAGCGGTAAATGTAGATGGCAGTCAGAAAATGTTCGATTTGTACTTGTTCGTCCACCACATTCCTGCCAAAGAAAAAAAGAAAAATGGTGCTCGCAATAAATAACAAATCTCCATCCAATACATAAACGCTCTCTCTCTCCATGGGGTATCTTGATATTCGCTTTCAAATCAATGTCCAAAAGCAGAACAGTCGCATCGAAAAACTGCTGTTTCATGCGCCAGCAAACCAATAACAAACGCCGATTTTGTGCCCTTTCCCTTGTGTCGTTGAAATGATGTGTGAGGAGCTGAAGAGGCTCTTTTCGGTTTTTGCGGGGAGCGTCAGCGCTGCAGAAGAACCAAGAGATGAACCCCTAATTTTCCTTGGCGGCCACCAACAAAAACCACCTCTTGCTCCAACCAATCAGAAACGAGTGAATTGGTCATGATCCGACGACATCGCCGTGGTTTGTGTTGTGAAAGGAAAACGACTCTTCTGTGAGGAGGTCGTTGGTCTGAGATATCTCTCTTTCTCGCCGTTTGTTTTGCTGAGATTCCCCCCATTACATGATTGCTAATAAAATAAGAAAACTTTTTTGCCTAGTTCTTTTGTGAACTCTCCCTGCTAAAACATTTTGTCCCAAAATTCCTGATTCATCCTAGGATTCCCATCGTTGTTGTAAAACCCATAGCCGAATGTGGCATACACAACCACAGAAGCCGCCCGAAACGCCGTGCTGATGTTGAAGAAATAAAACATGTGTAAGGAAAAAGACGACGTCCATAGGTTGAATAATGGAGTGGTGAGTGTGTGTATGAAGTGAAAAGAAAAAGTATGAAGAAGTAGGAGGAGGATGAAGAGGGAGAGGAGGATGGCTGCATTAGGACGATGGTGCAAGAGAGTTGCGTCGGATGCTTGCCATGGCTGACAAGTATTTCGGTCGAAGAGCGGGTTCGGAGTGATATCTGCGAAGGCCAGCACGTTGAATCGCAGTTCGGTGGGTTTCCCTCTCAGCACTGGCATCGTCATCCTTGACCCCATGATCTTCCTGGACTGCTTCTTCCTCCTTGCTGCTGCAAATGCTCGAGCCTATGCTGCTCTCTCCATACTCTGCCAGTGACAGGCGCCACTCGTAAAGGGTCCTCCTGCTTCGTTTGTCGGAACGGGGCTCCTAACCCTTGTGGGCAAGGTTGCTCAACGTCCTCCAGAAACCAGAGCGGTGGCTTTCGGTGGTGCTGACGGAGTCGCGGCGATGCCTGCTCCTGGAGCTGCTCTCGGAGCGGATGCTGAGCTTGTCACTGACGGTGCTGAAGATGTTGCCGGCACCGCCTCGCCCGACGTAGCCCATGGTGGCAGCCTTCTCGCGGACCTCGGCCCTCTGGTACTCCTCGTCGAAAGAAAGGGTAGGGCGCTGGGTGTAGGTGTGGGCGTTGCCAGCGCCACCGCGACCCGAGTAGAAACGGGCGGGCGCGCTGGGTTGTGCTGATGGTGTGACCTTGGTGGGAACGCCGGTCGAAGGGGTGGTCTTGGGAGCACGGAAGAAGTTACCGGCACCGCCGCGGCCAGCCTTGGTGTAGGTGTTTTGCACCACCGTGGGGTGGGGCTCGGTGATGGTGTATGATGGTGTCCTCTCCATTGTGGCGGCCGTTTGGATGTGATGTGTGGTGTTGTTGATTGAGGTGGTCTCGTGTGGACACAGCTGTCGTATGTTGACTGATGGGAATGTTTATGTGTCTGAGTAGAAGTGTCCGCGTGATATGAGACTTGTCTTTGTTGTTGGAGACGAACAGTTGAGACTGAAGAAGGTACTTATGGATCCGTGTGTAGGGAAGACGGGAGACGAGGGGTGCGGATCCTGAGAGATTCGGTCTTTTAATAGATGAGGGTGTGTTATAGAGGGGTCACTCGAGGGGTCGTTGCTTCGTGGGTTTGAAAGGGATGGGATGGCCAAGGAAGGCTGGCCAAGAAAAAGGTCTTATTAGTTTAATTCATGGATGCAGCCGGCGGGAAACTGAACCCAATTGGTGTCATGGATGGTGCTCGGACGGTACCGTAACTCTGGGGACAGTGACAAGTCCTGGGACGATGCTGGGTCGCCATGGAACCACCTACCTCTAGCGCTGCCCAGTGCTTGGACCTAGGATGATGAGCAAAGCAAGCAAGTGAAAAGTGGGCAGCCACATGACTCCTCTTTGTCCAGACTTGTACACGACGCACCTTCTCTTGCCTGTCGGCTACCTAGCCGCTACTTGTAAGTACTTTTTCCCTCTGCTTTTTCTATTTTTTTATTGTTTTTCTGTCGAGGTCATACACCGGCACAAATACAGGGACACACTGGGCTCGGCCGGATTGCGAAATTTTCAAGACCCAAGGCGAATGGAGACAATGGACCGCAACTGGAGCAGCAGAGGAGCCAACGTGGACTTGCCCTACATAGTGTAGTAACTGGCCTCTCTCTGCCACTCGAATTGCATCGTGACTTCCACTTTGTGACTTTTTGCAACCGGGATGGAGAAAGCGGAGATGCCAAAATCTGCGGTTGCTGCTGTGCCATGATCCATTGTGCGACTGTCTCTGCAGCACGTTACAGGACAGGAGGTGGTGAAAGTGCTTCACTGATCCCGGTGTGTGTGTGTGTGTGGTGGTACAGTCCGTCGTTGTCAGAAGGCCGGGAGGAGCCATGGAGGTTGACGACAATGACAGAAACGAAGGAAGCCAACCAAACAACGGAATGGCGTCAGGTGCGTCAGGTGCTCCTCGACCTCTGAAGTCTGAACAGACGGCTTGGGCTGAAAAAGTGTATTTTGCAGCAGCGGACAAAGCCATGGCAGTCTCGACAGTCAGTTGGCAGTCCACGCCGGGCCATGAACGGTTGCCAACGGTCCATTCAAGCTTTCTTCTTAGCACATAGAAACTGCCAGAGCGGGCCCTGTCTGGCAGTCACGAGCCGCACCAGCACTTTCTGTTACGAGATCATTACCCCATAATTTGGGAATTGCAGCTGTGTATCCTTTCCATGGCAAGCCCGCAAAGTTATACTTCTACGGTACTTAAATCTGGTCCATGCGTCATGCAAGGGACGGTGACGAAGCGCTGCGGCCAAAAATGTGTTGTCTGGGCCAAATCTCTTTTTTTTTGTCCCTTTTTCGTTCTTCGTGCGACACACACACACGACCGCAGCATTCCGCCTGGCAGCTGCTTGATCGGCTTGGCAAAAGGGCGGACGTCGATCCAGTCTTCCCGCCGTGATCTTCAAGGTCTGAAGCATGGCCGATGCGACCATGATGATTTGTCCTTCACCCTTGGCGTCGTCGTCGTCGTCGCTCTGCCGGGAGTCAACCTGCTGCTGGCCTGCTGCTGCTCTTTGTGTGAAGTAAAGTGTTCACTTGTTCATCCCCCACGCAAGTTTGCACCACCATTCAGCCATCTCGCGTCAGCCTGTGGCTTCATTGCCCCCCTCCATGTCACCATGTCGCAATGTCAGATTGCCTCTGCGCCTTCTGGGGGGGAGAGCTGAGTCCGTCCTCTGTCCGTCCACCGACGGCACTAAGCGTTGGAAGGCGGCGGTCAGTTGGATATATGCCGGTCGGAGTCGGTACTCCCTAGGTGGTTGTGTACATTATGTATTTACATCACGTATAGATGGTGGTACAAGCGAGAGAAACTGTGTGTGGTTTTGCTTGTTCTCTCCGTCTCCATTGAGCATCTACCCCTGGTGAAGCGATGCGTGTCGGAGAGTCGTTCCTGAAATTTGCTCGCTTTCTCCCTGAAATATCACGGATATGACTCTTATTTTGTTCAATGCTTGGCGGTGTAGCGACGCGCCATGTGGAGTGTACGAAACCTCTTTGGGTTTATTTTGTTTCTATTTTTCTTTTTGGCGCTGGTGTTGCCGACTTGCCGTTGCTGTGCTAGAGACGACTGACTGACGTTAGAGACCAAAGACCCCTCACAGTTTGAATTGTTCTCGAAAGTTTCAGCAAGTCCCTGATGACCGTTCTTTCTCGCACCACGCCATGGCCTATGCAGACCCTGTCGGCTGTTTTCCCGGTCCAGAATCTTTTTTTTCCCACCCGGCATCGACCACCTGGTGAAAAAAAAAATCCCCTCCCCCGGGATCCATCCGTGACCCATCACCGGCTCCATCGCAAAAAGGAGCTTTTCCCTAGGCGAAGCGAGTCTCCAGTTTTCTCAGGCACACGTCTTCCAAAAGTTGGCCCGAGTGCCGGCAACCCCGGATTCTGGGCTCGTGCGGTCAATGCTCCCGGCTTCGTTGTCCATTGTTCGATGAGGTCTATTATGCCGCTTCAAAAGTCCGAGTCCCGAACAAGGAAATAGTGAGGCACAGACCGCAGAAGAAGAAGGTATCTTGTTGCTGTCATCTCCCGCTAGTAGACACGGTTCAAACAGCTAGAATAAGTGTTAGCCCTGGATTCTTGTGGTGAAGAAGCAAGAGAGCCTGAAATGGGAACCGAATATCAGCTCAGGCCGAGGTGTGAGAGACCAATCATCTCTACACGTAATAGAGGAAATTTACGATGGAGTCAAAAAGGGAGGAAAAGCAAATCCTGGTGCCTCAACCAAGATCGTCGGTAAGATGGATCACGACACCAACGTTACCCCTCGTTTTCAACAAAGCCAAGGGGGACCGGGCGGTCCAAGTCACGGTGAAAGCAAGTCATGCGGATGAGTTGAGGAACAAGGTGACGGGAAATTGGAAACAAGCCCCCGATCCCCTCACAACAAAGCCCGATCGCAAAGCAGGACCACGTGGGGTCAGTGTCAATGAATTATGGGAGCCATGCTTTCACTTTGTTCATGCGAAGTGTCTTGAAGCCGGAGTCTGGAGGTCGTCAGAAAGTTGGAAAGGTAGCCGAGGGTCGAACGTTCAACACACAGACCAACCGACTGAAACCGAGGGAGGAAAAAGGGGGGGGGACGGGAGGCTTGCAATGAAAATCCGGGGTAAAGCTGTCGCCCTATCTCCCGCCTCTCAGGGCGTTCTCGCTCGCTCCCGTCCTGCGCTGATAAGGTGCCGTCCGATGGACTGTGTCAACGCCAACCGGTGGTCTGGGTCAACGAACCATCGGGTTTGTTTCCGAGATAAGGATTTCTAAGTTGAAAAACCGTGTTTCTTGAGTCTTGAGGTGTCGATCAAGATCTGGCTTTGTCATCCCTCGTGTTTTCAAGAATGCCATATTTCCAGCGGCACTGCGATCAATCTTTTTTTTTTTGGTGTGCCTTCATTGTGTGGTGTGACTGGAGAGGTCAAGGAATTCCTGCGTCTTCGGTTACACATCAACAGGACCCTTTCCTCAACTTTGGCCAACCACACGTCCCAGCGGTACACCACTACACCACTGTACAATACCTTCGGTCGGCTTTGGGATCGCTTTGCATTCTGCTTCGGTTGCAACTTGCAGAGCCTCTTTTTTGTTTTCCCTCCCTCACGTGTCCCTCTTCCATCTTCCTCGGTCTTTCCCACCAAGGACACTTCCAAGGCCAAGCCACATTCTTTCACGACCGCGGACCCCCCCTGCTCCCCTCTTCTTTCACGGCGACGGCGGCAGCACCTTCCAATGAACTGGGCAACTCAACCTAAACTGGGAACTTGAATTCTTTCAAGCGATTGGTGCAGCCAATGAAGCCAGCGAAGTGACTACGGTTGTCAACGGCTGAAGCATTGAGAGGGGCAAAAAAAGAAAAAGGTTTTTGAAGAGCACGCAACGACCGTGACGCCAAAAACGCCTGCCCTGGACCTTGGAAGCGCCGAACGACGACGACGACGAAACAAACCAACAAAGCAAAAGCCCAACGACGCCAGTCCGCCACACACACAAAGTCTGAGCGCTACACTAGCTTACATTTCTTTCTTAGCACACTCACTGGTGACTTGCAGAGGACTGAAAAAAAAAATCTTTTTTTTTTACTCGGTAAACTTACCAATCGTCGCTGTCGGTGTCTCCCATGACCAACCATGGATGACCGTTGACTTCTCGCCACCTCCCTCCCGTTCATCATGTCATTCATTCCTGCACGTTCTTCGAAAGAACATGGAAGAAAGTTCTGAAATTTCCATCAAAGACAAGATTTATGCGACCGAAACCAAGGTACCGATTTCGTGACTGACCGACTGACTAGCAGATTTTTTTTTTTTTCTTGCACGAACCCATTTCAGTGCAAGGAAGCGCGCAGTGAACGAACGGCGCAGTGAATGAATGAGTGGTGATTGTGACTCAAAGAGACGTCTTGCGCTCGTGGTCACCTTTCCCACTCAGCTTTTCCCATGTACACTACCAAGACTCCCGGGCTTGGCCATCGTGAAGTTTGACTAGATTTCATGCCGCAAACAGGTTTGGGAAATGGAGCATCCTTCTTCGCTCTTGACGGGACAAATTCGCCCGCTATGAACATGACCAAAGTCTTTGACAAGTTATGCACTTTTGCTAGCGAGGAATCTGCCCGTAGAAAAATATTGGTTCTACCATGTACTGCAGTTATTGAGAACCAACAGCAGTTGCGAAAGCCTTGATTGAGTCTTTGTCAGTGGATCTTGCGAGCTCGAGTCCGAGTCCGAGTCCGAGTCCGAGTTCGAGTTCGAGTTAAGTTTGCATCCGCATGCAAAGCACAGCAAGCAAACACGCAAGCTCAAGCAAACAAGGAGATACCACCTGCCAGTATCGCCGACGATGAGGCTCGCAACGATGAGAGACGGAGACCGGTTGCCACTGACATCGACGCCGAGGGTGTTTGTCGGTATATACATCCGTCTTGTTACCTGCCTCACTCCCGTCGTGCGTGGTGTGGCACGTCCCGTGTTTTTTTATATACGGTAGTATAGGCTTCGGTAGAAGAAGGAGCCGTCGTTGACTACCAACTTCACTCGTAGAAAAGGAAAAACATTCTGAATCACCAGAACAAGATGGCTCGATGATATGGTAAGAACATGCAGGCGGGAGATTCAACGATGTCTCCTCCAAGTACGTGGGTAACCAAGAGAGAGAGAGAGAGGGTCGGGATCTATCATTGATATCTGAAACTGCGGGTATGAAGATTGCAAACTCAAGACGAAAGATTACTACGTACTGTTCATCATCTTGTTAAGCAAAAAAGTCATACCCGATTCATAGTCTGAGAAGTTACTAACTAGGTAGTCACCTATCAATCCGGAACGCAAATCCCATTTCCTCATGGTGCTTTCTATATGCACAGACGATACAAGCATCTACATATCCGCCGACACTTCCACCTCCATACTCCATACACTATCTCCGTATTTGTTGAAGCGGGAGAACGCTGCCAAAATCCATCTTGGAGTCCCCGAAGGGATGGACGAGGACGGGACGGGGGTCATAGATGAGTCCCTCTTTTAAACGAATGCTTTGAGACGTTTAATGTCTTTCCATTTCGAAACACAACAACGCTTCCAAAAGGATGCGAACGACCTGACCTCCTCGTATTGAGTGTGTGAGGTATTGGGTCTGCATATGTTGTTGTAGGCGCCTGATTGGGGACCTTGCTGATCTCCCGTCGTGGAAGGACAAGTGAAGATAGATAGCTGCGAAGCAAAGTTTGAGCTAAGGAAATGTGGTATATTGAATGGTTTGTATTACTCTTTTTTTCCACAGAGGGGGGGATTGGGGGGAGGGGATATGGTGTCCTTGGGAACTCGGGGTGAAAACTTTCGAGAAGTAGAAGCACATCGTCGTAAAGTGACACGCTTCACAAACTATCGGAAGAGACGTAAAGTTGGACTTGTTGATGAGAAAAGCGGTAGATTATGTAGTGGTAGAGATCATCACCATCACGTACGAGTCTATGAGTGTATAGAGTTGAGTTAGTGTCATGGTAATGTTGATGAAGACGATTGAACACCATGCCTTCCCTATGATGGATTTCACTTGATCATTCACAATTCAACTTCATGTCGCGGAAGCATGAAGGTATCAGAATAGGCGGTTCTGTCATGACCTTAATAATTGTTCCACTTGAAAACCACAAGATGATCTAGTGTAAACAAACTATGTCAATCATCGCGGGAAACAACATTAACCGGTTGAGCTGGTATTCATCGCAAAATGCAAGACGACAACGCAAGTCCTGAGTACAGACTGGCGTCACTATAGCATTAGGTATCATCATGACTTCATATCTCTGCCATTACATCTGCGGTAGAAACAAACAAAGCACATGTCCACTCCGATCACCCAAGAAAAGCCCCCCTGAAGCTTCAAAACGTTCAATAGGTATCTCTGGCTAAAGCAAAAAGGCGTTAAAAGGAGGCAAAAGAACCTAATCTCTCTCAACTCCTTCCCAAGTCCCATCTTTGATTCTATCCACATTCCACTCTCCATGTCCTCACCCATCTCAACTAAACAGCTCCCATTGTCTTTGCTTTTTTACCAAATCCACATGTCCACGTAACATCCACTTGCTTCAAAGATTCGAAAAGAACAAGAAAAGCTAATTCATGACGCATTTCCAGAAGATCAACAACAGTAGCAAAAAACAACAACACCAAAACAGCATCACACTCAAACACCCCTAAACATCCTCACTACCAAAAACCAACAAGCCCCCACAAACTTGAACCCGCTCAGAACCGCCACGCTCCACAACACCACGCTCATATAAATCGTCGCCCGCTTCGTCGTCTGCTGCTCCTGGCTTCCTTCCTCCGGATCGATCCTTTCGAGACCAGCTGTACTCAACACCACCGCGCACAGCGCAAAGTTCGTAATCATCCACACCAACACGACCATCGATCTGACACCGCGGTAATAATCCATCTGCTTCTCCTCCAACTGCGCACTCGTCGGCGCCGTCACCGGCTTCACGTATTTCCTCGAGAACACCTGGAGTTCGCGCTCGTACGAGGCGTTGAGATCGCCTTCGTCGGGAAGATCCGTCTTACCCTGGCCGTCCTTAGTGTTGACAGACGGCAGCTTGTCGGGCTTGTCGTCACCCTTGGTACCCCATGAGATATCGTGGGTGTTGCAGAAGGCGTAGACGTTGAGGACGTTGGTGTAGGTGGGCGAGAGGAGCATGTACTGCACCATGGAGGTGACCATGTGCCAGGGGTCGAACATGAGGAGGGAGGCGATCAGCCAAATGCCGTAGGTTGAGACGACGGAGACGATGAGGGTGTAGAAGAGCTCGTTACGGAAGAGGTCGGTGAAGGAGAGGCCCTTTTGGACGTCGGTTTGGATGGCAACGACGGCGATGTAGATGGCTGCGAACATTAGGTAGCTGTGATAGTACTGTTAGTAAAGGGGCTTCCAAGTGAAATAAGAGAGGGGAGGAGCAAACGTACATAAAGATAATGGCCCAGAAAACAACCATACCCATGTACAACCGTGGAGAACCAGCCGGCCGATTACCCATGGATAAGACGAAGCATGTTATCAGAGTCACACCGTAGGCCCACGCGAACACGACGCCCAAAATCTGGCCGACAGTCCCTAAAAGCTTTTCGTCGCCCAGACCCGTCGTCAAGATCTTAAATACGAGGAAGAAGTTGCCAATAGCAAACCAGGCAAAGATCATGTTGACCGTCTGGAACACGAACTCGATGAAGAAGGCAATTTTTCGCAAGAAGGAGTGATCGGACCGGAAGAACTGGTGGAAGTGGACAATAGCATAGATAGCCGCGAAGAAGGAACCGTTGAGCCAACGACGACGCTGCAGAATCAACTCCGTCAAGTCGGCGGGCACATCGGTCTCACCCGTGGCCGACTTGACGTACTGCAGGATCCAATGGCAGTTGCGCTTCGTGACGAGCTCGAAACACAAGATACGATCCTCGGCGAGGTACATGTTGGCCGTGAAGATGCCGGCGTCGCCGCCGTGTAGCTTCTCACCGGCAAAGTACTTTTCCAAGGGGCCCTGGCCGTTCTTGTCGTTTTGCAAAGCGACGTAGCGGTAAGCGGAGAAGGCACCGGGCAAGACGGAAATGAAGCCAAAGGCGGATTCGAGAGGCTTGTCGAGAATGTTACTCATCTTGTACTCAAAGTTCTGAGTGGCGACGAGCGGGTTGATCAGGTTCTTGCCGCCCGTGCCCAACATGGCCTTGATCTCACCGCAGGCGCCGGCGCACATGGGCTCGAGATCGAAGGCCTTCCACAGATGGTAGATGGAGCTGCCACCGGGCTTAGTACCAGCATCGATGAGCACGCAGATATTGGGATCCAAAACGCGACCAAAGGCCTGGAAGAACCAACGATGCGAGTTGATCTTCTTCTGGTTCTTCTCCTTGAGACAGAACAGCATCTGAACGGGCTGCTGCTTCGGGATGAGCTGGACGACATCGTTCTTGATGGTCATGCCGACCTGGGTCGTGTACTCGTAAATATGCGCCGTGACATCCTTTCCGTTAACCTGTTGCTTGGCGATACCCTCCTGATAGACACCCATACCGGCCAACAACGCTCTCGTTCTCGGGTTGATCTTGGCACGACCGTCACTGACGACGCACACCACAATCTTCTTCCAGGCGTCCTTGCCCCAGGTCTTGCTTTCCGTCCGCTTGCACATGTACTCGATGTTCTTGAACACACCAATCATGGTGCGCGCAAACAGAATCTCGTCCTCGTTGTACATGGTCACGACAATGAAGAGCTCCGTGTGCCTAGGCTTGCTGAAGAGCTTCTGGCGCAGAGTGAAGTTCTCCTCGTAGAACTCGGAAGGGTCGCAGGTGGCAGCCGAGTATCTCATGTGGGTGAACTCGTCGCGCTCGCCGTGGGGTAGCTGGTTCAGCAGCTTTGGAGGGATGGGACAATCCAACACCAAGTTACCGCGGTACAGAAGCACCTGCTTGACTGTCTTCCACCTCTTGATGGGCGCATTGTTCGTTGGCGGTTGGGGTTCGTCGTGGTAAGGATCGCTCTGGCCGACTTGGGAATCGGTATGCATCAGCATGGGCCGTTGGTCGTCGTGCGCCTGGTAGCCGGCCACTGGGGGTGTGGGAGCCGCGGCATATGGATCATGGCCAACTTGGGGCTCGTAGGGCTGGTTGTAGTAGGCATCGTGGTGCTCTTCCGGGTTCACGGCGTAATCGGGGGTATAATGTTGGCCCGGGGCGTTGTATCCGCCCATGCCCTCGATCGGTTGCTGCTCGGCGCATTAGCCTCTTGTTCCCCACAGACATAGCAGCTATACTCACAGGAGTCTGAATGTGTAGCGCATCTCCAGGACTGTATCTCCCAGGGCCGGCCGGGATATCGAAGCCTTGCTGGTGGTGGTACGGGTTGTCCTCCAACTGGTAGCCTGGCTGTATGGGGTGGCCCGCCGGGGGCGCCGTATGCATTCGAGGATCCATTGGGTGACTTTCGTAGAAGTCGTCGTCTAGACAGTTGAAGAGAAAGTGTTAGAGTGGCAGTTTCAAGCTATCACCAGTGACTGTCTTGTTAGGAGGCAACCCATATGCGCGCCCGGACGCACGCGATGGCCAAGTCTGTACGTCAAGGCACGGCACAATGCGACTCGTTGCGGCAATGCGTATGTAAGAGCAAAGACTCAAGATGGGCTGTGTAGAAGATCACCACTGCCGTGCACTTGCGCCAGGCAAGTAACTAATCCCTTTTCTCTCTTGACAATCTTGAAGTCGTCCTGAAAAGTAAAGAAAGCTAGTCTGGGGTCTGGCCTCGAGATAGACAGGCCTCCAAGACTCTTGGGACCCATGAAGTTCCAAGGAAGCAAGGGGTAAGGGCCCCGAGAAAGGAATGTGGTTTGGGATATTGGAAGGGTCCAAAGGGAGTGGGTGCTAATGTAGTGACAGTCCCACTTGGGGTCTTGGTGTTTGTTTGATATCAAGAGTGATTCATAGCATAAAAGAAGTAGACTTGCCTAATCGATTGTACGACATGGTGCCGGGATTGAAGGAGGCGCTTAACGGGGTATAGTCTCTGGGTAATTACTCCGTGATCCCCCGGGGAAGTTGGAGGGAGAGATGAGTGTGTGGGATATGTCGATTCTCTCGAGAAAGTGTTGTCGATCACTGTTGAAGGTTTGGCGCGGGTCGGTGTTCGTCACAAGTCTCAGTCGCTTGGTATGTGTGGAATGCGCCGTGGCCGTCAAGGCCCTTCTCCCAACCAAGCTTCCTGTTGGTCTTCCGTCTTTATTGGAGCTTGCTCCCTTGGGCAGTGTTATGCCGCCCGTCTTGCTTGTTTGTTCTTGCAAGCAGTGACCGCTTACTTTTACTCGGCGGTTGACCGTTCAGTTCCTTGTAGTTGTCGAGACAAGCTACCGTCCGCGCGGCGTGGATCTGTTGATGGTTCGTTGACAGGGAAGGACGGGGTAATACGTCTCCTTGACTGGCGGGTAGGTGTTTGGGGTATCGAGGGGTAAGTTCGGATTGTGTCTCGAAGTGTACGGTAGCGGTTGGTAGTCAATGTTTCGTCGCCCAATGCCAATGCCGCATGCCAGATCTCGTTCCTCTTACTGGACCCCTTCTTGTCCGTACCGCAAAAAGAGACACGTGAAATCCAAGAGCAACAGAAAGAGGACGGGACGGGACGAAAAGAGAAAGAGAGAGGGGAGAGGGGGAGGGAAAAAAAAAAGAGGAAAATCTCGAGTTTCAAGCTGATGAATGTGGTGCCAGGACCGCGAGGACGCGAATGGCAGATGATCCCGTCCGGGGGGGTCGTCCACGGTCTAACTGGGGGGGCTGGTCGCAGTGGATGCCGTTCCTCGAAATCAACATGGGCGCACGGGGCTACAGGGGCCATGTCAAGGCCAATCAACGGTCCCTTTGCGACCTTTTCGCAACCGCCAAAACGCCCAAACACTCGCTCGCTATGGTGTCGTGGGTTGCCCGTTTCAGCGCCCAAGGGAGCCGAGTGACGTCGCTCCACTGACTGCTTTCCCAAAGACACAGCTCGTGATTGGTTCATTCGTCTCTACCAGTAGAGGTAGTTTGAGCCTCTTAAAGGGGTTCCACGGAGGGGTTGAAGCCTGCTGCTTAGCCTGGGCTGTGGGGGACTAGTCAATGAAACCTAGAGGTACCTTACCAGGATCTCTCTGCTTTATCTTTCCTTAATTTCTGGGTAGTCTACATATGTTCTTATTCCCATGCTCACTTTGTTCAATCAACCTCTCCGCTTCTTCATCCAAAGAGGCGTTGAGGTTGTCTGTCAGGATCATCCGCAGCAACGAAGCAACACGAACACGCAGCTTCCCGCCTAGGTGTGGTCAGAGCGCTCATCCAATGGGCCAGACCAGTCCGGCATCTCGAGTGCCATAGCGGTGGTCCACTTGGGGAGAAGTCGGGATACAATATCCAACGACATCAAATTTGCCGTCTCGACAAGCGAACCTCTTTCCCCTTGGGGATTCATCTCGTTGAACGGCCTCACTCCGGATCGGCACTTTTAGAGCAGCACTTTATGTGTTAGAGCAACTCTTCCCCCATCTGTGCTTTTCCACGAGATCAGCAGTGCCCGGGAAAGAGAGACATCATCATATCAATGCAGGTGTGTGCGCGGGAGGGAGCCGATGTTTTAGTCTGTACACTATGTACCATTAATACTACCTACGATCAATGTGTCTTTGACTTTGACCTGTGAAATTTGATATCGAGCATCACTGTATGTTTATGTTACAGACATACTCTATACCATACCTGACACTGTTCCCTTAATCCCAATTTCTCGGATCCCCTACAATCTCCTTCGAGTCTCTCTCTCTCTCTTTATCCAAAAGATTTATCAGGGGCAAAGCATGGAATGTTTGATATCGCACCGTCCTTGATGTACATGATACATTATATCTCCGTCGTGTGGAGCCACTTCATTTGGACAACAGCCTGGGACAAGCCTGCCCTGGCACAAGCTACAGGTACAGAGCTACCTACATAGCTGCCGGTCAGTGGTCCCTGGCTTCCTGTTGCGCGCGCGGCCAACAACACCAAACTTGGCATCGCGCGTTGGTCCGCCTCCTTTGGCAGTTCAAGTTGCTAGGTTGTTAGGCCCGGGTCTTGGCGTTTTTGGATAAGCGCCATGCAACTTGAACGCGAGGGACTGAAGCACCTTGGTAGTCGAGAAGCAGTCTTCTTTGCAAATTCAATTGGGTCGGTCATCCATGAAATGACAAAGACGAATGCGAACTAACCTAACAATTATTGCATTAGACATCAGCAACTCGGATGTTGGATGCCGAATGCGCGGGCAAGCAGCACAGCCTCTTCAGCGGCGATACAAGGACTGAAAAGACGTGCGCACATGAGTCCCTTCGCCTCTTTAGCTGACGACGACTTAACAACATTGACTCCAACGTCTCCAGGACGCGTTATCAACTTTTGATCAGCCATCAGCAGAATTGCCGACTCCGCCTGTCCGTGGCTCGGTGTTCCATTTCGGAGTGCCAAGTAAACTGAATCCTCTGGTCAAGTTATTTTTGGCATGCTTCAGCAGCTGCATCTATCTCAGCTTTGTGACATGTGCACGCCATGTCAGGTCATGCTGAAGGAGAATGCAAGACATGCATGCGATGAGCGTGGATGGAGGCCAAGAAAGCCCACCACGTCTGATATCTTGATTCTCGAGTGACATTGTCCAAATCGCAAGACAACACCAACATAAACATCGTGATGCAACCATGAATGCTTGATAGCGCTTTTGACCAAGTAAAGTAATTATAATCTGATATATAGCAGCTCCTCACTTCCACCCCTCACTCTTCCCCTTCATCTTTGGCCATCAATCTACGAAACCTCCTTACCCAACCTCTCCAACTCCTCCTTGATAAAGCTGCCAGCATTAAGCAACTCCGTACCACCATAAATCACCCTCCTCTTCGCACGATCTCCCGTCGTCGTTCTCGCCGCCCACTCCTGCAAATTGCTGTATTCGGCCGTGCTCGCACCGCCAACCATGAACACAATCGCCTCCGAGAACCCCTGTCTGCGTTGCCCGAAACTGGCCGTTTGGCCCGGGCCACTTGATCCTGGCAAGCCACCGGGCCCGCCCAGGGATGACCCGCTCCCTTGGGCCCGCATGGCCGACGGCTGGGGCATGGTGCCGCGCGCGTTGGCGCTGCGCGGGTCGAAGTAGAGGTAGTGTTCCGTCTTGGCGATGGCCGAGGAGCTGGCGGCCGATGGGTCCATGAGGGACTCGGTGATCTTGGTTACCGTGAGGTCGCGGTCTTCGGGGAGGAAGTTCTTGATGCCACCCAAGAGAGAGGCCACGTTATTGGAGAGAGCGCCCGTGGGCACGCCCGTCTCCTTGAGGCGGTCGGTGAGACGGCTGGAGATGGCGGAGAAGCGGTTGAAAAGGTCCGAGGACCCGGATTGTTGCTGGTTGGAGGATGAAGGATTATTTACCGTGGTGAGTTGTGTCATTTTGGTCGTGGCGCGGACTCTGTGTGGTATTGTTAGTCAGAAATGGCTGAAAAAGCCCAAGAAAAAAAAGGGGGGTAGCACGTACTGCTTAATGTAAGAGAGGCACGTTGTGTCGCAGCCCTTGGCCGCGAGTGCCTCCTCAAATTGCGTCCATTCCTGACGAGACACATCCTGTTCCGTGCTGAGGTACCAGATCACAAAGAGACGCAGGTAATCCTCAGGCTTGCCCTTGTCCGCCGTCTTGATCTGATCCAGCACTTGCGCCTTGGTTTGCTTGAACACGTTCTCCTCCAGTTGGAAGTAGTTATCCAACTGTCGGCTTTGAATCTCGCCAAGGATAGCAGCAAGGATGTTCATGTGCATATCCAAAGTGGCTTTTCTTGCGCGCAGTTCGGGCAAGAGTGTAACAGCTGCTTTTAGATGCTGAGCACTTGCACTCGAGTCTTGTTCGAAATGGTCCAAATCCCTAACGCCAGTCTTCTTGGTGAGAGCATCCGCCTCCTCCTTGTATTTCGTGAGTTCAATGTCGATGTCCTCGGCAACCTAAGCATCCTGGTTAGTAGACCATCCTCAGGATGTCCCGTCTGCACTTCCAGCTTACCTGAGGGAACGGCAGGCATGAGTTCTTGGCCCAGAAGAAATCATCGGCAGCCAAATCATACGTCTTCTTGTTGGTGCCCTTGGCCGGGTTATTGGAGTCCACGGGGCTCTCGATTGTGATCCGGTTCGATTCCGACAAACCAAAGACGTCGGCGCATAAACTCTGGTAGGTCCACGAGTGGGACAGCATGGGAATTAGGTCAATATTACGGTCCATGATAACGAGCAGGGGCTTTGGCGTTCCAGTGCTGGAAGCGGCTGCCCTGTGTGCCGAAAAGAGGTTGTCCTTGGAGTTGAGAATATGATCGCGAAGTTTTCGGTCCAATTTCGTTGCAACCATCTCAGCAGCAGCACCCCTGGGGCAGCGAATAATGGGAATGACGCCTAGTGTCACCACCACGCTAAACAGGCCGCTGACGATCCTGTCGATAACTCTGTCCAACTCCTCATCTTGTGTCTTTGCGCTATTCAACGCCCAGTATGTATGCTCCTTCTGCATGCCCAGACTGAACAAATCCGGCTCGGGAACGATAAAGTTGAGGTACTGGTCGAATATCTGGGCAATCTTCTCCGATGTGCCGGCGACAGCGGTTTGCGCCGCAAAGTCCTCCAACAGTGGCCGTGGTACCGAGGAGAGGAAGTTGATGCTGGCAGAGTTATAGAGGTTCTTCTGAAGATCATTGGTGATTTGCTGGAGGTTCTTGGCGTTCGGTTCGATAAGGTAGATGGCATCGACATCAGGAATCGGTTGCCTGTTGGCCGCGATGGAAACGTGTAGCGTGACGCCCATGGATCGCAGATCCGAAACCTGGAGTACTGGGCTGATGACATTGCGACCAAGCTCGTCAAAGACCAAGATCTTCCACGTGGGAATGTCCTTTAGCAAGGGGGCGGAAGCGGATTGGAAGCCATTCGAGTCGTCGCCGTCGGTCGGTTCGAGGGGTTGGTTGAGGTTCAGGAGCTTCTTGATAGACACTAGAGAGCATGTGTCAGTCCACCGCAAGACTGTCTGGCATTGTGACCCTTGGGGATAGGAAGGCAGTGGGACATACAGATCTGCTTGTCGCGCAGAGAGTTCCCTGGTGTTGGCGCCATGTCTGTGTATTAAAGTGATTGCTATGCTGGTCGGCAGGAAGTTCGTGGAGGAGGACTCGGGGCCGAGGTGCTGTAGAATACTGTAGGCTGTTGAGGCAAGTGGAAGGGAAGGTAGTAGCTCCCGTCTCGCTGTCACAGTGGTGGGGCGGCTTGTGATCGCGTCCCTTGAACCGAATTATCGCTAGGCTGGCCTCGAGTCGTTGGCCTTTTCGCAAACTTTGAAAGAGAGCCGCAACTTTTTAAAGACGAAAGAGCAAACGTGTTAAGATGTTACAGTACTGAGTCCAGAAGATCCTTACGTGTTCAATAGTACCTAGGTATACAGAAAGCTGACGTGAGGAAACAGAATATCTCCGTTGAAGCTACCTTGGGTACCTACTTCTGGAGGTATGTTGTCTTCTCTGGTCCGCAAGGTACCTGACATCTCTCCCTCGGCTTGGACCAGTGGCCTTTGTCTCCCAGTGGACTGTTTACCCCTTCCCTTCTATATCCGCTAACCTCCACTTACAGGAGGTGCCGCCCTGAGCTGAGAGCTTTCCCCCACAGTAGAGGTATGACGAGGATTCCGTTATCGTCCTCCAATGTTCGATTGACACCGCAACCAGCAAGTTGTGACATCTTCCTGTCTCTGTGGCGTTTACCTTTGACTGTTCCAGGAATGGATGATTGAGCCCGTGCGTGTCATCGCTGACAATTTACCATGTCGTCCGTCTTATTTGCTCTCGATTTTCCTATATCCGTAGAAGTGTAGAGGTATGATGGACAACTTCAAGGTCCAGAGAAATACCTTCCCTAGAGGTAGGTTGGTACGTACCTCTAGGTATTTTCAGTATGTCTGCTCCTGCCATAACCTGTCTGCCTGTCTAGAGGTAGGTAGAAGTAGCGATTAAATGGTAAGGTACAAACACTGCTGCAATTTCCCACTGATTCCTGCCCCCAGCTGGCGCGGACCCACCCAAAACCCAACAAACGGCCGGTTCCTCTTTGGTTCCAGGTATCGTGCCAGCGTGCTACATACAGAAATCCAACTTCCCAGGGGCACTTCCACCTTCACTTGCCACGCGCACTGACCACAGAAGCTCTTGCTACACGTGTGCTGACTTCCACTTCGTTGCGTGCCTGGGCCATTTTTGGAGAAAGGCCCGTGATCCGCCAGTGCCAACGAGCGTCGGCGGCCCGTGAGCGCTAGCGTGCCAGCCAGTCAATGCACTCCCGTCACTGGCAAACTCGTTGAGAAAGCGCCTGCCCACTGCACTCATGCACCCGCTTGCCCAGTCGCAAAGCGTCAGTCCCTTTTTATGAACGGCGGAACGCACCTGATTTGCGCGACCGCTGCTCACGTTCAACTTTTTTCCTTTCAACTCCCGTCGTCACCCTGACCTGACATCAGCAGCATCTCTCCTTTCTTCGACGACCAACTTGTCGCCCTTGGTCGCCTTGTCGCATCGCCCATCGTCGTACTTGATAGTCGCGTCCTTTTCTTCGTACATCTTTTCCCTGTTCTGGCAAAGCTGTAGAGGCGATTTAAACGCGCAGGTTTTCTTGACGTCTCGGGCGTTTTTCTGCTTGCGCGACCGTCATTCGGAAGTCGTCTCTTTCCCTGGCAGCTGCAGTCGTCCGATCGACCTGCGGCCCTGGCTTTTGAAGATTAATTTCGTTACCTGCCTGCTCAGCTGAGTTCAAGGTCGGGACCTCTCCATTCTTTAACCCGGGATAGAGAGGAAATGCTGTAGCGAACTGCGATAATCTCATCGCTGTTGTCTTCCGCGCACGCGTGGGGGAGATTCGTGACGAGTTTGCGGACGCATTCAGGCACACGTAACCCACCACCCAACAAGGAGCACGTGCCCCAAGGCGTCAGAACATCACGATAAGATCGTGACGAACACATTCAGGGTATGCATCATCTTCACCTCTTCCCCAGTCCTAACACCTCGAAAAAAAAAACAAGCACAAAGACCACCACTGTATTTTACCATATCACATGTCCTGCATCTGCCTGTTGAATCAAGCAGTCTGGAACCCGCGGTCAATTAAGGCTGTGAGTGGTCAAGGATTGCGAGATTTGCAGTGCAAATCATGGGTTTCGTGTTAACCAAAAGGCCAACAAACCCTTTCACCAACATCGACCAAAAACGGTACAAGTAACCTGGGCTACCTGCCACAGTACCTTGCGTTTAATCCTTCTGTCAGGTGAAAAGAGGGGAGAGAGCAGAGAGAGCAGAGAGAGAGAGAGAGAGAGACATGTGCGGGGAGAAATGCAAAACCAAACAACGACTTGGGGAGAACAACAACAGTACCTGGAAAGGGCAATCCAGAGACTGCACAATCCCATCTTGATTGATATGCTGCGGTCATTTGATGAGCCTCTGGCAATGGCTATCAATGACACCCGGATCTATCAGCCTCGCCCCCTGGTTAATTGTCCCATGCACAACCTGAGATCCAGATTTCACATCTGCTGTGTGGCAAGCAGGCAGCCCAACAAAGACACACCTTGGCCTGGCTGGAATTCCTGGGAGAAACCTAAAAGACAACCCTGAGTGGATGGTGGCTGTTAGTGCTACGGGCAATACGCATTCCGAACAGCGACTGTTGAGCGACTGCCACAGCACTGCCAAGGCCTGCGGGTCATGTCACTTCCTTAACAGCACTACTGCAACTGTCTGAACGGTGCTGTGCTCGCAGCCCCGCACACCTCACTCATCCACGCCCGACAACCCCACCGACGGGACTTCAACCGCGCAAGTGGAAGCCGGCCCGTTGATGGAATCCGATTCACATTGAAGACAAAACCTCACCTCACCTTTTGTGTCCTCGGCAACACTTGATTTGAGACGGTGGACATCACGGCAGCGGAATATTCGACCAAAGCATCGAATAGCAATAAACTTGCAGCAAGCTCAATCAAGTCGCGTCGTGTGGTTTTTAGACAACCGCCGCGGCTGGCAACCTTGGTTGATTTCCCTGCGCTGTCACCCTGGACGGTACCTCGACCACTGTTTACACGTCCATCTTGAATGCCAACGCTTTCCCCGCCGCTACCAGGGGCAACCAGCCTCGACAACATTTCGACTTGCACCACCACACCACAACACCACCACCACCACCACCACCACCACTATCACCGGGAACAGTGCATTCTGAAGCGCTCTCCTGTGAATCAACATCGATATCGACATTAACTTGTCGCTGGACTTTGCTTGGTGCTGGCGGCCTTGCATAACGCTCCCTCCAGATTTCTTTTGTTCTCTCTCTCAGTCTCTCTCTCAGGGTCTCTCTCTCTCTCTCTCTCTCAGGGTCTCTCTCTCTCTCTCTCTCTCTTTCTCTTTTCATGACTGAAATCTTTCTCAGATTTCATTCAGGACATGTGCGAGCTGGTTTTCTCGCTCATTGTCTGCCACTCGTTCACGCATTACACTTGGACTGCGGGCAACTTCTCAGAAGCTGGACTCTTTACCTGACGCTGACCCTCCTCTTGCCTCGCAGAACTTCACAGGCTAAGCCGCTTCCAGCTTGGCATTCTTCCTGATTGGATCAGCTAGCGCATTCTGTGCCCCACCACTCGACGTTGGAGACACCCCATCCGTGTAGCAAGGCAGCCACTCATTTCACACAGTTTCCGGACTGGTTGTTAAGGACACACCTTTGTCTTGTGCTTTGACACACCCACTATCAACGACAAAGTGAGTTTCGACTGAGAGTATTCTGCTCCAAATTTCCCACTGGATTTACTTTGTCCCTCTCGTACAAGTCGGTCGTGTAGATCTGGACCGGTGGTGAAATGACTTGCACCGCATGAGCCCTCTTGACTGACCACCTTGATTCTCCTAGCCCGTTGCTGCCCCTTTTTTCGTTTGTTTGGATTCTTCCTTCTTGAGCTGAAGCCAGCAATCATCGTCCTCGCCAGTCATGGACGCCAGCCACAACAACCACGCCGGGCAATGGGATCCCAACTCATTTGCGGCAGAGAATCCATGGGAGCAACAGTTCGCCTTCACTTCTGAGCATGGGCACGAGAATGTGTATCACACCCCTGGTGCTTTCATCGACCCTCCACAGCAGGTCAACCCGCAGCTGGCTGGTCATGACACGCAAACAAATGCTTATGGCCACTACGACTACTACCCTCAGAGTGAGGCATGGACTGGGCCTAGCCCTGCATCTGCCCCTTATGCTCAGGAACCATTGACCCAGGAGCATTATGCACCTGCCCAGGCGCACCCACAGCACCACCACCAACAACCACCACAGCAACAACAACAGCACCCATATGGCAACCATCGCACAATTGACAGCCGGTTCGCTCTTGTTGACCTCCCACAAGAGAACGAATACTCGAACCACCATATTCAGATTCCCGAGAGGCAAGAAGTAGTTCAAGGTGGTTTTGCCCATGGCGCTGTTCCCCCCAGGCAACAGTCGGCAGATGGCTATCTTCAGGGACATGTCTCAGAGCAATGGCAGAGGGTACCAATGGCGAGCTCAGGCTATGCTACGAATGGAGAGTACCAAAATCCCTTGGCGATGCCACAAGCTGTAAATCACCAACAGCCGGTTGTACATCAATCACAGCAGCCGCCTCAGCATCAGCCGCAACATGTCAGTCAGCAGCACTCACAGCTTCAGCGGCAACAACAGCCATCGCAACCGCAATTACATCTACCGCAGCAGCAGCAGCAGCAGCAGCCGCCGCCTCTACAACAAAGGCAGACGCCCACGCCCATTCAGTACCAGGCTGGCCATGGCCCAGTCCAGGGAGGGCTCACGGGCTACCACCAGGTCCAGGGTCACCATACCCCCGAGCCTCAATCAAATCAAGCTCACTTTATGCAACCTGTTAACGGGCAACATATCCAAAACCGCGCTTCTGTTGCACAAATTCCCGCGCAGCGAGCCACGGCCAGCCCCAGCCCACTAAGTCACACACCAATTCAAAGCGCACCTATACAGCAAAAGCCTGCCCAACCACCGGTGCCGCAACCTATCCAACCTAAAATTGCTCCACGTTCCATGGCCCAGCCTGCAGTGCAACATATGGTGCAGACGCCCGCTCATCAGACTGCTCAACCGTCACAGTCGACACCACAGCCTACGCCGCAGCCCACACCGCAACCTCATGGACAGACCATTTCGCAAGCCCCTCAACATCAGACAATACCACAAGGGTTTGTCCAACATCAGCAGCCTAGCCAACCTCAAGCCTTTCAAGTTCCGATCTCACAGTCCCAGCCCGTTCAGATCCAATCGTTCCAGGCCCCGGCGCAGGAACGGGTGGTTCAGGCTCAGGCTACACAACAGACTGTTCAGTCTCCCCAAAATAATGTGATCTCGGGCGTAAAGCGACCTGGTGATGTGCAGGAGATGCAAACCCTTGCCAAGAAACCGAAGGTGGTACAACCAGCCTCCAGTATCGCGAATCCCCAAGTCATTAGCTTCGCAAATAATAACTCGGCGAACCCTGGCTTCGTACCGGATGTAAATGGGCAAGGCGATGGTGGCGATGCTGCCGGTCTTTTCATCGTAGATGAGGATTTGATTGACAAGGCAATTCAAAAACCGGGTTGCACTATCCCAGGAGTGCCACATCTCGTCATTGATGAATCTCCGGTGCAGCTCAAGAAGGGACCACCAACCAAGCGTTTCGTGACCATCGTGGCGAAAGCGGGCAAAGACCCTCTATTCCCTGGTCTTGAACGTGGCTGGACCCCGGCTGAGTCTCTCAGCAACCATGCCGAAGCATACCAAACTGCCAAAGAGGTGCTGGACCGCCAGAGAGCAGATATCAGGCTTGATATCGAGATGAAGCGCGCAAAGACTGAGATGCCGGCCGACTGGTGGAAGAAGCTCTCCAAGGGTGAACTTGGAACGGATGCCAAGCAGCGAGGATCGCCTCCGCCTGAGCCTACCCTGACAGCCGTGAAAGCATCCGAGCTGCTTCGCCTCCATCCAGCTCACAAGAAAAACAGGAAGGTGATTGTACACACGAGTAATGAATTCGGTGCATTTGTTGCAGATAAGATTGCTGCTCTAAGGGCTGCACCAGCATTTGAGAAGCTTGTCAAAGATGTTAAGAACAAGGGAAAGGGTTCTGCTACCCTCAAGCCTGCTGCAGTTGAGACTTTGAAGCAGTCTCTCCAGCCGTTCAAAACGGAGCTTGAAGCAGCCATTGTTGAGGGACTCAAAGTCGGAGACCCAGTAATCCTGCGCATGGTGGGTGAAAGGGGTATACTGCCCGTTCGTCTACTCAATCTTCTGATCCAACTCTTCAACCTTGGCGAGGCTACCTCATCGTTGGCCAAGGCCGCTCTTCGCCTCTTTGGTTGCTTTACAAGCCTTACGCCAGAGCAACTTGAGGCTTGGAAATTCCAAACCACAAAAGGCAAGCTTGAGGGGCTGGGTGATCCTGAGATCAATGAGTTGGTCGCAACTATCATTGCAAATGCCGAAAAGAACGCTGGGAAGGAAAATCCTGCGGCCAAGTCAAAGAAAGAGGCTAGCAGCGATGCTAAGAAAACTCCTGCCAAGACAACAGTCTCAACAACCAAGAGAGCACGTGAGGATGATACCAATGGCGATGCACGCACGGTCAAGAAGCCTTCTACAGATGGTAAGCCTCGGGTGACGGCCACCTCGAAGTCTACTAGCGATGTCAAAGCTCCATCTACTGGTTCAAAGACGCCTCCAACTACAGCCAAACCAGCTCTTAAAACATCGGCTACCACACCTGCTACGACCGCGTCCAAACCCCGTGCTTCTTATCTGCTTCCTGGCAAGGCCCGCCCATCAGCAAAGCCAGTCCCAAAACCAGAGCCTTCAAAGGCCGAACCAGCGAAACCGCTGGTCAAGGCAGCTTCTGCAAAACCATCTACCGCGCCGTCTGCGATAAAATCCAATGCCCCTCAGGCGGTATCCTCAGCTGGCAACTCGGCGAAGGCAACAAAGCCCAAGGAAGAGCCACCGACCAGCTCTAGGTTTGCGGCACTCATGGATGAGATTGCTGCACCCAGGAAGGTGATAGCAGACGCAACACCTCCGGCGGAGTCCGCCCCTGACCCGAATGAGACGGAAGAACAGAGGAGGCGCCGCTTGCGGAAGGAGGAGCGGAGGAGAAAGAATATGAGGGTCGTTTTCAAGAGCGACGATCAACTATGCCAGATCAAGGAGTACACCCTATTTCCCGAAGAGATGGGCCACCGCCAGTCTCGCGATGTCCGATCAGATAGCAAGGACAAGCGTGAAGGCATGGCACTCAAAAAGGGCCATGCGGGTGAGCTTCGCCCTTGGGAGGAGCCCAACTCGGTTGATCTGGAAGTTCTTCCGGAGGAGGTGCGCAAGGAAAGCTATGTCACCATGGGTGGCGTGAAGACTTTCCGCACCGAACAACAGGCGTTCATGGAAGATCGGGAAGCCAAGGAGCTCATGGTCATTTATACAGACCCATCGGATATTCCGCCTACGCCTAAGTCGCCTGCTTACGAGCCTTCGCTTGATGACGGCTCCGGGTCTGATGTTCAACTGCCTGCGGGTCTGGAGTATGATGAGCTTCGTCGCAGAGCTACCGATATGAAGAACTTTGGTGCTCACCGTTCAGTTTATGAGGCCAAGGCTCGGCTGGAGACTCAGTCGAGCCCAGGCTTTGCTGACTTCACCGAGACGATGAAGTCGCTTAACTCGATCACCGGCCCGTATGCCGGGTATCCTATCCCTGTACAGCAACCAACCGCCGTGCACGTAGCGCCCGTTGCTGCGGCTAGGCCTGAGGGCATTCCGCCTATCATCGTGCCTGTCACAAACGAGCCGCCGGAGGTTCGTGATCAGCGGACGTACGAGCTCATTTCCTCTGAAAGGGTCCGGTACTACCGCGATCCGGAGCCTTACGATCCTGCGCGTCCCAAGACAGTACGTCGTCACGATTACACAGATCCTCTAATTCAGAAGGCTGCAGACTATGTGGAAGAAATCGTTGAGTATGTTAAGCGGGCCGTCCCTGAAGTCAAGCAACAACCTGTTCCGGCAGTTCCTATTGTGCCAGCTCAAGCTTCATCTCCAGCCCAGGCTGCTCAACCAGCGGCAGCCCCGGTAGACTACAGCGCAGCCTGGGCACAGTATTATGCCCAGCAAGCTCAGCAAGGACAGCAGCCGGATGCGCATGCCCTTCAACAACAGCAGGCTTGGTATGCTCAACAACAGCAACAACAGCAGCAGCCAGGCGCCTTGGGTGCCTACCAACAACAGATCGCTCAGCTCGCTGCTCAAGGCGTCGATGTAAATGCCATCATGACTGCTCTCGCAAGCCAATCCAACGCCAACCCCCAACAAGCCGCCGAGATCCAAGCCCTCATCGCCACCCTAGCAAGCGGTGGTCAACAACAACCCAACCAGCCCGCCGACCGTCAAATGACCGAGTACCTCACCTCCCTTATGAATTGGGCGGGCGGCGTTCCTCACACTCAACCTGCCGCTCAGCATGGCGGTTACGACCCCTACCAAGCTGGTCAAGCCTATGATCACAACGCTCGTGACAGCCGTGATCGCGACCCTAACTCTCGCGACCGCGACAGCAGTGGTTGGGACCAGCAGCCGCACCACGGAGGCCGCGAAAACTTCCGCGAACGTAACGACAGTCGTGATGGCGGACGTGACGGACGTGATCAACAACAGCAACAAGGACATCATCGCGGCGATAAGCCCCACTGGAAGAACAAAAAGAACCGCGGTGATCGTAACGGCGACGAAGTGCCGGATCATCTCAGGGGCATCAACCGCAGTCTGATTGGCACGAAGCAGTGTACTTTTTGGGCGCAGGGAAAGTGTGCGAAGGGTGACAAGTGCACTTTTAGGCATGATTGAGGGGAGTTGTAGAAGCGGGTATAAACTTGATTGTGCATCATTGAGGAGAGAGGATGGGGTGGCGCAAGGTTTTAAGGATTGAGGAATGGATTTTGGGATGACTTTCAGCATATTAGAATGAGAGTCACTAGACAGATGAGGAAAGACGAAGAGAGCATTTCGTTTGCTGCATCATGTTATTACAAGCAAAGCGAAGCCAGGTCAAGAAGGACTGAGATATATTGAAGGAGGTTAGCTTCTTTGCATCAAAATGTTAATATATCACTTGCTATCGAAGATTTGTCAAGAAACAAGAAAAGATGATCACTACCATGCTTTTTAAGTCAAGAAATCACCAAGTAAAAATATAAAAAGCAGTATAATGAAGAACCGGAGCACTACTGAAAGTAAGAAGAGTAAGTAGGCTTTCGGATATATTAGATAAAACCAGTTCTTAGATAACCTAGGTACCTAGGTAAGTCTTGCTGGCCGGCCGGACGATGTTTTTCTATTTGCCAGAGCGCGAGTAGCAGTAGCAGTAGTAGCAGTAGTAGCAGTAGTAGCACACATCTTCATAAATCACCAAGCAGTCCAAAGGCAACTAACCGACACCGTAAGTCCGCTTCATCTCCTCCGATTTCTACGGCCGGTATATAAAAGGTTATTGCTTGGTTTTAATACACTTATCCTATCCTATCCGGTTTCACGCTTTATTACAAAAAGAATCTGTGTGGGCACAAATGTGGCTGTGACAAAGGAATATCCAACACCACCTAGTTGCCTCAAATATTGGTCGTAACAGTTAGTTGGTATTACCGGGTGTGATCATGATAATGATAATGATAATGATGAAAGACACTCGTGTTTTTTTTTTTGTTCTCCCCTGCCTACCTAGGTCAGTAGTCTATCCAAGTCTTTTCTCTGTTGTGGTCCAGACGTACACTTGCTTGTTCAGTCTAGACTATACTTAGTTACTACTTTTGTTTCTAAAGGAGGATTTGTGCTTTAGCTTTGCTGGAGATGGTCAGGATGAAGACGTTTGATTGTTCAGAATATTGAATGATGTTCACATACGTTGGTTGATATAACGGTTATGAACGATATACTTCGTATGGCCTTACACTTTAGATTAAACTTGGCCCGTCTCGAACTGTTGTTTCATTGATAGGTATGTACATACCTCTAGGCAGGATAACTTAAGACTAGTACCTAGGAGGGAAACACTCGGCTTTTGAAGAGGGAGAAGAGAGGCTCGCGAAGGCACGAACTGGCCGGCTCATTACCTGGTTCCCCTAACTTATCCATCTTGAATTGTTAGCTTGCTCTGCTTGCAACTTCTTTCGAATACATAATCTTGAGAGATGGCACGATGGCACCGTTGTAGCTACGATGATTCCTGGCTCAAAAAAAGCACGCCGAAGATACACTCACTGTTACGTCTCGCCTTTCATCTTCAATCAAGATACGAGGTGACTGTTTATGATTGGGAAATCCAGCATTAGTATGACATACGAGTGTAGTAGACACCCAAAACAGACAACAAGAACGGGGACAGTGGTGCTAACTCAAGATTATTCGACGCTAAACTACAGTGGTTGATACCTGAGTACCCAAGGTCCCTTGCGATGGTGACCATACAATGGTTTGCGTATAGTAACCTAGAACCGAGCAGCCATTCAAGTAATCGACTTGATACCATCGACAACACCAGATAGGGATCGTCCGCCATGGTGCTCTTGTCCTCGTCCTTGTTCTTGTCCGGGATACTCGCCAGAGTGAGCCAAGAATTAATGGGGAATATACCATCGAACTGTTTGCAACACCAGTGCATCTAGAAAACCAACAAAGAAAGACCATGTGAAAGTGCAACAGCCAACAAGTTGTGCCCATATGGAATCCGAACAAAGACATTGACCAAACCCAAGATCCCCATACCCACATCCTTCGACCTTCTCAACCGTCCAAAGTCTCCTCAGCCATGCAAGGCCTCCTCAACTACTTAGAATTGGTTAAGCCGTCCACTGATACCTCGAAAAACGAAATCGTGAGCCAAAACTCAGACAAAGGTGGGTGCAGTATAAACCAATGCGCCGAACATCATGGCACCTGTAGCTACACCTCCGAGAGCAACATAGCCGACCCGCTCGGCAATATTGCGCAACCGTTGCCTCTTGGTTGGTCTATCGCCGCCATCGTCGTCAAGGCGAACAGTCGATGTAACGACCGAGACAGGCAAATCGAGCGACTCAACTGTCATTGTAATTGCTGTCGCTGCCTCAGTAGAAGGTTCGATCAAATCGCCAACCTCCATGTCCTTGTCAACCTCCACGACTTCCTGCAATTCCTCCCTCTTGTTTTCGCCACTTGCTTCGGGCTTCTGTACTTCGCTAGCTTGCCATGCAAGGTCTTCCTCGGTGCTAGACGAGATGGCTTCTGCCTTTCTCTTTCCTTTGCCAACTGGGGCATTCTCATCCATAATATCGGAGATAGCAAGGCGTGAATACTCCCTAGTGACGGGTGAAGACTGCATTATGGTCATCCTGTTTTCCTTCCGAGCCTCAAAGAACTTTGCTTTATCAGATGGATACCAGGGAGCTTCTTCCATTTCCAAAGGTCCATTCAGTGGTTTGTTGATTGGAGAAGTGTCATCGATATCTCCCGCCGATTTGTTCGACTTGGGAGTAGCCAGCTGAACGTCGCGAGGATGAGTGAAGGATAGAAACAATGGAGAATCGACAGGGTACGATGCTGGCCGCATATCCGCAGGAGTGGTGTGAGGGACTTGAAGGATAGCGCGATCAATGACATCGTCCTTGATATCTGGAGTGACAAGGCGAGCCGTGCTATGGTCCTTGTAAATGATAGATGATGGACCAGTCACAACATTGCTGAAGTCTGGCATGGCCCAGTTGCTAGAAGGCTCCCTTCCATAAACTTCTTCGGCCTCTGACTCTGCATCTGAGTCCTGGCCAGCGGAAAAATCCGAATCGGACTCAGAGTATGGGTAATCGTATTCAAAGCCTCTTTCAGAGGAATCGCCATCTAAGACATGGTTAACAACTAAACCCAATTGCGGATTTCAATCAACACTTACCACCATTCAAATCTCCACCACTCACTTCCGAATTAGCGGATTCGGGCTCATACTCTGGCTCATAATCAGAGCTCATCTCAGAGTCCCAATCATCATCATCATCATCACCAAGTGCAGCGTAACACTGCGATGGAACGGGGTGTTGGGATATGGGGACATGTAGAGATGTGCTGGGAGCTTGAGATGCAGTGGGTTGAATGGCACCGACGTTCTGAGGCCAAACATCCTCTCCACTCGATCCATAATTGCTGCAGTTGCTGTCGTTGCTGCCGATAGGGCTCTTCGGAGATGGTATGGAGGCAATGTCTGACTTTGAGTGCGAGCCGTGATTCTGATGGGAGTCGTTGATCTTATCACTATGGCACAAATCGCTCTCGTATTCATCATCCTGGTCCACATCGATAACCTGTTTCCGAGGGTCTGTGATGACATTTCCAGACCCGACAGGGTAAGTAAGGTCAATCACTTCACCCTTCCAGCTTCGTCCCGACAGCCCACGTGCCGCCGCTTGGGTGCCCGGCGGCTCTATGTTCGAGTCTTCGTCCTGGTACTCCATGTCGGAGTCTGATACGTCGGGAACTTTGAATGTACTTGAAGCCCTCGGACTATTCCATGTCAGCATCGTCTAATGCAAAAAACAAGGGCAATGAAGCGTTTTCTCGGTCGTTGCGCGAGAAGCAATGTTTGAGGTTATGTTGCTGTTTGCTAGGGTTGTGAAACTTACCGAGTAGTATCTTGCTCTAGCTTCGCTTTAGGGACCTCGATATACTCTAGACCTACTTTGACGATTGTAGGGGGGAAAGTCGTTTTTCTCATGACATCCACACCGAAGCGAATGTTGTCGCCGTCCTTGATCTCGACTTGCTCGTCCTTTTCAAGTCGCTGGTCGCTTTTATTTATGTACGTTCCGTGGAGCGACCCAAGGTCCCGCAGTTTCAGCCGCTACAAGATAGCCATTACATATTAGCAAAGGAATAGGCAGATGGGCCCGCTGGGGAGGGAGCCAACCTTCTGGGTAAAATCAGCGATGATCTCAGCGTGCTGTCGAGACATCACCGGGCTGTCGTACCACCCGTTCTGTGAACTGGGTACAAATCCTTTCGCTGCCAGTTTGGAAGAGCGGCCGATTTTCAATGTCGGATTCTGCTTGTCCAAGACGATGTACCGTCGCGAGAACGGATGGTCAGTATGCGGATGCTGTGTCAACGAAATCGAGAATGCTGGTAGTAAGTTAGTACCAAGCCATCCGAGGACTCGGAGAAGAGAGGAAGGAGGGGTTTCTAGCCCTAATGAGTAGGTTTCGAATGGACGTACCAGGCAAATTGCCAGTCGAGGCCGGCTCAGAATTCGTGGACATTGTGGATGTGCGAAAGATGCAGTCGCTACACCGTTTCCTGGGGAGGGGCTGAACAAGTAAATCCTGCTTCTTGTCGGGCAGAACACCGGACTGCCCTGGTAGCTGCAGAATTCCTGTTCAAGGCGAGTCAATTAACCGCAGAAGAGGTGATACCCGAGGTTCCGGACTGCTGGTGTGTTGAAAAACCGGTCCAAGGCAGCAGAGCGCAGTACCAGATACGATGTCAGAAGCAGCACAGACCGAGCCGAGGATGTGAGAGAGTTGAATGTGCGTGCAGTGAACGAGCAGTGATAGTGGGGTGAAACGTGCTCTCTGGGTCGATGTGAACTCGAGGTCTGGTGCAGGTGAAGAAATGATGACCAAACAAGACGCAGCAACGCAGAGGTAGAGGTAGGTAGCTACAGATTGCAGCTGGAGCGCGGGGTCAATGGTTTGTTTCGCAGCGAGTCACAGGATGGTCCTCAGTGTTCAAGAGGAGGTTAAGTTAAGTTGTATCTGGATGTTTGAACAGGTCGGAGCAGGAGGAACACACTCAAATCAAAATGGATTAGTTGGGTTGGTTCATTGTGTTCAGTTGAATAAAGGAGGTTGCGACTGGCAAGAGAGACGGATTCGGTCGTCGCACTTTCAAGGGTGCTTGCCCAGGCGACCGCCAACTTGCACCTCAAATGGGAAAGAGCACTCCTCCTTAGATAGCGGAAGTGCGGGGCCAGGGGGGTGCCTGATACACCGACCCGGATAGGACCTATCGATCTGGCCATGTCCGCCTACCTACCTAGCACTTACCTACTTATCTATCTTCTTCTCGGCTGTCTCTTACTTACCATTGGTGATATCAACGTGAATGAAATGATTCGTCTTGATTATCGTGCTTGGTGGCAGCAGATCACAGCGCTCTTCCTTCGTCCACCATGCCGTTTACCTTCCTTAGTGGAAGTATACTCGAGCCATCGATGGAAGTTGTACTGGAGCCGCACAACTATACTTGGACCGCATTTGCGAGGCACCAGGCTACCAGCAGGCAGGCAGACATCGAGTGGGAATGGACGGACATATGCGGTTACACAAGCTTGACTTCTTTCCGTCGGATCTACCTACCTATTTGTGCTCCGACCTGCCCCCTTCCCCTCCCTTTGGTCCCTTCGTTCGTTTGCCAATGAGGCGGGCGACAACTGAGTCAGACTGGACCCCTCGCAACAACGATCTAGCACCCGCTGGTATTAATTCCTGACGATCCAATACCCTTATGGTACCTATTTATCAGCTAGGCGGCTTGCAATCGGTTGACTCTAATGTTGATCATGTTTGAAAACCCGACGAGTTGTCGTTAGCTGAGACTCATGATGCCCCACTCCTGTTTGCATGTGAACGACGACCTGACGGGACTGGACGGGAGAGCTACAAAGTGCGGATAATGCGGAGCTGCTGCTGGCTTTGCTGGGAACAAAAGGACGGGGGCAGCTCATGAGTGACGGCACGTTGGTGGGGAAGAGGGGCGTCGGTATCTTATCGCTTGCAAGGGCCCAGGCAGAAGGGGATTTCACCGATCCAAGACAGCACCTTTTGCCGTTTCACAAACCACATCGAATGCTGCTCTTTCTTAACCTACGGAAAGCATACGTCTAATTTCCCTGCTTTTTTGGGGTTGATCAAGACGTGTACATAGGTGTGTACATAGGTAGGTTGAAGGTTGATGATGAACGTTCGTGTTGGGCTCGGATGTTTTTACACTACATAAATGCTTCCCCAGGCCGTAAAGGTGCTCAGTGACAGCTGGAAGATCCAGTCCTAACCTCTTTTGGTTAGTGCATTCATGGTTCATATGCAAGCACTTAAACCACACTCACGAGATGGATGGCAAGGACAACCAAAGGAAGCATTCGACATGGAGGGACTGGCACAAGATTCACACCTTTCCAAAATATTGGCATTTCTTTGAGTTGCCAATTCAAACCAAATACACCAATGAGGGAAATTGGAAACATTTGCAAGTTCACATGTTACTAATCTTGATTGTCGCGAACGAGGGACCTTACCTTGGCTCTCGATTCTCGACCTATCGTACAAAAAGTAAGCCCTTAGTTTGCACTAGTACCGTTGCCAATGCTTGCGCGGAGCTCCAGCGATAGCTAAAAGAGGCTTATATCAGCACATGTTTGATTGAGTCACAAGTCACAATGCCATGTATGTAGGTAGGTTCCAAAACCAGGAAACAATAATTCACGGGCAGCAAGCAGATGTTTACCGCGAGGGACATGACATGGTAGAACAGAACAGAACAGAACTGAATTGAACTTGACTGAACTGCAAGGACATCAGAAATCGTCACGGCTTAACAGACTGATCCGATGGGCCGAGCATTAAATCGTAGCCAAGGTCTTGGCTCCGGGTACCGTTCGCCACTGACCACCGTGCCCTTGGTCTTCTGGGCCCGCCTCAGTGCGTCATGCGTCATTCGTTCCCGGGCCCTGCAGTGGACGCGGTCCCGAAAACTGCAGTTCCAGTTGTTGATCCGCACAAGTGGAATTGAAATTGTCCCTTTCTTTTCCTCTACAAGAACAAATATTTTCCCGTCACGAGCAAGGGAAAATAATCATCTGCCGTCTTGTCCAACCAACTTTGCCTCCGACTTTCCAACCCCGACGACGGCACAGTCCTACCTTCGACTTTATAAGAAAGCACTCTTCCCCCGTATCTCATGGATTTTATGCTGAAATCGACCTACTCATTCGAAAAGTCAGCAACCGCCATCAACAATTACAACAACCATTCACCTCCCATACACCGACCTGAAAAGTAACAGTCTTGCACGGCAGGCGATCGAAATCACAAGCCACGACGACCACCTAAACCAAGAATCCCATATTTCTTGCCGAACAGACGCTTCATCCAGCACACACCCAACATCATGCACGATCTACGCAAGAAAGCCCTTTTGGAAAGCGGCAAGACCGTTTCTCGAAAGGCTAGAGCGCGGCCCGAAGCCCCACGCTCTGGCGGCACTCTCTCTCCCGGCAATGGCTCTCCCGCAAGCTCGCGGCCCGGCTCGCGGCCCGGCTCACGGGCACCCTCAACAGCGGGATCCCTAGCTGGAAGTCGTGTCCCTTCCGAGGACGAAGCAAGTGAATACGACTTCGATGACGCCATGACTATCAGCAGCGCCAACTCGGCAACTGGCGAGGATGTTTACGAGGACGATACAAGCAATACGTGGCCGGAGAGGTTGCAAGACCGTATTGCCGAACTTCAGGATCGCAAGAGAAGCAGCGTTCAGGGCCGCGAGGCTACGCTGAAGGCATATACACACATTCTGAAGCACCACTTTGCACAAAAGCACATTGAGAAGAACATTTCCGACATCCACGCGGCCCTCCTCCGCAGCATCAGAAGCGGAAGCAGCGATCAAGAGCGCCTGCTCGCTCTCCAAGCACTTGCAGTCACCATCCTCAACTACCCTTCGGATGCGATATTTGACCACGTCTGGTCTGCACTCAAGGTAGCCTGTGAGGACGGCGAGGAAGACAAAATCAAGATCGAAGCCATCAACACCATCAGCATCGCCGTGTCACTTGGGGGCGGTTCATCCAGCGCCGCAGAAGAAGTTCTCGACTTCCTACTCGAAATCATCGAAAGCGACGGCCAGAGTGTGGGTGCTCCAGACAACGGCAACGTCGTGGCAGCAGCTCTCCAGGCCTGGGGTTTTGTGGCCAGCTACATGGACGACTTGAGCGTGCAGCGCGACCAAGCCATGGAGGCCTTCATGGAGCAACTGGACAGCACAGACAGTGACGTGCAAATCGGTGCCGGCGTCAACATTGCTCTGCTGTTTGAAGCTGCCCGCGACGACGAAGAAGAAACGGGCGAGAGCTCCGACTTGCAGTACAACCAGCACAGAATCATGACCCGCATGGCGGAGATTGTCCGTGACTCTTCCAAGGCGGTCTCAAAGCTGAACCGTAAACAGCTAAAGACCAACTTCCAAAGTATCATCACCTCTTTGGAACGTGGCCTGGGTCCGGGATATTCGACTGCTGGTCGCAGTTTGGCGAATCCCCACACGGGAGGCTCCAGGATGGAGTCAGGTGCCGGAGGCGAGGATGGATTTGTCGAGTTTGGATATCGTGAGAAGCTACGGATTCATAATCAAATTCTGATTATCGATACCTGGTCAACACACGCTAGGATGGAGACCTTGAAGACGGTCCTTGGTGGCGGTTTGGCGACACAGTATATTGAGAACCCTGCGGTTAGAGAGGTTCTGGAGGGTGCGGACGTGGAGTTTATAGTCAGGACTAACAGGAGAAGGTAGAGGTAGCGTACAACTGCAGGATATCAGGATGAGTGAGGAAAGTAGGATGAATGTGTTGGTACAACGATAGACGACAGCGTTAGGTGGCATTGTTATTGGATTCCTTTCTGCACACATTCCTAGTTATCAACAGGAGTTTTTTTTTTGGCACCTTAGATTAAGGTCTTTCCGCAAGGCTTTCTTAGTTGGTCTTCCTTTTCCTCATAATTTGTTCATCCTCGTTGCTGGTGCCATAGAGTTTGAGCCACAGCTCAGGGAACACGCTACACAGCGCAATTCTTTCTTTTCATAACCGCTTTTTGCATCTATTCAGATAATACACTTGTTTCGACGATGCCTGTTCTTTGATGTTTATCCTTAGGTTCACGAATTAACCCAATTCTTTCCAAACCTGACACGATCGAACGTCAGAGGTCTCTTGGGCTTCAAGTGTACACGACCTATTCTTCTAAACATAACATAGAAGCTATGGCATGTCAAGAAGTACACAGCATGGATTAAAGCAGCAATACTTTTGCCCATTCAACATTTTCATTTTGCCGTGAACGGGAGAGAAATAAGCGGAAACTCGAGGAATACACGTCTTGCATCAGAATTCAAGGTTGTTATTATTATACTAGATAGTACGTATGGCATGGATCTAACGTCGGGCATATAGTGAAACTCAATGTCTAAGCAGGAGGATGATAATTCCGGTGATATGCGTTTTTCTCCGTCCCTTCTTAGCTTTTTTTTTCTCAACTAGCTGACTTAGATGGAATATGAGACATTCAACACCGGGCAGCCACGAACCTTGGAAAATAAATATACGTACGTTGTTTCAGCATTTGACTTTTTTTTGGGTTCATGAGGGGGGAATCATCATCTTCAACCGGAGCGTCGTTCGGTATCCCAGGCTCCCGGTTGTTAGTGTGTCTCGCAAGCCCCGCGTTCAGTGAATATCGATTGAGGCATCGATGCGAGGGGGGGGTAGCGTTTGAGGAGATGTGGTCGAATTGAATTATGGGGGGCTTGTGCCTGGTGATCCTCGCTGTACTTGTAAGCCCTGGCAACACTATACCGCGAAACGTAGTATCAAGTACCATAGAAGATGCAGTTCGCAAACGAAACACGACACACGACACACGACACATGACTGCTAGTGGATGGTTAGTTCTACATACAAGTTATCTGCAACTTTTGATCGGGTCAGGCGGGTAGGCTTGACTCTGAAGGGAGAGTTCTGTTGTTTCATCAAGACCATGGTTTATGTTGTATGGTGTTTCACAGAGGTAACTAACGACGTCATTAGCGCCAAGCATAGGGTGTACCTGAATGACTGAACAAGGTCCAACGAACGACATGAGGGGCAGGGCAGCGATCCGAAGAAAAAAAAAAAAACGTGGGGAGGGACCATTACAGTTCAGGAACAGGAACCACTGGCACCCAACGAAGCCAACTTGAACAAGGGCACCAAGATATATGCAAAGAATCAGGGCAGTTGGGACAGTCTATCGGTGATCTTTGTCTGATCTTGAGGTCTGGCTTTCCGGTGTTGCCCTGGTGAGTGATAGGTAGTGTGATAGTGACGGTACCTGGCAGCAGTTACCTACCTACCTACCCTACCTCCGGCTGGACTGAACTAGGTATTTGCTTGCTTAAGTTACCTATCAGCCGCGGCAGCAGCAACAAGCGGGCAGGACGGGCGGTAACCAACAACATCGTCACCGGCATCACATCAATAGGTAATAGGTAACGGCCTGCACTAAAATTCGTGTAAAATCTGGAGACCTGCGCAAGTGTTGTTGACCACATGGATTTGCGGGGCTACCGTTTCAATTTCTTTTCTTGGGCCCGAGTACTTACCGGTACAGTAGGACAAGGCAAGCCGAGGTTGAGACGGTGAAGAGACGGAGGTGAAGACGGGAAACGGGACAAGCTCCGAAGCGGAATGGCTGCCGAAGAGCTGATCAACACCTCCTCCCCCTTGTTCCCTGACCTTGGCTCACTGCAAAGAGCTCTGCCCTGGGCTGGCTGGTAGCAGGCTGGGATGCGGCTTCGGTGGTCCCCAGCCGTCGGGGGTCCACTTTTTTGAAATTTTACTTTTTACCTTTTTACTTTTTGGGAACCTGGTCATTCCCCCAAGTTCAGTTGGTTTCTGGGAGTTGTTCTTGTCCTGTTTTGATATGGTGTATTAATCATCAACCGGGCCGATGGGAAGGGAGGGAGGCGGGAAGGAGGGAGCAGGTGGTTGAAGATGTCGTGAAGAAGGGATTGAAGAATTGACCGAGGGATAGGTAACTACAGAGCAGAAAAAAGAAAAAAAGAAACAGAGACAGAAACAGGAACAGAGACAGGAAGGGAGAAAATTGTACCACAATGACCGGTTTTAAGCCTGAGCTTTCCAGCGAATCGATGTCCGTTCATCCATTCACTATGTCACTGCCCTGTCCAATTCTCTTGTGAAATAGAAGGCGAAGGCGGACGGAGCTGAGCTGCATAACGCTGCAGCAAGGCACCTCATAGCACCCCTGCCTCCCACGCGCAATTGGCCGATAGCCGTCGAGCATGGCCAGCACACCAAGCAAGGCCGGCCGTCGTCGGGCAAACCTAGGCGAACCAAGCCGCCATGGAGGGATTCGGCGCCGGGCAGTTGGGGGAGATCGGGAAGGGAATGGCAAGAAGAGAACAGGAAAAAGAAGGCCGTTCAGAGAAGTGGAAGCTGTGACGGGATGGATGAAACGGACTCGAACCAAGGCCGTGGGTTGGTGGCAGTGACTTTACTTGTATTCAGTCGGGAATTATATCCATCCATGTGGATGAGTCCAGTTCCCGTATGTAGTCTCGATATTACTTACTGTACGCGGGCGCCGACTTCTTTCGTTGGACTCCTCTCCCTGACTCCCACCGCTCATTCGTCCCTCTCACCACGCAGTCCACCACCGAATGGCCCCTCGCTGCTTTCCTCCTCTCTCGAGCACCAATCCAGAGGCATCAAACAGTCCCTTTTTATGATTTTTATTTCTTTTTTTTATTTTTTATTTTTTCCCCCTCTCACTCACACGCCAGTCGCCAGTCGCCGGTCGCCAGTCACAAATCCACAGCAGCACCTAAGTCGGGAGGTCGGGTTGCAAACAGATCGATTCCCAGGTTCCAGTGACGAGACCATCTTTTTGTGTGCTTCCCCTGCTGCTGCTGCTGCTGCTGCCCTACCCGATATACTTGTACGTTGGCGGGTAGCTTCGAATATATCGATCGCATCCACCTCCACCTGGCACCCGAACGAGCGGAGACTGTTGAATGATCACTTGCGACACACGCTTCCATTGCATGCGACAAACTACTAGACCGACCACCTTTGAGGCCTGCAGCACGCAAAACATAGCATACTTAGATCTCCGACACGACGAGACGGGCTTTTTTGGTCCCCATCCGCTTGGAACCCTAAAGTCAGCCCGCCCTGGCCGAGCTACCTCCATTATACCTCTAGCTACAAGCGCATAGCACAAGTTGAGGACGATAACGTACATACCTTGGCGACCTCCATCTGGTACGTGCCGTTGATATACCTCTGTTCTCTTGTTGCCGATATCCTCTCCTTCCTCGTCTTCCCATGTCTACAGCCACCAAATCCAAACAAACACCCCTATGCCTCCATCGTGTCAGCATCGGGCTGAATTGTCCTCTCAGAAGGGCTGTCCCATTGCTGCCTCACCACAGCATCGACCTACCTACCTCTACCAAGGATGGAAACATGGGGGTCGGTCCTCTGGTCCTTCCAGGTCAAGGAAGTGCAGGGCAGGACTGGGTATTGCGCCGCCTCTCGATTTTCACGGGACGGAGCACCGCCGCCTACCTTGTCGCTTCCTTGTAGTAGCGTAGCCTGCCTCCCCGCCTGCCCTGCCCTGTC